>NC_136802.1:42325316-42882816 GCF_951216825.1 Electrona antarctica | reverse complement strand
CGATACAGAGAAGATTGGAATCAAACCATTAGGAAGTGAAATTGGAACGATACAGAGAAGATTGGAATCAAACCATTAGGAAGTGAAATTGGAACGATACAGAGAAGATTGGAATCAAACCATTAGGAAGTGAAATTGGAACGATACAGAGAAGATTGGAATCAAACCAATAGGAAGTGAAATTGGAACGATACAGTGAAGATTGGGATCATAGGAAGTAAAATTGGAACGATACAGAGAAGATTGGGAGGAACTGAAATTGGAACGATACAGAGGAGATTGGAATCAAACCAATAGGAAGTGAAATTTGGAACGATACAGAGAAGATTTGAATCAAACCATTAGGAAGTGAAATTGGAACGATACAGAGAAGATTGGAATCAAACCAATAGGAAGTGAAATTTGGAACGATACAGAGAAGATTGGAATCAAACCAATAGGAAGTGAATTTGGAACGATACAGAGAAGATCAGCCGCCCGACACGTTAAAATTACCACCGCTGAAATGCCCTTGAACAAGGCATTGCACCACTACGATGAAATGTGTTTTATGAGCAGGGCCTGGCTGGAAACAAGTTCTTGAGCTTAGCCCAGATACCCTGGGTAAATATAGATTTCATTTCATTTCATTTCAAGATTGGAATCAAACCAAAAGGAACTGAAATTGGAACGATACAGAGAAGATTGGAATCAAACCATTAGGAAGTGAAATTGGAACGATACAGAGAAGATTGGAATCAAACCAATAGGAAGTGAAATTGGAACGATACAGAGAAGATTGGAATCAAACCAAAAGGAACTGAAATTGGAACGATACAGTGAAGATTGGGATCATAGGAAGTGAAATTGGAACGATACAGAGAAGATTGGGAGGAACTGAAATTGGAACGATACAGAGAAGATAGAGATCATTGGAATTGCAGAATTGCGGACTCCCACAGTTCCACCGTACTCCCACAGTACCCTCCCCAGGTAACCTCAACCGTGAGACTCATGGATGTCCAGACTGATATAGCTAGATCGATCGATAGAACCTACCCATCCATCTATCCATCTATCCATCCATCTCTCTCTCGCTCGCTCGCTCGCTCGCTCGCTCTCGCTCTCGCTCTCGCTCTCGCTCTCGCTCTCGCTCTCTGGTCTAGCCAGGGTGCTCCTGTGTCAGCTTCTGCTGCACATATAATAAAATTGGAACGATACAGAGAAGAATGGGATCAGACGAATAGGAAGTGAAATTGGAACGATTCAGAGAAGATGGGATCAGACCAATAGGAACTGAAATTGGAACGATACAGAGAAGATTGGGATCATAGGAAGAGAAATTGGAACGATACAAAGAAGATTGGGATCATAGGAAGTGAAATTGGAACGATACAGAGAAGATTGGGATCATAGGAATTTAAATTGGAACGATACAGAGAAGATTGGAATCAAACCATTAGGAAGTGAAATTGGAACGATACAGAGAAGATTGGAATCAAACCATTAGGAAGTGAAATTGGAACGATACAGAGAAGATTGGAATCAAACCATTAGGAAGTGAAATTGGAACGATACAGAGAAGATTGGAATCAAACCAATAGGAAGTGAAATTGGAACGATACAGTGAAGATTGGGATCATAGGAAGTAAAATTGGAACGATACAGAGAAGATTGGGAGGAACTGAAATTGGAACGATACAGAGGAGATTGGAATCAAACCAATAGGAAGTGAAATTTGGAACGATACAGAGAAGATTTGAATCAAACCATTAGGAAGTGAAATTGGAACGATACAGAGAAGATTGGAATCAAACCAATAGGAAGTGAAATTTGGAACGATACAGAGAAGATTGGAATCAAACCAATAGGAAGTGAATTTGGAACGATACAGAGAAGATCAGCCGCCCGACACGTTAAAATTACCACCGCTGAAATGCCCTTGAACAAGGCATTGCACCACTACGATGAAATGTGTTTTATGAGCAGGGCCTGGCTGGAAACAAGTTCTTGAGCTTAGCCCAGATACCCTGGGTAAATATAGATTTCATTTCATTTCATTTCAAGATTGGAATCAAACCAAAAGGAACTGAAATTGGAACGATACAGAGAAGATTGGAATCAAACCATTAGGAAGTGAAAATTGGAACGATACAGAGAAGATTGGAATCAAACCAATAGGAAGTGAAATTGGAACGATACAGAGAAGATTGGAATCAAACCAAAAGGAACTGAAATTGGAACGATACAGTGAAGATTGGGATCATAGGAAGTGAAATTGGAACGATACAGAGAAGATTGGGAGGAACTGAAATTGGAACGATACAGAGAAGATAGAGATCATTGGAATTGCAGAATTGCGGACTCCCACAGTTCCACCGTACTCCCACAGTACCCTCCCCAGGTAACCTCAACCGTGAGACTCATGGATGTCCAGACTGATATAGCTAGATCGATCGATAGAACCTACCCATCTATCTATCTATCTATCTACCCATCTCTCTCTCTCTCTCTCTCTCTCTCTCTCTCTCTCTCTCTCTCTCTCTCTCTCTCTCTCTCTCTCTCTCTCTCTCTCTCTCTCTCTCTCTCTCTCTCTCTCTCTCTCTCTCTCTCTCTCTGGTCTAGCCAGGGTGCTCCTGTGTCAGCTTCTGCTGCACATATAATAAAATTGGAACGATACAGAGAAGAATGGGATCAGACCAATAGGAAGTGAAATTGGAACGATTCAGAGAAGATGGGATCAGACCAATAGGAACTGAAATTGGAACGATACAGAGAAGATTGGGATCATAGGAAGAGAAATTGGAACGATACAAAGAAGATTGGGATCATAGGAAGTGAAATTGGAACGATACAGAGAAGATTGGGATCATAGGAATTTAAATTGGAACGATACAGAGAAGATTGGAATCAAACCATTAGGAAGTGAAATTGGAACGATACAGAGAAGATTGGAATCAAACCATTAGGAAGTGAAATTGGAACGATACAGAGAAGATTGGAATCAAACCATTAGGAAGTGAAATTGGAACGATACAGAGAAGATTGGAATCAAACCAATAGGAAGTGAAATTGGAACGATACAGTGAAGATTGGGATCATAGGAAGTAAAATTGGAACGATACAGAGAAGATTGGGAGGAACTGAAATTGGAACGATACAGAGGAGATTGGAATCAAACCAATAGGAAAGATCCCGGCCATTCTTCTCTGTTTTGCTCCCCTGCCTTATTGGCTCCCGAAAAGCGTGCGGTCTCCAATTGGCCCAACCGTTTCAACTCCCTCGGCCAACGGGAGACCTCCCTTGTTCCACTCGCATTGCCATGTCTATCTATCTATCTATCTATCTATCTATCTATCTATCTATCTATCTATCTATCTATCTATCTATCTATCTATCTATCTATCTAACTATTTGGTCAAGCCAGGGTGCTCCTGTGTCAGCTTCTGCTGCACATATAATAAAATTGGAACGATACAGAGAAGAATGGGATCAGACCAATAGGAAAGATCCCGGCCATTCTTCTCTGTTTTGCTCCCCTGCCTTATTGGCTCCCGAAAAGCGTGCGGTCTCCAATTGGCCCAACCGTTTCAACTCCCTTGGCCAACGGGAGACCTCCCTTGTTCCACTGGCGTTGCCACGTCTATCTATCTATCTATCTATCTATCTATCTATCTATCTATCTATCTATCTATCTATCTATCTATTTGGTCAAGCCAGGGTGCTCCTGTGTCAGCTTCTGCTGCACATATAATAAAATTGGAACGATACAGAGAAGAATGGGATCAGACCAATAGGAAGTGAAATTGGAACGATTCAGAGAAGATGGGATCAGACCAATAGGAACTGAAATTGGAACGATACAGAGAAGATTGGGATCAAACCAATAGGAACTGAAATTGGAACGAAACAGAGAAGATTGGGAGCAAACCAACAGGAACTGAAATTAGAACGATACAGAGAAGATTGGGATCATAGGAATTTAAATTGGAAAGATACAGAGAAGATTGGGATCAAAGGAAGTGAAATTGGAACGATACAGAGAAGATTGGGATCATAGGAAGTGAAAAATATCCCGGCCATTCTTCTTTGTTTTGCTCCCCTGCCTTATTGGCCCCCGAAAAGCGTGCGGTCTCCCATTGGCCCAACCGTTTCAACTCCCTCGGCCAACGGGAGACCTCCCTTGTTCCACGCGCGTTGCCACGTCTATCTATCTATCTATCTATCTATCTATCTATCTATCTATCTATCTATCTATCTATCTATCTATCTATCTATCTATCTATCTATTTGGTCAAGCCAGGGTGCTCCTGTGTCAGCTTCTGCTGCACATATAATACAATTGGAACGATACAGAGAAGAATGGGATCAGACCAATAGGAAGTGAAATTGGAACGATTCAGAGAAGATGGGATAAGACCAATAGGAACTGAAATTGGAACGATACAGAGAAGATTGGGATCAAACCAATAGGAACTGAAATTGGAACGAATCAGAGAAGATTGGGAGCAAACCAACAGGAACTGAAATTAGAACGATACAGAGAAGATTGGGATCATAGGAATTTAAATTGGAAAGATACAGAGAAGATTGGGATCAAACCAATAGGAAGTGAAATTGCAACGATACAGAGAAGATTGGGATCATAGGAAGTGAAATTGGAACGATACAGAGAAGATTGGGATCATAGGAAGTGAAATTGGAACGATACAGAGAAGATTGGAATCATAGGAAGTGGAATTGGAACGATACAGAGAGATTGGGATCAAACCAATAGGAACTGAAATTAGAACGATACAGAGAAGATTGGGATCATAGGAATTTAAATTGGAACGGTACAGAGAAGATTGGGATCAAACCAAAAGGAACTGAAATTGGAACGATACAGAGAAGATTGGGAGCAAACCAACAGGAAAGATCCCGGCCATTCTTCTGTTTTGCTCCCCTGCCTTATTGTCTCCCGAAAAGCATGCGGTCTCCAATTGGCCCAACCGTTTCAACTCCCTCGGCCAACGGGAGACCTCCCTTGTTCCACTCGCGTTGCCACGTCTATCTATCTATCTATCTATCTATCTATCTATCTATCTATCTATCTATCTATCTATCTATCTAACTATTTGGTCAAGCCAGGGTGCTCCTGTGTCAGCTTCTGCTGCACATATAATAAAATTGGAACGATACAGAGAAGAATGGGATCAAACCAATAGGAAGTGAAATTGGAACGATTCAGAGAAGATGGGATCAGACCAATAGGAACTGAAATTGGAACGATACAGAGAAGATTGGGATCAAACCAATAGGAACTGAAATTGGAACGAAACAGAGAAGATTGGGAGCAAACCAACAGGAACTGAAATTAGAACGATACAGAGAAGATTGGGATCATAGGAATTTAAATTGGAAAGATACAGAGAAGATTGGGATCAAACCAATATGAAGTGAAATTGCAACGATACAGAGAAGATTGGGATCATAGGAAGTGAAATTGGAACGATACAGAGAAGATTGGGATCATAGGAAGTGAAATTGGAACGATACAGAGAAGATTGGGATCAAACCAATAGGAAGTGAAATTGGAACGATTCAGAGAAGATGGGATCAGACCAATAGGAACTGAAATTGGAACGATACAGAGAAGATTGGGATCAAACCAATAGGAACTGAAATTGGAACGAAACAGAGAAGATTGGGAGCAAACCAACAGGAACTGAAATTAGAACGATACAGAGAAGATTGGGATCATAGGAATTTAAATTGGAAAGATACAGAGAAGATTGGGATCAAACCAATAGGAAGTGAAATTGCAACGATACAGAGAAGATTGGGATCATAGGAAGTGAAATTGGAACGATACAGAGAAGATTGGGATCATAGGAAGTGAAATTGGAACGATACAGAGAAGATTGGGATCAAACCAATAGGAAGTGAAATTGGAACGATACAGAGAAGATTGGGATCATAGGAAGTGAAAAATATCCCGGCCATTCTTCTCCGTTTTGCTCCCCTGCCTTATTGGCCCCCGAAAAGCGTGCGGTCTCCCATTGGCCCAACCGTTTCAACTCCCTCGGCCAACGGGAGACCTCCCTTGTTCCACTCGCGTTGCCACGTCTGTCTATCTATCTATCTATCTATCTATCTATCTATCTATCTATCTATCTATCTATCTATCTATCTATCTATTTGGTCAAGCCAGGGTGCTCCTGTGTCAGCTTCTGCTGCACATATAATAAAATTGGAACGATACAGAGAAGAATGGGATCAGACCAATAGGAAGTGAAATTGGAACGATTCAGAGAAGATGGGATAAGACCAATAGGAACTGAAATTGGAACGATACAGAGAAGATTGGGATCATAGGAATTTAAATTGGAACGGTACAGAGAAGATTGGGATCAAACCAATAGGAACTGAAATTGGAACGATACAGAGAAGATTGGGAGCAAACCAACAGGAACTGAAATTAGAACGATACAGAGAAGATTGGGATCATAGGAATTTAAATTGGAACGATACAGAGAAGATTGGAATCATAGGAAGTGGAATTGGAACGATACAGAGAGATTGGGATCAAACCAATAGGAACTGAAATTGGAACGATACAGAGAAGATTGGGATCATAGGAATTTAAATTGGAACGGTACAGAGAAGATTGGGATCAAACCAATAGGAACTGAAATTGGAACGATACAGAGAAGATTGGGAGCAAACCAACAGGAACTGATATTAGAACGATACAGAGAAGATTGGGATCATAGGAATTTAAATTGGAAAGATACAGGGCCCTATTAAGCAAGTGGAATCTAATTACATATAATTTTACAGTTTTTAAGACGTGGGGGCGTGTGCAATGTCATATTACAATTATGGGCCAGGTAAGAAGCGCTTTCGACACCCCGTGGTGTGAGAAAAAACGGCCTTGAATTAGTCATGGGAGTGTTTCAGGGAGTTTTGAGGCTTACCCAATGAACATGTCCGTACTATTCTCTTTACGACACCAGCTGATGTCCTCATGGAATGCGCCCTTTTCGGCAAGTGGTATTACATTTCTGCAGACTGGCACCATAGACATGACATGACTTTGTCACATTTGGGTTAATTATTCATATTGCACTGCATGCTGTCACCTTTATGCCTCAAAAGAACAGATCCACAAGCTGTCACAGCCATGATGTGCATAGCTTGTAGGCCTATGTCTCTATTTTGTTAAGTAACTTGCAGTGTTCATTGGAAAGTCATTACAGCGGCGCAGCCATATGCTAAGGGAGGGAGATATACGCACATCATCACTTCATTTGTTTCTGTTCTAAGCATGAAAAACAGCTGTAAAAATCTTTATTCTAGTTAATTTGATTCATAAATGAATAACTAAGCCTTTGAAATGGCACCTACCTATACCTTTCAGATCGGAATGGAACTGCGAGTAGATACGCAGCATTGGCTGGCAAATTGGCAATCCATGCGTAATGTTCCCAGAATCGTCTAACCCCCGAACATACAAGTTCGTTTGATATTGTTTAATTCGATAAAAATAGAACCATGTACCATACAGCGAATGAAAGCAAGATTCCTAAGGAATATGTGGATTTTTACATTTTAAAAAACGGTTGAGAAATGAGAGAACCATGAGTATTTATAATATCAAATATTATAATAATAATATGAAAGACAAACTGTGCTGACAAGCTGTGAAGAGCACACCATCCCGACAAGGAGGAAATATAGCCTATAGTGCATGCACGTATATGCACTGTTGCACACACGCTCTTTATTTGTTTCTATTGAAAAACACCAGTAAAATAACGTTTATTTTATTTTATTTCATTCGAGTCACGACGGAGGAATGAGTTGAAATGCCATACGTGCGCCATGCGTATTGCTGCGGACCCAATGTTATGGTCTTCGCTCGTAGCATTTTATTATAGAAGAATTGAGTCGGGTGTGATACAGCGTATGAAAGCAAACTTCCCAATGATTATGGAGATGTTTTAATTTTTTTAAAAGGTTGAGAAATGAGCGATATATGACCCTTTAGAATCTCAACGTTTGAACCGAAAGCCAGAAAGCTCGCTGTTGCCATGTCTCATAGAAACAAGTAAATAGGTCTATAAACATACTCCCAAAAGAATCGCATTATAACAGGGGTCTGCAACCTATTTTAAATGAAGTGCCATGTTTTTATTTTCTAGATAGTGAGTCTGCCATATCAAGATTCATTTTAATGACACCACATTAAAATGTCCAGCATATTTTGATTGTCCACAAATATAAAGTTCTTCCTTCTTTTTACATATTTTCTTGCACATTGTTATAATGATCATTATAAATATATATCCCCTTGCAGTCAGAGTTCATAGTTTTAATGAATGAATGTGATGCATTGTGAGCTGGTAGATCTGCTATTTTCAAAAGTAATCTTTGAAAAAAGTGACAATTGTGGAATATTTTTCATTTTTTTTTAAAAACACAAATCTGTCATGGGGGTCTCTGGCTTAGTTGGGCAAATGCATTCATCTGGGGGTCCTTGACATGGGCATGTCGCTGTGTGATGATCACTGGTTTAAACAACATTAGGAGAAAAGCCCAAATAAGCACTTTAGAAACAAGAAAAGCAACCACAACTACCAATATTTACAAGCAACTTTACAGAAAAAGAAGCCGCTTACAGACATGGCAACACTCCAGCAGCACTCCAGAGCCGCTCAAGTGTAAAATCAAACAGTGCCTTTTGCATTTAAGAGGTGGTCAGACCCAGGTGGAAACGGTATGCGCTGAGGGTTTTTAGGTCAAGGGGCTTAATAGCAAATAGCGCAAAGCGAAAATAATTAACATATGGACACTCCCCCAATGCTAAAATATTCAGGAACGTGGTATTCCATATGAGTGAGCGTTCACCACGGCTTCCATAATACGAAAAGCCGCAGAGCGAGGCCAAAATCTGTATTACCGCATGGGTTTTTCGAATTGCTTAATCGGGCTCTGTGTGGCGTTTCTGAGATTGCCATATCTCCTGCATTTTTGCACGGTCCAGCAGCGGCACCCCCATGGTGTCTGTCGCGTCCTTAAACGCCTCCAGCAGCTCCTCAAAGAGACGCACGGTCTCCTGTGTCCCGCGCGTGCGGCGACGACAGTGCCGTGCCAGCTCTTTGGGAGTGAGGCTGCTGGAGACCTGCAATAAGTATGTATGTAAGTTAGTAAAGTTCATTTGTAGAGCACCTTAGAGTCGCAAAGTGCTTCACAATACAAAAAGAACATGTCAATAATAATAAAATGAGAGAGAGAAAAAATAAAACTCGACCAATCAGCCGGTGAAATTAAAAACAAACAATACAATAGAGTATGTTACAGTATCAAATTGGGCTATGAAAAGGCCTGTTAAAAGAGTCTTAACGATTATTTTGGTGTTTTAATGTCCACAGAGGCCAACGTTTTTAGATAGAAAGGGAGATCATTCACCTGGGCGTCGGACGGACTGACCCCACGCTGCTTCTCCACCAGCTCCGACCGCTTGGCCTGTCGCAACAGGGCGATATCCTCTGCATCCCGGGGCGGCGGTGGCTCAGGCGTAGAGCTTCCGGATGGTAACCGCAAGGTCGCCAGTTCGAACCCGGGCTCCCCCAGAGTTAGTGTCGAAGTGTCCTTGAGCAAGACACTGAACCCCTAATTGCTCCTGATGTGCTGGTTGGTACCTTGCATGGTTTCCGCTGCCATCGGTGTATGAATGTGTGTGTCAATGGGTGAATGTAATGCACAATCTATGTAAAGCGCCTTGGATAAAGGTGCTATATAAATGCACCATTTACCATTTACCATCCCAGGAAAATATGCAGTGGGATAATCGCCCCATGAACAGGCCATGCAGCTGGTGGCTCTTAGTGGTGCCACCCAGCGCCAGACGACGCATGAAGTGCCACACGTCGAGCCTCACCACCAGCTGGTCCCACTCTGGCCTTGGACCTTCCCCTGATGGAACAGCAGTCCCGGTCCACATAGAGGAGCTGGGGAGGGTCCTCTCCAGCGTTGGCGTAACGCTGCACAAGTCCCGCGCACATGGGCAGCAGGCCCTTGCCCTCACCTTCTGTGAGCACCGAGATGAGGACCTGCCCCACCTCGTTGCCCACATTGGTGACCTATTTGGCAGTGTGTGCAGCGTCACCCGCAAGTTTCTTGGTCACCTGAATATGCACACACAATTACAGGCGGCTGAGAACATCTTCAAGACGGACCCATACACAGAGGTGACCTTGGCCTTCAACTCCTCAAGCCGTAACAGCACATCCTGGGCATATACTGTTAGCAGCAATTTTGGAGTGGGCACTGACACCCTTTGGGGTGAGGGTGTCGCAGTGAAGTGCCCCAGAAACTTGCGGCACATGGAGAGGTACCTGATGGACCGTGCCCTCCAGTGGAGGTGGTGCTGTTTGCACAGCTGCTTGTACAAGCAGGAGGCACTGTTCCCCAAAGTGCGCTCCTGCATCAAGCGAGCCACCCTCTTGTCGCAGGACAGCCTGTTAGAGAGACAGGGAGAGAGAGACAGAGAGAGAGGGACAGGGAGAGAGGGCCTTTTGTTCATTTTCCCAAACAAACTGCTGCAAAGCGGCCAAACACCTGTCATCACTGCACGCACGCACGCACGCACGCACGCACGCACGCACGCACGCACGCACGCACGCACGCACGCACGCACGCACGCACGCACACACACACACACACACACACACACACACACACACACACACACACACACACACACACACACACACACAGGTTCAATAACACTATTGAAATGAAAACACAAACGTGTAGGTCAGGATAGCAGGGAACTGCTCACGCTGACCCGGATCAAGCTGATCGAAAATGTCCTGCGACCACGCTGACACCTTCTTCTTGCATCGACGGCATTCAAGGTACTCCGTGGCCATGAAGTAATTACAAATAAAGTACAGCACAGTACACTTTTGCTGGTGTCATTAAGTATATTAAAGTATACTATCATTACATTTATAGTGCATTAACAATACATATCAAGTACTAAATAAATATATAGAGTATATTGCAATTATGCTTAAAATATACTATCAATGTATTGCAAATATACTTGTATTTGTTTCAAGTATACTATCAATGTATTACACATATACGAGTATGTAATACATTAATTTGAAGTATACTTTTAATAGTTTGAAGTAGTAATGTAATAATAACGCATTTAAACTAACTACAAGTACACAGACAATGAATTTAAAATATACTATTATTACAATTAAAGTATGTTTGTGTTGTAACATTATTATTACATTGCTAGTACACGACAAACTATTGAAAGTATACTTCAAATGAATTTATATTATACTCCAAGTATATTTTGAGCATAATTACTATACTACTATATATATTTATTTAGTACAAATGTATTTCTAATAGCATCCAGGAACATTCATGAATAGTATACTTAAAATAAAGTAGACTAAAGTAAACTTTAAGTGTAATGCTTTTTCTGTATACATTATACTATAAATGCACTGATGAAAAATGTACTTTTATGAAGTATAATTAAGTGAAACTTCAATACATTGGGCATTAACATACTTACAAAAATGTATACTTGAACATATGTTGATTGTATTTGTGAAAAGTATACTTTTTATATGCATATTATAGTATATCTTAAGATATGCATATTGAGGATACTTTCCTATGAGTATACTGTATAAGAACTTCAAATACAATAGTTTAAAATATATTTAAAATTAAATGTACTTAAGTTCAACAAAAACTTAACATTATCAGAATACATTTTTGAAAAGTACATTTAATTTAATTAGAATTATGTTGACATTCAATGTACTTTCTAGAAATATATATTGAATGCACTCTGATTATATTTGTAAAAAAATGTATTGTAAAAAAATGTATTGGAAAAAAATGTATTGGAAAAAAATGTACTGCTTTGACAAAAGTACCAATATACTTTTAGAACAAAAGTATACCTTCAGTATAATAAATGTACTAAAAGTATATTTTTAATATATTAAAATACATTACTTTTTCACCTGGGTCACCTCAAGTCACTTGGGGCTGGGTGAGCAATCGTATCCTGTATCTAGCCTCACAACTAAATACAGACACTTGGCCAGACTGCCGCTACAACGGTTTGAAAGGGTCAAACCCCTCATCCTGATTGGGGAAGACCACCCCACCTAATCACACCAACCGAACAAGTGAGGTTGGGGCCTCCAGGTGGGCCAGCAGCCATCTGCACAAGACTGGGCTGGACCCTGCAGGAAAGCAATCTCCAGCCAAGACAATGTAAGAGCCCCAGAACACAGAGCTCATGAGGACGGAGAAACACTGGCATGAGGCCACCAAGATACAACGCCCAAGAGACCCAGAGTGTGCCACCGCTCGCAGTAAGGAGATCAACTGCTGCAGCAACGATGTCATGAAAGGCAAGTCTCTACCAAAAAAACCCTGAACCTAATCGGGGTGTCAAGAGACCAAAGTTTCTCCCCCACAGTTCCCTGCAGTGGCCAGTGAAGTCAAACTGTGCGTCTGTGCCTGAAAGGGACAAGTCAAAGGCCAGGCATAAAGCCCACCTCCTGTAATGTCCTGTCAGTAGCAACTCAACCTGCACCTGAAATAAGCCCTGACCCCTCCCAGAGAAAGTTCATCCTTAGAAATGTCGCCAGATCCAAGATCCTTGGTGGTTGAGTTATTGGTAAAATAACAGCAGGTTGGTGGCCATTTTGAAAAACAATGGCTGCCATGGTCACAGGACAAATCTAAATAGTACCACTGTATTCCTCATCTTTTAAAATGTATGATTACATTGATTAGTCACCAGAATCAATATCCTAGGTGGTCTATAACTTGAATTATTGGTAAAATATCAGCAGGTTGGTGGCCATTTTGAAAAACAATGGCTGCCATGGTCACAGGACCAATCTAAATTGTACCACTGTATCCCTCATCCTTGAAAATGTAATATTAGTCACCATAATCAAGATCCTAGGTGGTGTAGAACTTGAGTTATTGTAAAATAACATCAGATGGTGGCCATTTTGGAAAATGGCTGCCATGGTCACCACGAGACAAATCTGTGATGGCCCTATAGCCAAAAATGTTCCTTAAGGCATGCTCTAACTGTCTGCCAAATTAGAATACTTCCCACATTATTCAAAAACTATAATTTTATTGTTTTGGGAACACTTTTGTCAACTCCGTCAGATACATGTCAACTCCGTCAGACACAAAACCTGACGGAGTTGACGTCTGACGGAGTTGACAAAAGGGCATTTGTGGCTCAGGAGGTAGAGCAGGTCGTCCAATGATCCATGGGTCGGCGGTTCGAATCCCGGCTCCTCCTGTCTACATGTCGAAGTGTCCTTGGGCAAGACACTGAACCCCAAATTGCTCCCGATGTGCTGGTTGGTACCTTGCATGGCTTCCGCTGCAATCGGTGTATGAATGTGTGTGTGAATGGGTGAATGTAATGCACAATCTATGTAAAGCGGCGCTATATAAATGCACCATTTACCATTTACCAAAAGTATATCCCCCCCCCCCCCGCGCGCATCTAGGTGTGCCCTGGGATTTTTCGGCTATGAAAAGTGTGCCCTGGAAGAAAAAAGGTTGGGAAACACTGCCTTAGAGCATGATAACCTTTTTTTTTTTTTTTTTTAATATATTCTATATTTTTCTAAGCACATTGAGCTAAAGATTGAGTCAGTCAGTCTGGTCAAGCTGATCAGTTAGACCTATTTATTACAGTAGTGTTTTTTTTGTATTATTATTATTCAAACCTTTGCATGTGCATGACCTAAAATTTGAACAATTCAGAGTAGATTAGTTTTTTACTAAAATTGGAACAATACAATAGCATGTTTTTAAAATAGCATGTTGTGAGCTTGTAGATCTACTCATTTCATATAGGCTATGTATATGGGGTTAAATGTTATATCCAAGGTTAATTATTTAGATGTGAGAATCACTGTGCTGATTGTAGATTGACTATTTTTATTGTTGTTTTATTTTAACAACTGTCTTAATTATCAGGTCACATTAATATGTCTTAATTATCAGGTCACAATAATAATGTCAATAATGATAAAAAGGGAGGATTGTTAGGAGAATTTTATATTCTCCTCTCGCTAATATCGCTAATATACAATTAATTCTCTATAAATTTTCATTTTAACATGTTGCTCTCATAATGTAAATGCTGACTGCAAATAGCTCTCCAGTGGGCCCCTCGTATCATAATTAATACCATTTGACAGACAGACACACACTCCCCTGCCTTCTCACTCCCCTGCCTTCTCCAAGGTCGGGGCTCTGTTAAACTTGGATACTTCTAACAATGGGACTCTGTACTGTACACGTCCGGGGTGAACGATGAGCAACCAGTTTGAACCAGTTGTTATCTTGTAAATTAGGACTTGTCATGATTAAGACCCACCTACTTGTGGATTCTGTGTCATTCATATAAGCACTGAAAGTGCATTTATTCTTTATGTCTACCCAGCGTCTCGTGTCGAGAGGTTGTGTCTTCATCATTTTGTACAATCTTACCATGGAATAAATATACCATCTCAGACCAGACCATTTCTCCAAGAGCTTTTAATTGTCATCGTGTGCATAATTAATCTTGTTCTAACAATTAAATATAATTAAAGAGGGCGAGGGTCTTTAATTATACCTTCAGCGCCCTTTAGCAAAAATATGAATATCAATTTAAAATATAACAGCCCTTTTAGACTGTAATGTACAGTCACTGACAAACACCAGCGTTGCCATGTTTTGCCGCAGAAACCAGCGACGGTCTCAGCCCGTCTCGTGGACGACGTGAGGCGCTTGCAACGAGCAGATGTGGCAACGCCAGTGGAACAAGGGAGGTCTCCCGTTGGCCGAGGGAGTTGAAACGGCTGGGCCAATGGGAGACTGCACGCTTTTCGGGAGCCAATAAGGGAGCAAAACAGAGAAGAATGGTCGGGTTCTTTCCTATTGGTTTGATTCCAATCTTCTCTGTATCGTTCCAATTTAACTTCCTATTGGTTTGATTCCAATCTTCTCTGTATCTTTCCAATTTCACTTCCTATGATCCCAATCTTCTCTGTATCGTTCCAATTTCACTTCCTATTGGTTTGCTCCCAATATTCTCTGCATCGTTCCAATTTCAGTTCCTATTGGTTTGATCCCTATCTTCTCTGCATCCTTCCAATTTCAGTTCCTATTGGTCTGATCCCAATCTTCACTGTATCGTTCCAATTTTATTATATGTGCTCCTCCTTTGATTCGTCAAGGGACTTTGGCCGCGCGCCATCAGTTCACCGGCACGCAGCCTTTGGCCTCACTCCTAGAGGGCCTCCGCAACTCCACTTCCCGGGCGGAATTAGGGGCCCACCACGTCCCTGATTAGTAAACCATAAATCTGACCTGTGCAGGTCTCTAAGACCCCTCTATAGACCAATTATTTGTTTACAAACATTGGGACTGGGCGCACGGGTGACTGTTTCATGTAATCAATTCCCAACAGATCTCCAAACCTGTTGTTCATTCAACCTCCTCTTGTGAGTTGGCTAGTGAGGTGCACCCTAGGAGACATTTATACTTCAAAGCCCAACAGTATTGCGCAAAGAGAACAGCTGATATCAGTGTTGTTTTCGTCAACGAAAACGAAAACGAAATGTGTTCGTCAACGCCCATTTTTCACCAGACGAAAACTAGACTAGACTAGACAAAAAACACGTGTATAGCCCAGGCGGTGGCGTAACCGTCTGGGCACCCGACTGGTAATCCAGTCGCAGTGTGCCGCGGGTTCGACTCCCGAGCCCGACACGGCCTTTACTGCATGTCTTCCCCCATCTCTCTCCCGTTTCCTGTCAGCCTACTGTCTGTCCCTTCAAAAACCAATAAAAGGCGTAAGCCGCAAAAACATATCTTTAAAAAAAAAAAACACGTGTATAAACAATAACTGGGACTAAATTATTATGCAATTTCGTTGACTAATAAAGACTAGACGAAAATGTAGTTCACAAAATAAAGACTCTGCTAAAATCTATGGTCATTTTTGTTCACGAACAAAGACGATACGAAATATATTATTTATGATCGTCTTGATCACTTCCTCCTGTCTCTTTGCTATGAAGCGCACGTTGTGCGTTCGGAAATACCGCCGGGACTGTCCGGGAGCACAGTCGCCTATCACTTTGTATTAGCATTGTGGTCAGTGTGCCTCTATTCGAACACACCCTTGTCACGTCACGCCTCCTTTTGATTTTGCAGCGGGCACCGCACACTACACCAAGGAGGAGGAGGAGGATTCCTCATGCTTTATTGTCGATACTTTTAAAATAAAATAGTAAAATGCTTTGCACGGGGACCGGGAGAAAGAGAAGAGAAGATATATGGAAACATTTCCGCTACATCGATGTGGAGAATAAAACAGAATGCTTGATTTTAACCGAAGGAGAGCAATGTGGCCACAAGATAAAAGGAAAAAACACAACAAACCTGAAGAGACACATCAGCATTTACCACAAAGAACTCAAGGTAGGTTAACAAAAAGTATGCTGCTGGTTGTTTACAAGTGTAACATTAAATCAAGGTTTTGTTGTTGAGAGTACTGTCGGCTTAATGTTACTAGTCTACAATAAAACCTACCCTAACTCAAAACCATAAGTAAGACAGAGTTACGCAAACTGAAGGGGCTTCAGTCCATTTTGTTCAAATAGGGACAACCGGAAGTTTACGGAATGCATTGGAGTCTATGGGCTCGCGTGAGTACATGAACCACGTGACCGGGCTGTTTTCTGCCCCCTCAATGTCGCAACTCTTCTACCCTAACTTACGTTAGCTTCTTAGCATGTAGCGACCGTAGCCACTTGTTGAGAACTTTAGATAAATGCGTGTGCTGTGAACTTGTCAAGTTGAATGAATTGAAGTAGATACATTATACTGGTGGGGCAACTATGGTTTCAGTTTGATTGCAAGTTTAGCCTATTTAAAGCATATAGAAGTATGAGCTAATAGCACTACAGCAAGCAAACTATTATAGTAACTTGCAAACAACCCAGTCAGTGTGCACAAAACACATGGGAAGCTATAGCCTATACATGGATGCAAACAATATGTTTGCAATGCATCTTTTCTGCAAAAACACAACTAAAAGTGTCTGCAGAGTCAGACTCTGCAATTATATTTCTGCTTAAAGTAGGATAGTTTACATATGCTATCTTTTTAGTATGATTTTGGATTGGAATGACATTGGCATTTTGTTTTTACAGATACTGTTTTAATTAAGTAAAATACTAATAAATGCTTTACTTAGCCTATATCCTATAGTTTCCTATTTTATCCTGTGCAATGTGTACTGTGTATCTGACCTGACTGACTGATTATATTTACTCCTGTCCCAGATTCCAGATCCACCGGCTACAACCACCAACCTACCACCCGGAAAGGGCAACAGCAGGCCAGCTATACAAGGGTCTTTACTGGCCCACACCAAATACAAAACTGACTCTCTAGACCAAAAGTTCAAAGAGGAAGGTGTAGCACTGTGGATAGCCCGTACAGGCCTCCCGTCACGCCTAGTGGAAGATGAGGATTTTGGCAAAATGATTGAGAGGATGGATAAAAGAGTCACTGTGCCAAAAATAAATAAAATTACAAACACAGTGGACAAAATCTACCTGGACGAAAAGGACAAATTCAAACAACGACTGTCCAAGGTACGCAAAATTAGTATTGGCTTAGATATTTGGACTAAAAAGGGTCTCACAGCATCCTTTCTTGCTATCAGTGCTTGTTATTTTAATTCAGAAGACAATAAGGCAGAACACATACTCCTGAACCTAAAGCAAATGGTTCACCCACACACGGCTCAGGCTATCGCCACTCTTGTGGATGAGTCAACAGAAGAATGGGGGATCCCAAAAGAAAAAATCATCACCATCATCACAGATAATGGAAGCAACATGGTTGCTGCTTTCCGTCACAACGATAATGAAGAGGACAGGGAGGACAGTGACACCAGCTCTGACGACGACGAAGAAGAGGGAGAAGAGGCAGAAGTCCTTGATGAAAGGTCAGTCTGTGTGCATGTTTGCTGTGATTAGTTCTCAGTCACTATAACTTATTTCAGTTTATTATTTAGAGCTTGATATGAAATGTAAACGCAAAACTCCAAGCCTATATTATGTAAGAGCTGGTTCTTGTAAAATACTGCTGCAGCAGTAGATGGATGGATGATGTGTTTAAAATGTAAATAAATGTAAAATGTAAATGTATTCTACAATGTAATCTGCAATGAGCATTTTTTATGTTTTGTGTGCTGATGCAATCGTTATGAAAAGTCTCTGTGTTCTGTGTTCCACTTTCTTTAGGTACGGAACCTGGGAGAGGACCCCCTGTGTGGTCCATACCCTTCAGCTAGTCGTCAACATGATCCAGAAGGAACCCACAATCAAGAGAGTGCTGGACAAACTCAGGCACCTGGTGAAACTGTTCCGCAAATCATCCGTTGCCATAGAGCGGTTACTGGCAAGGTGTGGACTCACCCTCACCAAAGACTGCCCAACCAGATGGTCCAGTACCTATTTGATGGTGTCTCGCGCTCTTCAGCTGAAGGACCATCTTGCATCGGTAGCTGAGAGCATGACCTGGGACAGCCTGCAACCCAGTGAGTGGCAGAAGCTGGCTATCCTCAAGGCCTTGCTCCTTCCATTTGCTGAACACACAAAGCTACTCCAAAGTGACACCAACTCCCTATGTCTTGTTGTGCCTGCATTGCTGGACTTAATTGGTCACCTGTCTGAGTTCTCCAGGGTTCATGCCCAGAGCTACAAGAATGCAGCTGCACTGGAACAGAAGATGAGGGAAAATATTGAGCTACGCTTTGGCCTTTTCCTTAATGTCACAGATGACAGGTTCAATCCACTTGCTGCAGCTGCATGTTTGGTCGACCCCAGTTTAGCAGTAGACGTCCTCATTGAAAATGAGGAGGAGGCAATCCAGGAACTTTTGTGAAAAGCTGAGGATTACATCACTCGCAGTGTGCCACCAGTAATCCGTGAAGAGGAGCAGGAGGAGGATACTGAAGAGACACGGGAAGAGGCAAGCGGGCAGAGTGAGACTGAAGAGACAGCCACTTAGCCAAAGCGGCCTAGATTTCGATGTTTTAATCCTAGTCATCCAGCAAGGCCCAGGCCCCCCCAGGCCACTATCAGGCAGGAGATTCAGAAATACAAAGATGCCCTGTCCCAAGCTGCTGGCGTATCTGGGATAGAGTTTTGGGTTTCTCAGAGTGACACTTTATTTGTGCGTCTGAAACCTTTCGCCTTGGATCTTCTGGCAATACCAGCGTCACAAGCCTTTGCAGAGCGCATCTTCAGTGTAACCGGTGAACTCTCAACTGGCCGCCGCAACAGGGCAAGAACCACATTGGAAAGAAGTGCCTTTCTCAAGCTAAACAAGGTCTAAAAATACTGTCATGGGACTGATGGCTACCACAGACTATTGCTTTACCTTCAGGTTCCTTTAACAATACAAAACATTGATTTGAGGTATTGTTTAGACTTTAGACTGATTGATTCAACTGTATTTTGTATGCTGCAGTTAACTGTTTAAAAGGTAGAGCAGTACTGTGTACAAATGCGAACTTCTACATGTCAGAGCAACTTCGAGTGGAGAGACAGACAGACAGAGAATGAGACAGACGGAGAGAATGAGACAGACCGACAGACAGAGAATGAGACAGACCGACAGACAGAGAATGAGACAGACCGACAGAGAATGAGACAGGCCGACACTGACTGACAGACGGACAGAGAATGAGACAGACAAACAGTGGGTGGGTGTTGAGCTCTGATGAAGTAGAGCTCTGGCTGACTGGCTCCAACTCAAGTTAGATACTTGAATTTATTTGAATGTTTGACTCGACTAATTGAATTTACTGTAGGTCCAACCGTTTTCATCTGCACAGGGGGGAAAAAGGGGTCTGCAGGGGTCTGCAGTTCGTACAGTATTTGACTGAGATTGTGTTACATTTTTGCAGCTTAAGTGTTTAAAACATGTACAAATGTGATTCAGAATCCACCCTGGTTCAGTTTTCATTTTTTTGTCTTAGTTCTAGCAAGCTCTGCCTATTTTCATCTTTAATAACTACATGCCATGTGAACTAGTTTGCTATATGCACTTTTTTGTGAGTGAGACACAGTGAGTGAGTGTTGAGCTCTCTGGCTCCAATAATTTAGGCACTTGAATTAATTTGAATGTTTGACTTGTATTATTGAACATAGGTCCTGCTGTTTTCATCATTCTGGACAAAAATAAAATCATTTGTTAAGTTAATTTGCAAATTTGTTTTCATTTACAAAACAATAGATAATTTTCTTAGCAAGCTCTGCCTTGTTTCACCTGCCCTGTGAACTAGTTTGCTAGAGACAGCACTTTTGTTATATCTATGCAAGGGATTTATTTTTATTTTACCAACATGACGGTGAGTGAGACAGTGGGTGAGTGTTGAGCTCTGATGAAGTAGAGCTCTGGCTGACTAATTGAACAAAGGTCCAGCCGTTTTCATCTGCACAGGGGAAAAAGGGGTCTGCAGAGTGCAGACCTTTGAAAACATGCTGCAGTTCGTACAGTATTTGACTGAGATTGTGTTCATTTTTTGCAGCTTAAGTGTTAACATGTACACATGTGATTCAAAATCCACCATGGTTCAGTTTATTTGCAAGTTTAAAAAATACTTTTTTCCATTGGTTTAGTTCTAGCAAGCTCTGCCTTGTTTCATCTTTAATACTATAGGCCTATGCCATGTGAACTAGTTTGCTATATGCACTTTTGTGAGTGAGTGTTGAGCTCTGAAGTAGAGCTCTGGCTCCAATAAGTTAGATACTAATTCATTTAAATGTTTGGCTTGTAAGAATTGAACATGGGTCCTGCCGTAAGTGCCGTTTTCCTCTTTCGAAGAAGAAAGAAAGTTGCCAAAAGGCTGATGTTCTTACAGTATTTTGTTATATCCATGGGAGTTTTTTATTTTCTTAACACTGACCTCAGATGCATTTTCTTTTAGGATTCTATGTGAACTAGCTTATTTCATTAACCACTTAAACTCTAGTAAACATGGTGGCTCTGTACTTAGTTGGTCTCTTTGACATAAATAGCCTACAATACCAGCATTTTAGCTTACATTTACCCCTCAGAATATGGATGCTGGGGTTTAAGTGGTTAAGTCTATTAGGCAGAACACAGAACAGGCACTTTATTTTCTGTTATATTTTCATCTCGGATGTATTTTATTTATTTTAATGCAAGCATCAATGTGTCTGAATTGATGATTCCAAATAAATGTGCAAATTCATGTCAATTCATGTTCCCTTTCTGGATGTATTCCTTAAAATTGTCATTTTTATCAAAAGATGAGAAAATGCTATGTGAAATATTTTTAGATAAGATCTGCTGACAAAAAAGTCGGCTAAAATAATTTGTCAGACTAAAACTAGACTAAAACTAGAATAAAACTAGACTAAAACTAGACTAAAACTAGACTAAATGGTCAGACTAAAACTAGACTAAAACTAGACTAAATTGTCAGACTAAAACTAGACTAAAATGCCAAGAGTTTTTGTTGACTAAAACTAGACTAATAAAATCACGGTTTCATGGACTAAGATAAAGACTAAAATGCTCGACTTTTAGTCGACTAAAACTAGACTTAATAAAAAAAGGATGAGTTCGACTAAATAATATAAAAAACTAACAACGGTGATTGAAACTGGACTAAGACTGAGACTAAATTGAAAAATAGCCGACAAAAACAACACTGGCTGATATACAAGCTCACATCGCATCGCAGATGCAACTGTTGTTGGAGTGGTTTGCACCACTCAAAAACAGCATCTGAAAGTTTGATGGGGCATTTTTTACACATGAGTGTCATGGTTTGAGTCTCCCCGTGTCTGTATTCCCACTTCGGCCACTCCCTCATCCCATTCCTCACTTCAGTCCTAGTTACACACCTGGTTCCACTCTCATCACCCCAGCCCATTACAAACCTGTGAACACTGATACAATCAACCTACCACCTATAACGCCAGGGCTCCACCGGACGCGTTGCGTCTCCGTCGCGTCGCGTCAAAAAACGCACCGGTTCAATTTTAATGCACGCGTCGCGTCTCCGTCAACGCGGGCAGTGGAGCCACCCTTCATTGATTAAAAAGGGAACATTCCCTGACGGTGACGGAGACGCGACGCTGACGCGCCCGGTGGAGCCCGGCCGTAAGACTGGACTCTCTGCACACACACATTGTCATCATACCTTCCTGTTTTGCTGTTATGCCTTGGAGCTCTTGCCTTGTGTTTGTTAAACTGGACTTTGTTGAACCTCTGTATCCTGACTTGATGCTTCTGGTAACTTTGCTTTATTTTTGGAGTTTGGAGTTTATTCAGATTTTACGGGGGCCAGTTTCGAATTGCAGCCATCCGTAGGTGCCCTTTGAGAGCGGTTTTGAAGGAGTCAAGGGATTCGCATGTCTTAATGACACATTTTGGTGGCATAGGAGCGAAAAGAATTTAGTCCCTTGGTTGTGCCGAATCTGGGTTGAACATGGTTCGTTGCACTCCCTCTGGTGTTGTGGGTGTGGACTTCGTTAACATTAAGGAAGTATCTACACAGGGACATGGGTATCTTGGTGGAGTATTGAATCTTGTGGACCAGACCCATTGCAAGATGCTGTACTGTCGCCGACCCTAAGCCATGCCAGTCTGTCAAAGTGGGCAGGGGTGAGGTGGGTTCGGGGGGTGAGGCCACGTAGGAGCCTGACCAGTTTGTTTTGGGAGGACTGGAGCCTAGTTTTAAGGGCGTTTGAGGTGCTGTGGTACCAGGAGGTGCATGCATAGTCAAAGAAGCCTTGTACAAGGGCTCCTGTTAAGGTCTTCAAGGTGTTTTTGTCGACCAGTGAGGAGATCCTGTAAAGGAATCTTGTCCTTTGGTTGACTTTTTTGATTACGTTGTTGGCCATTTTATCACCGGAAAGATTAGCCTCCAGGATGGAACCTAGGTAGGTAATTTCATCTTTACGTGTGATAACATTGTCACCCACTCTAACCAAGAAGCCATTTGCCTTGCTGAGATTACTATTAGATCCAAAGAGAATGGATTCAGTTTTTCCCAGGTGTAAAGATAGTTTGTTATCAGCGAGCCAGGTGCAGATTCTACCGAGTTCAGAGCTGAGGGCATTTTCAACCTGCAGTTTGTCCCTGTCCGAGACTAGCAGTGCCGAGTCATCTGCGAACAAAAACAAGTTGCAGTCACAAGCTGAAGTCATGTCGTTTACATATATTAGGAACAGTAGAGGCCCTAGTATGCTTCCTTGTGGAACGCCACAGCTCACTGGGAGGGGGGGGGGGGACAGTGTTCCGTTCACTTCCACCATCTGTTCTCTCCCCTTCAGGTAGGATTGCATCCAGCTCACTGATTTGCTATCGAAACCAATTGCTTTTAGCTTGTTAACCAGTATGGAGTGGTTCACGGTGTCAAAGCCTTTTGGAGGTCCAGCATGACCATACCGCAGTATTTGCCAGCGTCCACCTCTTGTTTGATGTGTTCTGAAGCCAGATTGGAACTCGTACAATAATTTATTAGTGGCAAGACACTTTTCAACCTGTTCATAGACTATTTTTTCCATCACTTTCGAGATGAAGCTTAGAATAGAAATAGGGCGGTAGTTGCCGGGGTCTAATTTACTCCCTTTCTTGTGCAGGGGGGTTACTTTGGCCAGTTTGAAATCTAGGGGGACCTGTCCCTGTTTGATGGAGAGGTTTACTATGTGGGTGATGATTGGAGCTATAGAGATGGCTGAGTCTCTGAGAAATTTGGAGGGAACATTGTCATGGCCAGTGGCCTTGTGGGCTTGGAGGGCACTCAGTTTCTTAAGTAGCTCATCAGTGTGTCGGCAGCTCCCCCTGCAGCACCGCCTCCTGTGTCTGCAGTTCCACCTGCAGCACCACCTCCTGTGTCTGCAGTTCCACCTGCAGCACCACCTCCTGTGTCTGCAGTTCCACCTGCAGCACAGCTGCCAGTCCCGCCTCTAGTGCCTGTAGCCCTGCCTGCAATTTCACCTGCAGTCCAGTCTCCTGAATCTGCAGCATCCTCCTCGTCTCCTGGGTGTGCAGTATCGTCAGTGGTCCCGTCTCCTGAATCTGCAGCATCCTACTCATCTCATGGGTGTGCAGCATCCTACTCATCTCCTGAATCTGCAGCATCCTACTCATCTCCTGGGTGTGCAGCATCCTACTCATCTCCTGAATCTGCAGCATCCTACTCATCTCCTGGGTGTGCAGCATCCTACTCATCTCCTGGGTGTGCAGCATCCTACTCGTCTCCTGGGTGTGCAGCATCCTACTTGTCTCCTGGGTGTGCAGCATCCTACTCGTCTCCTGGGTGTGCAGCATCCTACTCGTCTCCTGGGTGTGCAGCATCCTACTCGTCTCCTGGGTGTGCAGCATCCTACTCGTCTCCTGGGTGTGCAGCATCCTACTCGTCTCCTCGGTGTGCAGCTCCGCCTGCAGCCCTACCTACTGAGTCTGCAGCTCCGCCTGCAGCCCCACCTCCTGAGTCTGCAGCTCCGCCTGCAGCCCCACCTCTTGAGTCTGCAGCTCCGCCTGCAGCCCCACCTCCTGAGTCTGCAGCTCCGCCTGCAGCCCCACCTCCTGAGTCTGCAGCTCCGCCTGCAGCCCCACCTCCTGAGTCTGCAGCTCCGCCTGCAGCCCCACCTCCTGAGTCTGCAGCTCCGTCTGTAGCCCCACCTCCTGAGTCTGCAGCTCCGCCTGCAGCCCTCCCTCCTGAGTATGCAGCTCTGCCTGCAGCCCTCCCTCCTGTATCAGCAGCAATGAAGCCTGCAGCTTCAGCTCCAGAGCCTGCAGCATCCCTGGCGTCTCCTCCAGCACCTGCAGCATCCCTGGCGACACCTCCAGCACCTGCAGCATTCTTGGCGTCGCCTGCAGCATCCCGGGCATCGCGTCCAGCACCTGCAGCATCCCTGGCGTCGGCTCCGCCTGCAGCATCCCTGCCATCGCCTCCCAAGTTCTCTGCAGCATCCCTGGCGTCGCCTCCCAAGTTCTCTGCCTCGTCTCGGCCTCCAGGCCGCCCTCTTGATGACGTCTTGTCCGCCTCGTCTCGTCCTCCAGGCCGCCCTCCCGATGACGTCTTGTCCGCCTCGTCTCGGCCTCCCGGCCGACCTCCAGACGATGCCTCCTTCGTCTCGTCTCTGCCTCCCGGCCGGCCTCCAGACATAACCTGCTCAGCCCTGGTCCATCCTCCAGGCCGTCCACCTGAGGGTCAGGTTCCCGGATCCCTTTGTTCTGGTGCCATGACACCCTGGAACCTCAGAGAGCAGACTTTATGTCCCACCTCGTTAAAGTGTCTCGCTACAGGAGATTTTTCATCCCCATTTCTAATATTTATGTTCTGTAATCCTCACTTTCAATTCTCTTTTAGTTTTGCCTACATAACACAGTCCACAAGAGCACTTCAGCAGGTAAACCACAAATGTTGTCTTGCAGGTAATGATACTCTTGACATCAATCTTTTTACCTGAATGTGGATGTAGAATATGATTCCCTCTAATCATTGCATTGCAATGAACACAATTATTACATGGAAAATTACACGTAGGTAATTCTGACATAAAGTGGGACGGAGGAATTATGGGTATAGAGGCTGTTCAGCCCTTAAAAAGAGGTGGGGACTGTGATAAACTGCTGTTACAAAGAGAAGCTTGGTACATACACACCTTACAAACTGAACACCCGAAAGGGCTTAATGAGGAGTTACTACTAGGATGCTTTTTATAAATACCTGTACCTTATCCTTCATAGAATTGTGTAAAATCTGAGTCTGTCTTTATAGAGGGGTCTTAGAGACCTGCACAGGTCAGATTTATGGTTTACTAATGTTCCCAATATGGTCTTTAAATTACCTATTGTCTGTGTATATTATATGTATGTATTTTTTGTTTTTATTTTTTATTATTTCTTTTTTTAATTCTCCTAAAGGAAAATAACTGGTGAAAACGAATGTAATGACAATGTATGTTGTGCACCCGGACCGTTTAGTGCAATGCACCCAGGTCCCCTTTATAAGTGACACACAAATTTTGCTATTCAGATTAGAGTTGAAGAAGGCCACACGGCCGAAACGTCCATCTGTCTGTTTGTTGCCTGCTGGGGGAAAACGAAAAATAAAACAAGAATCCTAAAAGGACACAACGTGAGTGCTGGTATTTATTCTCACAGTCTTAAGAAGATTGCACAGTTGTGGATCTGTGTTTACTATGTGCCAGTGATTCTTTATGATCTTCTCAAACTCTTTCCCCATGGGGGAGCATTGTAGAAACAGCAAGTGCTGGTATAAATAGGTGCTACTTGTCTTTTTACCAGACATTTATCTTCTTTAACCTTTATTTATTCAGGGAAGTCAGTTGAGAGCAAGCTCTCTTTTTCAATAACGCCCTGATTACAGTACACATAACCTACAATATAAATAATAAATACATTACAGGATAAGAAACAGTTTAGAGTGAGCAAGTACAGCTGCATCTCAAATGGATCCTTACAAGTCTTTTAAAACGTTCAAGTGAAATCAAGTTTTTCAGTTTTAAGATTGATTGTAGACAGTTCCACATGTGAGGTGCATAGTGAAAGGCTGTTTTACCCAATTCAGAATTCACAAAGGGGATTTCTAACATAAGGTAGTTTTGGGAGCGGGTGTGATGTTGGCCAGTTTTGGGATGTAGTAGGCCGCTAAGATATGTAGGCTTTTTTTAAAGGATCAGTTCGCCACTATAACATGGCATTTGTCATGCTTTAGTATGATATCCGTTCATGAAAAAAATATAAATATTTTCATTTGGCGATATAGTGGCTGACAACGGCTCATGTAACGAGCCGAGGAACGGTGCGCTCATTTCCTACATTACCCACAGTGCATTGCGCGACAGACAGACAGGCAGCGGCCAGGCACCCAGGAAGCTGAAAGTTTCTCGTGTTGTTGTTGTTTGGAGTTGAAATCAATAGAAGTAATAATAGCTAATATTTAGCGGTAGTAATAGTAACAGCAGTAGTGGTGGTATAGTAGTTAGTAGCCTAGTGGCACTCTGGTAGTAAGTAAGTAGCGTAATAGTAGCGATTTCGAACGTGCGCAGCGTCGGACTCGAAATTCCACTGGCTGGCTTTGTTTTTAGAACTCGTTATGACGAAAATACAGATATATATAATACAATCGTCCAGCTGTACTGTACTAGAAACACTTTGGGTGTGCAGTGAACATTTCACATATCTTCCAGTTCGACCGCAATCTAATGGAAGAATTGACGCGGAACATCATCAGCATCGAAGCAGAACAGAGGTATGTCGTATTCCCCAGTGTAATAAACTAAAGCTACAATGTTGTGTATGTACACCAGACACTGAATGAATGGCGATTGCATTACAGGAGACCACATGCATTTCCTTTCAAAAGACATGGTTGTTGTTACACGTGGTTGTTGTTGTGATGTCTATAAATTAATTTGACATACCGAGTGTCTCTGATGCTTACAGCTAAAGACCTTTTTTGCTGTTTGTAACTGGAACACCCTCCACATAAACACCACCATTTTTTCTAGCTCTGATCCATAGAAGAGTAAAATAAGGCTATGGACCAGAGCTACATTTTTCCATATCAAGCTGCAAACTACAAACCAAACATAAAAGCATTTAAAACCGGGAAAGCATCTGTATTTGCATTGGCTATTCAAAAATAGCAGATATACAAGCTCAGTGCGTCACTTGGTGCCGTGCTGCGAGCTTGTACATTTGCTATTTTTCAACATTTTTGCAAAAATGAAAAACCTTTGTTTACCATATTGTCTCATGATTGGTCACTGGTCAAGAGGCCCATAATTGCATAATACTTTATTTGATGCAGGAGCTGAGGTCTCGGTGAGGTCTCGCTGAGGTCTCTTGAGTCTTCGACTCAAGAGATGAAGAAGTGGCTTTCAAGGAACTCCCAAGTCTACAGTATATTATATAGATACAATTGACTTTGTATGTTGCTTTTGTACACAATCTGGATTGATAAATCAATGTGATCTCATTTTCAAATATTAGACATGTACTACTCCTAAGCCTTTACCAATATTGTTGTGCTTTTACTGAAGTACATTTTAAATTCTGGACTTTTACTTGTACTTGTGAGTATTTCTATATAGCAATATTGATACTTTTTCTTCTGGGATTCTTGCACACTGTCTGATTTTTGTAATCTGAGTAGAGGAGGACAAACTTTGCCTGTGTGGCCTTGTTTTTTAAACCTTATGTTACAGACGGTACAATAAAACACATTCACTGAAATAAAGTCAGACTTATTTCCATTGTGGTCTTGTTTGTATAAACAGACATGTGAATGATTTGTATCACGGTGTATTAGGAATTGGTCAAAATGTATAAATACCATACGCCTACATGAGATAAAATAAAACAAACTTGACATCAAATCAACTATCTTTTAATAGTACTGATTTACATAAATCTACAGATATATAAAACAGGTTTACGGTTTAACTGGAAACTAACAAACTAGATGTACTATAGTCAGAGATCACTGAGGCAGGTGATTTTTCAGGCTTTCTGCATGATGATTGATGACATGTCGCTGGAGCTGCTTCTGGCCAGGACAGGAGACAGGACAGGAGCAGACGCACATGCTGTGGTGAGAGAAGACGTAGAGTCAGTAATGGTGAAAGCACTCAAGAATTACTGGAATGGACGATTGAGTGTGTAGGCTATGTTAAGGCTGAACGATTAATCGTTTTCAAACCGAAATTGCGATTTGAAACCACGCGATTAGCAAATCGCAAAGGCTGCGATTAAAAAAAAAAAATCATAATCAACCCGGAGCGCGTCTGATCCAGTATTTACAACACGGCTATACTGTGCTCTCTATTCTAACCAATCAGAAGTGTCCCTGCAGTGCATGTGACTGCAGTGCATGTGTACACGCGCTCCCAGTGCCCAAAACAAAGTCATCATTTACGTCTACTCTGCTCTGTGTTCAGTGCGTTGATGCTAATGCTACCATGCTAGCAGCTGAGGAGCAGATGCAAGCATAGCGTCTGCGGAGCCCGAATAAACTTTCTGAAGTCCGCACAATTTAATCCCAAAGAGATCAGGCACTTCGGGGATATGGCATTATTTTGGTTTTGACGTTACAGCCGTCCAACAAGAGAGTTTTGTGCAAGACCTGTCATGGTACAGCGACAGTCAAAACATCCCGCAGCAACACCACAAACCTTCGCATGGCACGGGCGCTGTCCTGTCCTCTGTTTATTTTATTATTGCTACATTGTCGTCGTCGTCCCCGATTCTGGTGAACCGGTCCCCATTGTGGTGCATGTACATTTGTAATGATTTGTCTAAGCGAGGTCCGCGAAATTGTACCAAGATCCGACAGCCATCATTAAAAAAAAGCTTACACCAGGACCCGTGGTGGGAAAATAGCCGGCCAACAAGCTCATAAACATTAAAGTTAAAGTTATGAGCTTGTCTTAAACCTCAGACAAAATTATCTCTAATAATTGATAGCCTAATTCTGTCATCACATCTGTCAAAATGTAGCCTACACTTATGCAATGCATATGCTTTTATTTGGTTAAAAAAATCCCACCCGTGTGAAGTGAGGGGCGCTCTTATCATCGTACATCATCATGACGTAAAATAGACACTAGGCCTATTTCTTTGCTCAGACAATGACATCAAATTGTCAATGGGAATGTAATGTTTGTGTAGAACGTTTGTGGACATACGTGCACTGGATTTAGGAGGGCTACTGCCCCTCAAAAACAAATAAATCAATTGAACATAATATCTAAATGTGAATATTAAATGAGAATCACAATATTGTGCTCTGATGATTAGATAACTGTAGCCTAATAGCAATTGCACTTAAATAGAAAAAAATACATTGCATTTATGGTCTGTATCCAGAGAGCTATTTACAATTATTTCTAACATTACAATTTTAACACACATTCTTATTGTAGTTAATTAAACACAGGTCAATTTGGTTAGCCTACATTATTTTGAGCTGTCTCACATCCTGTGAATCCTGACATCACTGCCTGGTAAAGTAAATTAATGGTATGCCATTTGGTAATGTTTCATTACTTTTTAAATGGACACAGTGAATACTAAATTGAAGCTTTACTTTTGAAGTGGTGCAACCACTTCATTATGGAGCTTTGTGTGTCTGTGGGTGGGTGGGTGGCTGGCTGGCTGGGTCTGTCCGAGCACGAAAATAGCATTTGGTTGGTTTTCACAACCAAGTGTCACTGTTGCGCAGCCTAACACACACACACATACTAACTGTATAGGCCCTATATGATGATTTTGGGTGTGACATTACAGTACATGAGTACAGTGACTGTACAGTACAGTACAGTATAGGGACCCCCTGGGGACCCACACACGGTAACTCTTTCTCGACCGTTTCGGACGCGGGGCGGCTCGCCTAAACCGGGCCGGCACTCTGGGCACGTTCCTGTGGGTCTGGAAGTTTCGGGGACCCCCCCAGGGGCGCCCACACGGAGTTGCACCACTTACTTCACACGGGTGTGATTTTAAAAAAAAATATCGCGAGTCAAATCGCAATATTGGTCAGAAAAATCGCAATTAGATTTTTTTCTCAAAATCGTTCAGCCTTAGGCTATGTACAGTATGTTTCATGTGATACAATACTGTTTACTGACCAAATTAGTAGGTAGGCTAATTGATTATTAGGTAGGATAATAAGCAGACTTGACAACCTGACTAGAAAGTAAAGAACTTGGGGGTCATTATTCTGAATTGAATTTTAATTCACACAATCATGTTACCAAGATTGCCTTTTTTCACCTTTAGAAATATTGTATGAATCACAGCCTGTCAGTCATTAGATGATGCAAAAACACTGATCCACGCCTTTGTTTTTTCTGGGCTTGATTACTGCAATGCACTTTATTCTGGACTGCCAAAGAAAACAACTGACAGATTACAACTTGTGGCAGCCAGAGTTTTAACTAAAAAGTGTCACGGCATTGGCTTCCGGTTGTTTTTAGGATTGATTTTACAATTATTTTACTTGTTTATAAAGCTCTCAATGGTCTCGCATCTGTGACCTTCCGACCTACATGACTGCCTGCCTAGATATGTCCCAAACCGCCCCCTCAGGTCCTCACAGCTGGCTTGCTCCATGTGCCTAACAAATGGCAACAAAAAAACAGTGAAGCAGTTTTCAGCTTCTACGGACCGACGGCATGGAACAAACTCCCACTGTACCTTTGACAGGCAGTCTCTAGACATTTTGAAAGCACAGCTCAAGTCTCAAGACCTACTTATACACTCTTGCTTTTAGATTTATTCATGTCCTCACTATTGCATTACTGCCATTTCAATGTTTTATGCCTTGCGTTTCTTTTTTTTCACCATTGCTCTGTAAAGCACTTTGAGCTGCATTGCATGTCATGAAAGGTGCTATACAAATAGTTGTATTATTATTAATCAGTGCAAGGCACTTTGCTTGTGTAATTTGTACAATATTGTCATCAGTTGTATAGTATAGTTTGTTGATTACTTTTGATGCAGTAATGATCTTTGAGATATTACAAAAGGTTAAAAGTAAATTCACTGTCATCTAGTGTGATTTACAGATACAATTCAATACTACAGTGTGGAAACCAGTCTGTGAGACACAGTATAGTAAATTACAGTATATTTACTACATTTTACAGGACTTTGGTTGACCACTGGTCTTTGTAAAAGCATATATAAATATGTGAACCTTTATTGAAAATGATATTCCCTTGAGACGTGTCATCTAGTTTTCTAGGGGGTCAAACAAAATACAGTAATGTACTTTATGTATAAAGTTTGAGTTGAGTATGTATGGCTCACCATCAGTCCATCAAAGACATCTTTAGCGTCATCAGCCTTCTGTACCCATCTGGGCTGACCTAAGTGAATGGACAGTGGACACAGGTATAACACTTGAATGTTTACATTGCTAGCCCTGAAACATACGAGCCCATGCCCATGGCAAATACATTGCTTCAGATGGCATGCCATATATACAGTTTTGAATTGAATGAATGAATAGAAGATGTTTGAACCGAAAAGTTGTAGGCTGAAGCCGTGCCTAGCCTCTGACACTTATGTAAACAATACGGTGTGGCAACACACATATACACAAATAAGCTGTAAATACATTGAACACTTACTTCAATCTGAATGTCCCTCTTGGTCCATCGGGCTTCGGTTGCAACTTCCAGTTTATTTAGGCATCCTGAACGCATGTTCCCAGTAACACAGTCAACATTATCTGGGCAGAAAAAAACTTTTCCTGGGCAGAAAGGTTTGCGTGGGCGACACACTGGCACTCCAGCACTCCAGCAGGCAACAGTCCACACAGTGACGGGGACAGCAGCTTGTCCCCGTCACTGCATTTCTTACTCCGTATATTTCTGGTTCATATAACGACCCTAACGCAGATTCTGCCAATATGTAAAAAAATAATAATAATAATAATAATAATCTCCTTGTCCAAAAACTCCCCTGGAGCAGCCATACTGACTCGTGGTTTTCGTTTGTTGTTGTGTAGGCGGGGATGTCCTTTGCGGCTAGGCTAGCTACGGCAAGCCTACCTGTCCATTGTCCCTGTAGTTTCTGAAAGCCTACCGAGTGTCCACCACCTACGTCATTTTTGGACAAATACGTACATGGTGGACAGCTTTGGAAGTGCGCCCACGGAGCTACAGAACACCAATGATAATAAGCGGGCGCATTTTAGCATATATGCTAATGATTAAAAACTCACAGACTAGGTTGAATAGTGGCGAAGTGGTCCTTTAAGTAAGGCTTTGTAGATAAAAACAGTGCAGTCTCCTTTGTGATTAGAACTGTAGCCAACAGCACAAACTAGTGGACACATTCAACCTGTAGAGAGCAGGCCATGACACATTTTCTGCACTTTGTAGCATTTTTGCGTATAGTTGAACTTGACCTCATCTACAGATTGAAATGATCAGAGTCTAATAGTTTATTGCACACTTCCGTATCATCAAAATGCAATTGGCTTCGCCCGATGTGGGGCTCGAACACACGACCCTGAGATTAAGAGTCTCATGCTCTACCGACTGAGCTAACGAGGCACAAGTAACATTTTCACAGCTGCATTCTTTCACCGAATGTAAAGAGGTCTGTGAAAGAAAAACTATTGTGGGCAATACACAATAGTTAAGAACTTGCTTTCGGAGGTAGGCTACTGCTGGGATTTGAACGCAGGGTCTCCTGTTTACAAGACAGGCGCTTTCACCGCTAAGCCACAGTACCTACCTACTAGCATGATGTTATTGATGACCTGAGATTAAGAGCCTCATGCTCTACCGACTGAGCTTACCAGGCACACATACTATTTACACAGCTGCATTATTTCACCAGAAGCATCTCTGGAAATCTAAGCATGCATGCAAAATTTCAATCAAATGTCTAGAGGTTCATGAAAGAAAAACTATTGTGGGCAATAAACAACATTGCTAGGAACTTGCTTTCTGAGGTACTGCTGGGATTTGAACCCAGGGTCTCCTGTTTACGAAACAGGCGCTTTCACCAGCTAAGCCACAGTACCTGCCTAAAAGCCTGATGTTAGAGATAGAAGATGTTATTCTCTGATAAAGTAAATGAGTTATTAAAGTTCTAAACACATTCATATTTCAACCTGCATGCTATATTTTACATATGGAACAAGAAAAGTCTCCATTGTGATTAGAACTGTAGCCAACAGCACAACCTAGTGGACACATTCAACCTGTAGAGAGCAGGGCATGACACATTTTTTGCACTTTGTAGCATTTTTGCGTATAGTTGAACTGGACCTCATCTACAGATTGAAATGATCAGAGTCTAATAGTTTAGTGCACACTTCCGTATCATCAAAAGGCAATTGGCTTCGCCCGATGTGGGGCTCGAACCCACGACCCTGAGATTAAGAGTCTCATGCTCTACCGACTGAGCTAACCAGGCACGAGTACCGTATCATAAAATGGCAATTGGCTTCGCCCGATGTGGGGCTCGAACCGACGACGCTGAGATTAAGAGTCTCATGCTCTAGCGACTGAGCTAACCAGGCACGAGTACCATGTTCACAGCTGCATTCTTTCACCGAATGTAAAGAGGTCTGTGAAAGTAAAACTATTGTGGGCAATACACAGTTAAGAACTTGGTTTCAGAGGTACTGCTGGGATTTGAACCCAGGGTCTCCTGTTTACAAGACAGGCGCTTTCACCGCTAAACCACAGTACCTGCCTACTAGCATGATGTTATTGATGACCTGAGATTAAGAGTCTCATGCTCTACCGACTGAGCTTACGAGGCACACATACTATTTACACAGCTGCATTTTTTCACCAGAAGCATCTCTGGAAATCTAAGCATGCATGCAAAATTTAAATCAAATGTCAAGAGGTTCATGAAAGAAAAACTATTGTGGGCAATAAACAACATTACGAAACAGACACTTTCACCAGATAAGCCACAGTACCTGCCTAAAAGCCTGATGTTAGAGATAGATGTTATTCTCTGATAAAGTAAATGAGTTATTAAAGTTCTAAACACATTCTTTTCAACCTCCATGCTAGATTTTACATATGGAACAAGAAAAGTCTCCTTTGTGATTAGAACTGTAGCCAACAGCACAACCTAGTGGACACATTCAACCTGTAGAGAGCAGGCCATGACACATTTTCTGCACTTTGTAGCATTTTTGCGTATAGTTGAACTTGACCTCATCTACAGATTGAAATGATCAGAGTCTAATAGTTTATTGCACACTTCCGTATCATCAAAATGCAATTGGCTTCGCCCGATGTGGGGCTCGAACACACGACCCTGAGATTAAGAGTCTCATGCTCTACCGACTGAGCTAACGAGGCACAAGTAACATTTTCACAGCTGCATTCTTTCACCGAATGTAAAGAGGTCTGTGAAAGAAAAACTATTGTGGGCAATACACAATAGTTAAGAACTTGCTTTCGGAGGTAGGCTACTGCTGGGATTTGAACGCAGGGTCTCCTGTTTACAAGACAGGCGCTTTCACCGCTAAGCCACAGTACCTACCTACTAGCATGATGTTATTGATGACCTGAGATTAAGAGCCTCATGCTCTACCGACTGAGCTTACCAGGCACACATACTATTTACACAGCTGCATTATTTCACCAGAAGCATCTCTGGAAATCTAAGCATGCATGCAAAATTTCAATCAAATGTCAAGAGGTTCATGAAAGAAAAACTATTGTGGGCAATAAACAACATTGCTAGGAACTTGCTTTCTGAGGTACTGCTGGGATTTGAACCCAGGGTCTCCTGTTTACGAAACAGGCTCTTTCACCAGCTAAGCCACAGTACCTGCCTAAAAGCCTGATGTTAGAGATAGAAGATGTTATTCTCTGATAAAGTAAATGAGTTATTAAAGTTCTAAACACATTCATATTTCAACCTGCATGCTATATTTTACATATGGAACAAGAAAAGTCTCCATTGTGATTATAACTGTAGCCAACAGCACAACCTAGTGGACACATTCAACCTGTAGAGAGCAGGGCATGACACATTTTTTGCACTTTGTAGCATTTTTGCGTATAGTTGAACTGGACCTCATCTACAGATTGAAATGATCAGAGTCTAATAGTTTAGTGCACACTTCCGTATCATCAAAAGGCAATTGGCTTCGCCCGATGTGGGGCTCGAACCCACGACCCTGAGATTAAGAGTCTCATGCTCTAGCGACTGAGCTAACCAGGCACGAGTACCATGTTCACAGCTGCATTCTTTCACCGAATGTAAAGAGGTCTGTGAAAGTAAAACTATTGTGGGCAATACACAGTTAAGAACTTGGTTTCAGAGGTACTGCTGGGATTTGAACCCAGGGTCTCCTGTTTACAAGACAGGCGCTTTCACCGCTAAGCCACAGTACCTGCCTACTAGCATGATGTTATTGATGACCTGAGATTAAGAGTCTCATGCTCTACCGACTGAGCTTACGAGGCACACATACTATTTACACAGCTGCATTTTTTCACCAGAAGCATCTCTGGAAATCTAAGCATGCATGCAAAATTTAAATCAAATGTCAAGAGGTTCATGAAAGAAAAACTATTGTGGGCAATAAACAACATTACGAAACAGACACTTTCACCAGATAAGCCACAGTACCTGCCTAAAATCCTGATGTTAGAGATAGATGTTATTCTCTGATAAAGTAAATGAGTTATTAAAGTTCTAAACACATTCTTTTCAACCTCCATGCTAGATTTTACATATGGAACAAGAAAAGTCTCCTTTGTGATTAGAACTGTAGCCAACAGCACAACCTAGTGGACACATTCAACCTGTAGAGAGCAGGCCATGACACATTTTCTGCACTTTGTAGCATTTTTGCGTATAGTTGAACTTGACCTCATCTACAGATTGAAATGATCAGAGAAATGATCAGAGTCTAATGGTTTAGTGCACACTTCCGTATCATCAAAAGGCAATTGGCTTCGCCCGATGTGGGGCTCGAACCCACGACCCTGAGATTAAGAGTCTCATGCTCTACCGACTGAGCTAACCAGGCACGAGTAACATGTTCACAGCTGCATTCTTTCACCGAATGTAAAGAGGTCTGTGAAAAAAACTATTGTGGGCAATACACAATAGTTAAGAACTTGCTTTCGGAGGTAGGCTACTGCTGGGATTTGAACGCAGGGTCTCCTGTTTACAAGACAGGCGCTTTCACCGCTAAGCCACAGTACCTACCTACTAGCATGATGTTATTGATGACCTGAGATTAAGAGTCTCATGCTCTACCGACTGAGCTTACCAGGCACACATACTATTTACACAGCTGCATTATTTCACCAGAAGCATCTCTGGAAATCTAAGCATGCATGCAAAATTTCAATCAAATGTCAAGAGGTTCATGAAAGAAAAACTATTGTGGGCAATAAACAACATTACGAAACAGACACTTTCACCAGATAAGCCACAGTACCTGCCTAAAAGCCTGATGTTAGAGATAGATGTTATTCTCTGATAAAGTAAATGAGTTATTAAAGTTCTAAACACATTATTTTCAACCTCCATGCTAGATTTTACATATGGAACAAGAAAAGTCTCCTTTGTGATTAGAACTGTAGCCAACAGCACAACCTAGTGGACACATTCAACCTGTAGAGAGCAGGCCATGACACATTTTCTGCACTTTGTAGCATTTTTGCGTATAGTTGAACTTGACCTCATCTACAGATTGAAATGATCAGAGTCTAATAGTTTATTGCACACTTCCGTATCATCAAAATGCAATTGGCTTCGCCCGATGTGGGGCTCGAACACACGACCCTGAGATTAAGAGTCTCATGCTCTACCGACTGAGCTAACGAGGCACAAGTAACATTTTCACAGCTGCAGTCTTTCACCGAATGTAAAGAGGTCTGTGAAAGAAAAACTATTGTGGGCAATACACAATAGTTAAGAACTTGCTTTCGGAGGTAGGCTACTGCTGGGATTTGAACGCAGGGTCTCCTGTTTACAAGACAGGCGCTTTCACCGCTAAGCCACAGTACCTACCTACTAGCATGATGTTATTGATGACCTGAGATTAAGAGTCTCATGCTCTACCGACTGAGCTTACCAGGCACACATACTATTTACACAGCTGCATTATTTCACCAGAAGCATCTCTGGAAATCTAAGCATGCATGCAAAATTTCAATCAAATGTCAAGAGGTTCATGAAAGAAAAACTATTGTGGGCAATAAACAACATTGCTAGGAACTTGCTTTCTGAGGTACTGCTGGGATTTGAACCCAGGGTCTCCTGTTTACGAAACAGGCGCTTTCACCAGCTAAGCCACAGTACCTGCCTAAAAGCCTGATGTTAGAGATAGAAGATGTTATTCTCTGATAAAGTAAATGAGTTATTAAAGTTCTAAACACATTCATATTTCAACCTGCATGCTATATTTTACATATGGAACAAGAAAAGTCTCCATTGTGATTAGAACTGTAGCCAACAGCACAACCTAGTGGACACATTCAACCTGTAGAGAGCAGGGCATGACACATTTTTTGCACTTTGTAGCATTTTTGCGTATAGTTGAACTGGACCTCATCTACAGATTGAAATGATCAGAGTCTAATAGTTTAGTGCACACTTCCGTATCATCAAAAGGCAATTGGCTTCGCCCGATGTGGGGCTCGAACCCACGACCCTGAGATTAAGAGTCTCATGCTCTAGCGACTGAGCTAACCAGGCACGAGTACCATGTTCACAGCTGCATTCTTTCACCGAATGTAAAGAGGTCTGTGAAAGTAAAACTATTGTGGGCAATACACAGTTAAGAACTTGGTTTCAGAGGTACTGCTGGGATTTGAACCCAGGGTCTCCTGTTTACAAGACAGGCGCTTTCACCGCTAAGCCACAGTACCTGCCTACTAGCATGATGTTATTGATGACCTGAGATTAAGAGTCTCATGCTCTACCGACTGAGCTTACGAGGCACACATACTATTTACACAGCTGCATTTTTTCACCAGAAGCATCTCTGGAAATCTAAGCATGCATGCAAAATTTAAATCAAATGTCAAGAGGTTCATGAAAGAAAAACTATTGTGGGCAATAAACAACATTACGAAACGGACACTTTCACCAGATAAGCCACAGTACCTGCCTAAAATCCTGATGTTAGAGATAGATGTTATTCTCTGATAAAGTAAATGAGTTATTAAAGTTCTAAACACATTCTTTTCAACCTCCATGCTAGATTTTACATATGGAACAAGAAAAGTCTCCTTTGTGATTAGAACTGTAGCCAACAGCACAACCTAGTGGACACATTCAACCTGTAGAGAGCAGGCCATGACACATTTTCTGCACTTTGTAGCATTTTTGCGTATAGTTGAACTTGACCTCATCTACAGATTGAAATGATCAGAGAAATGATCAGAGTCTAATGGTTTAGTGCACACTTCCGTATCATCAAAAGGCAATTGGCTTCGCCCGATGTGGGGCTCGAACCCACGACCCTGAGATTAAGAGTCTCATGCTCTACCGACTGAGCTAACCAGGCACGAGTAACATGTTCACAGCTGCATTCTTTCACCGAATGTAAAGAGGTCTGTGAAAAAAACTATTGTGGGCAATACACAATAGTTAAGAACTTGCTTTCGGAGGTAGGCTACTGCTGGGATTTGAACGCAGGGTCTCCTGTTTACAAGACAGGCGCTTTCACCGCTAAGCCACAGTACCTACCTACTAGCATGATGTTATTGATGACCTGAGATTAAGAGTCTCATGCTCTACCGACTGAGCTTACCAGGCACACATACTATTTACACAGCTGCATTATTTCACCAGAAGCATCTCTGGAAATCTAAGCATGCATGCAAAATTTCAATCAAATGTCAAGAGGTTCATGAAAGAAAAACTATTGTGGGCAATAAACAACATTACGAAACAGACACTTTCACCAGATAAGCCACAGTACCTGCCTAAAAGCCTGATGTTAGAGATAGATGTTATTCTCTGATAAAGTAAATGAGTTATTAAAGTTCTAAACACATTATTTTCAACCTCCATGCTAGATTTTACATATGGAACAAGAAAAGTCTCCTTTGTGATTAGAACTGTAGCCAACAGCACAACCTAGTGGACACATTCAACCTGTAGAGAGCAGGCCATGACACATTTTCTGCACTTTGTAGCATTTTTGCGTATAGTTGAACTTGACCTCATCTACAGATTGAAATGATCAGAGTCTAATAGTTTATTGCACACTTCCGTATCATCAAAATGCAATTGGCTTCGCCCGATGTGGGGCTCGAACACACGACCCTGAGATTAAGAGTCTCATGCTCTACCGACTGAGCTAACGAGGCACAAGTAACATTTTCACAGCTGCAGTCTTTCACCGAATGTAAAGAGGTCTGTGAAAGAAAAACTATTGTGGGCAATACACAATAGTTAAGAACTTGCTTTCGGAGGTAGGCTACTGCTGGGATTTGAACACAGGGTCTCCTGTTTACAAGACAGGCGCTTTCACCGCTAAGCCACAGTACCTACCTACTAGCATGATGTTATTGATGACCTGAGATTAAGAGCCTCATGCTCTACCGACTGAGCTTACCAGGCACACATACTATTTACACAGCTGCATTATTTCACCAGAAGCATCTCTGGAAATCTAAGCATGCATGCAAAATTTCAATCAAATGTCAAGAGGTTCATGAAAGAAAAACTATTGTGGGTAATAAACAACATTGCTAGGAACTTGCTTTCTGAGGTACTGCTGGGATTTGAACCCAGGGTCTCCTGTTTACGAAACAGGCGCTTTCACCAGCTAAGCCACAGTACCTGCCTAAAAGCCTGATGTTAGAGATAGAAGATGTTATTCTCTGATAAAGTAAATGAGTTATTAAAGTTCTAAACACATTCATATTTCAACCTGCATGCTATATTTTACATATGGAACAAGAAAAGTCTCCATTGTGATTAGAACTGTAGCCAACAGCACAACCTAGTGGACACATTCAACCTGTAGAGAGCAGGGCATGACACATTTTTTGCACTTTGTAGCATTTTTGCGTATAGTTGAACTGGACCTCATCTACAGATTGAAATGATCAGAGTCTAATAGTTTAATGCACACTTCCGTATCATCAAAAGGCAATTGGCTTCGCCCGATGTGGGGCTCGAACCCACGACCCTGAGATTAAGAGTCTCATGCTCTACCGACTGAGCTAACGAGGCACGAGTACCGTATCATAAAATGGCAATTGGCTTCGCCCGATGTGGGGCTCGAACCGACGACCCTGAGATTAAGAGTCTCATGCTCTAGCGACTGAGCTAACCAGGCACGAGTACCATGTTCACAGCTGCATTCTTTCACCGAATGTAAAGAGGTCTGTGAAAGTAAAACTATTGTGGGCAATACACAGTTAAGAACTTGGTTTCAGAGGTACTGCTGGGATTTGAACCCAGGGTCTCCTGTTTACAAGACAGGCGCTTTCACCGCTAAGCCACAGTACCTGCCTACTAGCATGATGTTATTGATGACCTGAGATTAAGAGTCTCATGCTCTACTGACTGAGCTTACGAGGCACACATACTATTTACACAGCTGCATTTTTTCACCAGAAGCATCTCTGGAAATCTAAGCATGCATGCAAAATTTAAATCAAATGTCAAGAGGTTCATGAAAGAAAAACTATTGTGGGCAATAAACAACATTACGAAACAGACACTTTCACCAGATAAGCCACAGTACCTGCCTAAAAGCCTGATGTTAGAGATAGATGTTATTCTCTGATAAAGTAAATGAGTTATTAAAGTTCTAAACACATTCTTTTCAACCTCCATGCTAGATTTTACATATGGAACAAGAAAAGTCTCCTTTGTGATTAGAACTGTAGCCAACAGCACAACCTAGTGGACACATTCAACCTGTAGAGAGCAGGCCATGACACATTTTCTGCACTTTGTAGCATTTTTGCGTATAGTTGAACTTGACCTCATCTACAGATTGAAATGATCAGAGTCTAATGGTTTAGTGCACACTTCCGTATCATCAAAAGGCAATTGGCTTCGCCCGATGTGGGGCTCGAACGCACGACCCTGAGATTAAGAGTCTCATGCTCTACCGACTGAGCTAACCAGGCACGAGTAACATGTTCACAGCTGCATTCTTTCACTGAATGTAAAGAGGTCTGTGAAAGAAAAACTATTGTGGGCAATACACAGTTAAGAACTTGGTTTCAGAGGTACTGCTGGGATTTGAACCCAGGGTCTCCTGTTTACAAGACAGGCGCTTTCACCGCTAAGCCACAGTACCTACCTACTACCATGATGTTATTGATGACCTGAGATTAAGAGTGTCATGCTCTACCGACTGAGCTTACCAGGCACACATACTATTTACACAGCTGCATTATTTCACCAGAAGCATCTCTGGAAATCTAAGCATGCATGCAAAATTTAAATCAAATGCCAAGAGGTTCATGAAAGAAAAACTATTGTGGGCAATAAACAACATTGCTAGGAACTTGCTTTCTGAGGTACTGCTGGGATTTGAACCCAGGGTCTCCTGTTTACGAAACAGGCGATTTCACCAGCTAAGCCACAGTACCTGCCCAAAAGCCTGATGTAAGAGATAGAAGATGTTATTCTCTGATAAAGTAAATGAGTTATTAAAGTTCTAAATACATTAATATTTCAACCTGCATGCTATATTTTACATATGGAACAAGAAAAGTCTCCATTGTGATTAGAACTGTAGCCAACAGCACAACCTAGTGGACACATTCAACCTGTAGAGAGCAGGGCATGACACATTTTTTGCACTTTGTAGCATATTTGCGTATAGTTGAACTGGACCTCATCTACAGATTGAAATGATCAGAGTCTAATAGTTTAGTGCACACTTCCGTATCATCAAATGACAATTGGCTTCGCCCAATGTGGGACTCGAACACACGACCCTGAGATTAAGAGTCTCATGCTCTACCGACTGAGCTAACCAGGCACGAGTACCATGTTCACAGCTGCATTCTTTCACCGAATGTAAAGAGGTCTGTGAAAGAAAAACTATTGTGGGCAATACACAGTTAAGAACTTGGTTTCAGAGGTACTGCTGGGATTTGAACCGAGGGTCTTCTGTTTACAAGACAGGCGCTTTCAACGCTAAGCCACAGTACCTGCCTACTAGCATGATGTTATTGATGACCTGAGATTAAGAGTCTCATGCTCTACCGACTGAGTTTACGAGGCACACATACTATTTACACAGCTGCATTTTTTCACCAGAAGCATCTCTGGAAATCTAAGCATGCATGCAAAATTTAAATCAAATGTCAATAGGTTCATGAAAGAAAAACTATTGTGGGCAATAAACAACATTGCTAGGAACAAGCTTTCTGAGGTACTGCTGGGATTTGAACCCAGGGTCTCCTGTTTACGAAACAGACACTTTCACCAGATAAGCCACAGTACCTGCCTAAAAGCCTGATGTTAGAGATAGATGTTATTCTCTGATAAAGTAAATGAGTTATTAAAGTTCTAAACACATTATTTTCAACCTCCATGCTAGATTTTACATATGGAACAAGAAAAGTCTCCTTTGTGATAGAACTGTAGCCAACAGCACAACCTAGTGGACACATTCAACCTGTAGAGAGCAGGCCATGACACATTTTCTGCACTTTGTAGCATTTTTGCGTATAGTTGAACTTGACCTCATCTACAGATTGAAATGATCAGAGTCTAATAGTTTAGTGAACACTTCCGTATCATCAAAATGCAATTGGCTTCGCCCGATGTGGGGCTCGAACACACGACCCTGAGATTAAGAGTCTCATGCTCTACCGACTGAGCTAACGAGGCACAAGTAACATTTTCACAGCTGCATTCTTTCACCGAATGTAAAGAGGTCTGTGAAAGAAAATCTATTGTGGGCAATACACAATAGTTAAGAACTTGCTTTCGGAGGTAGGCTACTGCTGGGATTTGAACGCAAGGTCTCCTGTTTACAAGACAGGCGCTTTCACCGCTAAGCCACAGTACCTACCTACTAGCATGATGTTATTGATGACCTGAGATTAAGAGTCTCATGCTCTACCGACTGAGCTTACCAGGCACACATACTATTTACACAGCTGCATTATTTCACCAGAAGCATCTCTGGAAATCTAAGCATGCATGCAAAATTTCAATCAAATGTCAAGAGGTTCATGAAAGAAAAACTATTGTGGGCAATAAACAACATTGCTAGGAACTTGCTTTCTGAGGTACTGCTGGGATTTGAACCCAGGGTCTCCTGTTTACGAAACAGGCGCTTTCACCAGCTAAGCCACAGTACCTGCCTAAAAGCCTGATGTTAGAGATAGAAGATGTTATTCTCTGATAAAGTAAATGAGTTATTAAAGTTCTAAACACATTCATATTTCAACCTGCATGCTATATTTTACATATGGAACAAGAAAAGTCTCCATTGTGATTATAACTGTAGCCAACAGCACAACCTAGTGGACACATTCAACCTGTAGAGAGCAGGGCATGACACATTTTTTGCACTTTGTAGCATTTTTGCGTATAGTTGAACTGGACCTCATCTACAGATTGAAATGATCAGAGTCTAATAGTTTAGTGCACACTTCCGTATCATCAAAAGGCAATTGGCTTCGCCCGATGTGGGGCTCGAACCCACGACCCTGAGATTAAGAGTCTCATGCTCTACCGACTGAGCTAACCAGGCATGAGTACCGTATCATAAAATGGCAATTGGCTTCGCCCGATGTGGGGCTCGAACCGACGACCCTGAGATTAAGAGTCTCATGCTCTAGCGACTGAGCTAACCAGGCACGAGTACCATGTTCACAGCTGCATTCTTTCACCGAATGTAAAGAGGTCTGTGAAAGTAAAACTATTGTGGGCAATACACAGTTAAGAACTTGGTTTCAGAGGTACTGCTGGGATTTGAACCCAGGGTCTCCTGTTTACAAGACAGGCGCTTTCACCGCTAAACCACAGTACCTGCCTACTAGCATGATGTTATTGATGACCTGAGATTAAGAGTCTCATGCTCTACCGACTGAGCTTACGAGGCACACATACTATTTACACAGCTGCATTTTTTCACCAGAAGCATCTCTGGAAATCTAAGCATGCATGCAAAATTTAAATCAAATGTCAAGAGGTTCATGAAAGAAAAACTATTGTGGGCAATAAACAACATTACGAAACAGACACTTTCACCAGATAAGCCACAGTACCTGCCTAAAAGCCTGATGTTAGAGATAGATGTTATTCTCTGATAAAGTAAATGAGTTATTAAAGTTCTAAACACATTATTTTCAACCTCCATGCTAGATTTTACATATGGAACAAGAAAAGTCTCCTTTGTGATTAGAACTGTAGCCAACAGCACAACCTAGTGGACACATTCAACCTGTAGAGAGCAGGCCATGACACATTTTCTGCACTTTGTAGCATTTTTGCGTATAGTTGAACTTGACCTCATCTACAGATTGAAATGATCAGAGAAATGATCAGAGTCTAATGGTTTAGTGCACACTTCCGTATCATCAAAAGGCAATTGGCTTCGCCCGATGTGGGGCTCGAACCCACGACCCTGAGATTAAGAGTCTCATGCTCTACCGACTGAGCTAACCAGGCACGAGTAACATGTTCACAGCTGCATTCTTTCACCGAATGTAAAGAGGTCTGTGAAAGAAAAACTATTGTGGGCAATACACAATAGTTAAGAACTTGCTTTCAGAGGTAGGCTACTGCTGGGATTTGAACACAGGGTCTCCTGTTTACAAGACAGGCGCTTTCACCGCTAAGCCACAGTACCTACCTACTAGCATGATGTTATTGATGACCTGAGATTAAGAGTCTCATGCTCTACCGACTGAGCTTACCAGGCACATACTATTTACACAGCTGCATTATTTCACCAGAAGCATCTCTGGAAATCTAAGCATGCATGCAAAATTTCAATCAAATGTCAAGAGGTTCATGAAAGAAAAACTATTGTGGGCAATAAACAACATTGCTAGGAACTTGCTTTCTGAGGTATTGCTGGGATTTGAACCCAGGGTCTCCTGTTTACGAAACAGGCGCTTTCACCAGCTAAGCCACAGTACCTGCCTAAAAGCCTGATGTTAGAGATAGAAGATGTTATTCTCTGATAAAGTAAATGAGTTATTAAAGTTCTAAACACATTCATATTTCAACCTGCATGCTATATTTTACATATGGAACAAGAAAAGTCTCCATTGTGATTAGAACTGTAGCCAACAGCACAACCTAGTGGACACATTCAACCTGTAGAGAGAAGGGCATGACAAATTTTTTGCACTTTGTAGCATATTTGCGTATAGTTGAACTGGACCTCATCTACAGATTGAAATGATCAGAGTCTAATAGTTTAGTGCACACTTCCGTATCATCAAAAGGCAATTGGCTTCGCCCGATGTGGGGCTCGAACCCACGACCCTGAGATTAAGAGGCTCATGCTCTACCGACTGAGCTAACCAGGCACGAGTAACATGTTCACAGCTGCATTCTTTCACCGAATGTAAAGAGGTCTGTGAAAAAAACTATTGTGGGCAATACACAATAGTTAAGAACTTGCTTTCGGAGGTAGGCTACTGCTGGGATTTGAACGCAAGGTCTCCTGTTTACAAGACAGGCGCTTTCACCGCTAAGCCACAGTACCTACCTACTAGCATGATGTTATTGATGACCTGAGATTAAGAGTCTCATGCTCTACCGACTGAGCTTACCAGGCACACATACTATTTACACAGCTGCATTATTTCACCAGAAGCATCTCTGGAAATCTAAGCATGCATGCAAAATTTCAATCAAATGTCAAGAGGTTCATGAAAGAAAAACTATTGTGGGCAATAAACAACATTACGAAACAGACACTTTCACCAGATAAGCCACAGTACCTGCCTAAAAGCCTGATGTTAGAGATAGATGTTATTCTCTGATAAAGTAAATGAGTTATTAAAGTTCTAAACACATTATTTTCAACCTCCATGCTAGATTTTACATATGGAACAAGAAAAGTCTCCTTTGTGATTAGAACTGTAGCCAACAGCACAACCTAGTGGACACATTCAACCTGTAGAGAGCAGGCCATGACACATTTTCTGCACTTTGTAGCATTTTTGCGTATAGTTGAACTTGACCTCATCTACAGATTGAAATGATCAGAGTCTAATAGTTTATTGCACACTTCCGTATCATCATAATGCAATTGGCTTCGCCCGATGTGGGGCTCGAACACACGACCCTGAGATTAAGAGTCTCATGCTCTACCGACTGAGCTAACGAGGCACAAGTAACATTTTCACAGCTGCATTCTTTCACCGAATGTAAAGAGGTCTGTGAAAGAAAATCTATTGTGGGCAATACACAATAGTTAAGAACTTGCTTTCGGAGGTAGGCTACTGCTGGGATTTGTACGCAGGGTCTCCTGTTTACAAGACAGGCGCTTTCACCGCTAAGCCACAGTACCTACCTACTAGCATGATGTTATTGATGACCTGAGATTAAGAGCCTCATGCTCTACCGACTGAGTTTACCAGGCACACATACTATTTACACAGCTGCATTATTTCACCAGAAGCATCTCTGGAAATCTAAGCATGCATGCAAAATTTCAATCAAATGTCAAGAGGTTCATGAAAGAAAAACTATTGTGGGCAATAAACAACATTGCTAGGAACTTGCTTTCTGAGGTACTGCTGGGATTTGAACCCAGGGTCTCCTGTTTACGAAACAGGCGCTTTCACCAGCTTAGCCACAGTACCTGCCTAAAAGCCTGATGTTAGAGATAGAAGATGTTATTCTCTGATAAAGTAAATGAGTTATTAAAGTTCTAAACACATTTAAATTTCAACCTGCATGCTATATTTTACATATGGAACAAGAAAAGTCTCCATTGTGATTAGAACTGTAGCCAACAGCACAACCTAGTGGACACATTCAACCTGTAGAGAGCAGGGCATGACACATTTTTTGCACTTTGTAGCATTTTTGCGTATAGTTGAACTGGACCTCATCTACAGATTGAAATGATCAGAGTCTAATAGTTTAGTGCACACTTCCGTATCATCAAAAGGCAATTGGCTTCGCCCGATGTGGGGCTCGAACCCACGACCCTGAGATTAAGAGTCTCATGCTCTACCGACTGAGCTAACCAGGCACGAGTACCGTATCATAAAATGGCAATTGGCTTCGCCCGATGTGGGGCTCGAACCGACGACCCTGAGATTAAGAGTCTCATGCTCTAGCGACTGAGCTAACCAGGCACGAGTACCATGTTCACAGCTGCATTCTTTCACCGAATGTAAAGAGGTCTGTGAAAGTAAAACTATTGTGGGCAATACACAGTTAAGAACTTGGTTTCAGAGGTACTGCTGGGATTTGAACCCAGGGTCTCCTGTTTACAAGACAGGCGCTTTCACCGCTAAGCCACAGTACCTGCCTACTAGCATGATGTTATTGATGACCTGAGATTAAGAGTCTCATGCTCTACCGACTGAGCTTACGAGGCACACATACTATTTACACAGCTGCATTTTTTCACCAGAAGCATCTCTGGAAATCTAAGCATGCATGCAAAATTTAAATCAAATGTCAAGAGGTTCATGAAAGAAAAACTATTGTGGGCAATAAACAACATTGCTAGGAACTTGCTTTCTGAGGTACTGCTGGGATTTGAACCCAGGGTCTCCTGTTTACGAAACAGGCGATTTCACCAGCTAAGCCACAGTACCTGCCCAAAAGCCTGATGTAAGAGATAGAAGATGTTATTCTCTGATAAAGTAAATGAGTTATTAAAGTTCTAAATACATTAATATTTCAACCTGCATGCTATATTTTACATATGGAACAAGAAAAGTCTCCATTGTGATTAGAACTGTAGCCAACAGCACAACCTAGTGGACACATTCAACCTGTAGAGAGCAGGGCATGACACATTTTTTGCACTTTGTAGCATATTTGCGTATAGTTGAACTGGACCTCATCTACAGATTGAAATGATCAGAGTCTAATAGTTTAGTGCACACTTCCGTATCATCAAATGACAATTGGCTTCGCCCAATGTGGGACTCGAACACACGACCCTGAGATTAAGAGTCTCATGCTCTACCGACTGAGCTAACCAGGCACGAGTACCATGTTCACAGCTGCATTCTTTCACCGAATGTAAAGAGGTCTGTGAAAGAAAAACTATTGTGGGCAATACACAGTTAAGAACTTGGTTTCAGAGGTACTGCTGGGATTTGAACCGAGGGTCTTCTGTTTACAAGACAGGCGCTTTCAACGCTAAGCCACAGTACCTGCCTACTAGCATGATGTTATTGATGACCTGAGATTAAGAGTCTCATGCTCTACCGACTGAGTTTACGAGGCACACATACTATTTACACAGCTGCATTTTTTCACCAGAAGCATCTCTGGAAATCTAAGCATGCATGCAAAATTTAAATCAAATGTCAATAGGTTCATGAAAGAAAAACTATTGTGGGCAATAAACAACATTGCTAGGAACAAGCTTTCTGAGGTACTGCTGGGATTTGAACCCAGGGTCTCCTGTTTACGAAACAGACACTTTCACCAGATAAGCCACAGTACCTGCCTAAAAGCCTGATGTTAGAGATAGATGTTATTCTCTGATAAAGTAAATGAGTTATTAAAGTTCTAAACACATTATTTTCAACCTCCATGCTAGATTTTACATATGGAACAAGAAAAGTCTCCTTTGTGATAGAACTGTAGCCAACAGCACAACCTAGTGGACACATTCAACCTGTAGAGAGCAGGCCATGACACATTTTCTGCACTTTGTAGCATTTTTGCGTATAGTTGAACTTGACCTCATCTACAGATTGAAATGGTCAGAGTCTAATAGTTTAGTGAACACTTCCGTATCATCAAAATGCAATTGGCTTCGCCCGATGTGGGGCTCGAACACACGACCCTGAGATTAAGAGTCTCATGCTCTACCGACTGAGCTAACGAGGCACAAGTAACATTTTCACAGCTGCATTCTTTCACCGAATGTAAAGAGGTCTGTGAAAGAAAATCTATTGTGGGCAATACACAATAGTTAAGAACTTGCTTTCGGAGGTAGGCTACTGCTGGGATTTGAACGCAAGGTCTCCTGTTTACAAGACAGGCGCTTTCACCGCTAAGCCACAGTACCTACCTACTAGCATGATGTTATTGATGACCTGAGATTAAGAGTCTCATGCTCTACCGACTGAGCTTACCAGGCACACATACTATTTACACAGCTGCATTATTTCACCAGAAGCATCTCTGGAAATCTAAGCATGCATGCAAAATTTCAATCAAATGTCAAGAGGTTCATGAAAGAAAAACTATTGTGGGCAATAAACAACATTGCTAGTGATGTATATTTTGATAGCTTATGCATCTCAACATATGTCATAATTGTACACATAATACTTTGGCTTATAGGAGGTCACATTGAGTCCCATCTGGGATAGCCAGTCACTAAAGATGGCGCAGGGACACTTTGGGATAGTCAGCTATCTTAAATAACAGCTGTGAGTTCTTCCTGTCATATATAGTAGGCTCAGTGACTTTTACCACCCAAGGAATGCGTTCAACAGAAAGACCCCTGTGGTGACTGATTGCTGACTCTGTGGTAGCTTGTTGACTAAGCCTTGAGGGTCAACAACACACACACACACACACACACACACACACACACGCAGGAACAGGGTGACACCCACATGTTAAGACTGTATAAGACAGGTAGGGGATCAGTAGAAGAGTGGGAGTGAGATACAGAGAGATACAGAGAGAGAGAGACAAGGGGGGCCCTGCATGAGATGCAGGCCTCAATACGATGGAACGATGATATCTGTAACCTGTCTGTAACTGATGACTGACCAATAAACGGAAATAAGGATTATGTGCCTGCTTGGATCTCCATATTCATTGTCAACGAGCAACTTAGAAAAATCTCCACAGAACCCTGAGGAAAAGACACATCACAAATGGCGCCAGACGTTGGAGGGTGGATGGTGAGGAAAAGTCTGGGGATTTTCTGCGCCACGCGAGACGGACCTGCGTATCTGTGGATTTTTTGTTGCTTTTGACGTGACTTTGGATGGGACCTGGGACTGAAGTTAGGATGATGGAATAGGTTTGTGATTCTTGTGTTAAGCGTACGTGTTAGGGCCATAGTGTACATCTGGACGCTGTGTTAGGCAGGTTATTGGTTAGGTTAGTGATTAGGTACTTGGAGTCTGCTTCTGTTAGGGTGTTGACAGGGTTTAAGAGTTAGATGGTAGTGTAGCTTATGTGGTATGATTGTGCGTACATGTGTGTGCTAGAGCATCTTTGTGAGTTGGGGTTGAATGCCGCGTGCTGGGGAGGCCTTTTTCTTTGTCTTTGCGACGGAGCGGGGGAGGATTTTATGCTTTAGGCTTGGGTGTTATTATTTGGGTTGGCCTATAGTATTATTTTTTCTTTTAGGTATTTCTGAAGCATGTGGGACATGTTTCTGAGGGGGGAGTAATATAGATATTAAATTGGGGATTTAATTCAGGTTAAATTGGCTTTAATTTGGGGGTCCAAGCTAAATTTAGGAGGTAATTGAGAATACATTTCTCATTGTAAATTATCACATTTAGGATATTTCATTTATCCTTTGTAAAATTAGATAGGTTAATTTGGATGGTTAAGCATACAGGTTTTTTATTTTAGTCAAAGAAATATAGCCTGCAGGGGTAATTTGATTCTGGGACAAAACAGTTGCTTAGATGTGAATGAGGGAGCGATTGAGTGCATTTGACGCCTGTATGGAGTGCATGCAGGGGGGTCAATCTCTTCCCTCAGTCAGTGATTTGACTTGCTAGTCTAAAAAGAAATATAGAGGCATTTCTATATTTCTTTGTCACTGTCAGTAGTTTGTCTCTCATTTCTTTATGTTACATTTTCCTGTGTGGATGGTGTGAGAGAGAAAGTATTACATGTTTTTACATGAGTTTGTAGACTATCTACTCATTCTTTGGGGCTAGTATGCAAATGAGTATGCGTGTCTGTGTGAGGTGAGAGGAGACTGCAGTCAGAGTACAGAGTGTATCACCCAGAATTTATGACAGTGAGTGAGATTATCTACAATTTAGTAGTTATGGCTTCCACTCCAGTGCACATTGTGCAAAACAAATTCTCATCTAAGAATATTCCCAGAATTTCAGAAAAATGGCATCAGATTCAAGTAAAAATAGGTCGACAGCTGAGAACGAGTCATATTGACAGTGAGGAGATGAGCAGGAAATTGTCCGTACCATTGTCTCCTGTGTCAGTACTGCCCGATGAGAAGATTTCCGCTGATTGCAGCACAGACAACCAGTGCATTGACACTGAGGGTCACAGCAACAACTCAGCACAGACTGAGGTGGACAACAGGGACGTGAGAACGTCTGAGCAGTCAAAACCTGGGCTACAAGCAGACTGTATTAAAGAGGAGCTGGGATCGGTCCGGCGCCTGAAAAGGGACTTGATCAGTGAATTGACTGTGTCGACGAGGGCACACAGACATTTTCTGCGTATGATTGAGACGCAGTTGAATGAACTTTCAGTGAGGGAGAAACAGTTGATCGGTGATCTCAGTGACAAGGCTGCACACAGCCACAGTTTACATGGAGGTGATGACATCTACAGAAGGACAGCAAGCCCCAATCCGGCCATGAGCGGCAGCAACCTGTCACAGGAGGAAGTGAGGGGGGACGCTGTCATGATGCTGAACTCTCTTGGCGATAGTCTCACTGTTCTTCGTGGGCAGATTTTTGTGATAGAGAATATTGAGCGGGAGAATATTGATTCAGCCGATATTACGTACCTGGCGGAGCGTTTGGCTGGATTGGCTGCTCAAGAAAAAGACTTGGTTCGATTGTACAATGACCATTCTGATGCGTTGAAAGAGCTGGAGAGCAAACACTGCCGTGACAGAGCTGCTGGACGCACGGAGAAACGTGTGTTACCGAGTCACGACAGGCAGAGTGGGAGTAAGAGGAAGTACGTCAACAAAAGTGATGAGGATTTTGAACAGGACAGCAGTGATTGTGAGAGCCATTCCGGCACTCGCACACGTTCAAGCCGGAGACGTGTGAAAGACTCCAGGGGGGCCTTGAACAAAGGCCCATGCAGATCAAAGAGGCCCACACCTGACATTGATGATAACTGCCCCAGGATGCTCCCGATGCTGGGGAAGGGCAGACATATGGAATACAAGCCATGGGCGTCCGTCGACATGACTGACATTGTGCGTCGACTTCCCCTTTTGCGGGATGGTGCGCAACGCTGGATATTGAAGTTTGAGGACCTTTTGACTGGGACAGAGCTAACTGTGGGTGACTTAAAACAACTTCTGGCAAATCTGATTGACATAGACGGCCTAGATGACATTCTTGACCGTGCGGGACTCAGACTGTACGCAGGCACAACGGCTGGAGACACAGACCTTTTCTTGAGTCACAGAGGAGCACTATGGCGTGCGCTGAGAGACTTGTACCCCACTGAAGTGCATCCGGATACGATTACGATATCTCCGCTGGGGGTCTCCGAACCACCACGTAAATATGTCGCCCGCGTGTACCAGGAATGGATGGATGCCACAGGAAAGGACCCTGAGCGTAATGATCTTGAACGGTCTAGTGTCTACTCAAAAATTGAACAAGGTCTTCCTGAGAAAGTCAGGGCCAATCTGCAGACAGTGGTTGGCCTGGCGAAATTGCCCCTTGCTCTGTACGTGGATCACATTGTACACTGCGTTGGACTTGCTCGCAAGGAGGCAGATGAGCAGGAACAAAGTCACACAGAAATGGTTCGACTGCTGACCAAGACCCAGTTGGAGGTCGCACAACAGATCATACAAGCGGCTGTCGTGACAGCTGGGGTTGAGCCCCAGGCGGCTCCTGACCTACCCAGTGCACCCAGGGTTGACAAGACTCAGCCCGAACAGTTTCGTCCACATAATCCCAAGCCGAGTGGACCACGTTATTACACAGGCTGTTATAGGTGTGGCGATGTGACGCACTTGCAGCGTTTTTGCACGGCTGTTTTGCCGAATAGCCCACTGCCACAGCAGTGGGGACCTCCACAACCACTTCTGCCATGGAGAGTACGAGAGACTCCTGGTTTCGTGGGGCCACAACAGAGGACGCAGTGGCAATGGGGATGTCAGCCACCTGTGCGACCCTATCAGGGGGCAGTGCAGCCACAGACACGTCACAGCCCGGAAAGCTGGAGGATGAGAGGTGTTTGCCATAAATGTGGGATATATGGTCATTTTTCTGGACAATGTGATCAGAAACCACATTGGGAAACTTTGAGGGAAGTCAAGTTGACCGGACCTCATGGATGAGAAGGACAGCTAAAGGAGAAGTGCCATGCTCTTCTTTTGACAGTTGACTTGACACGCCCCTCTCTATTGAAATGTGTGTGTGAAAGGGGACACCGCCTGATTGAGTGCATGAGTGAGTGAGACGAGGGGGGTCCCTCTCCCCTCTCTGTTCGACTGTGTGAAGTGAGTGAGTTAGGTGAGTTATGTTTGAAGGGTTGAGAATTGATTGAGAATAATGTATGTGAGTGAATGAATGATTGAATGTACTTCATACTAGACTTACTTCAAACAAGGTTCTAGCTATGTCCGGTGAAATATTGCTAGTAGGAGCCATTCTAAAAGTGATAGTTAAATGAGCAAATACATACAGAGCTACGTGTGAGGAATTGCAATGACAATTTTAGCATGCTCTGACGGAATGTGCTTTAGGGGAAAGAGGGGGGAGAGAGCAATTTCCTTCTCACCCTAAAATAAATACCTTGTTTAGTTTCAGATAACAGGGAGAGGGCTTTAGGGACCTCCTGTGGACCTCCTGTCCTGTCCTGTCCTGTCTTTACCTCCTACCTCTGTTTGACCCGCTGTGAGCTGTTTATTGGGGGTGCTATTTAGAGAAAAAGATGGGAAGAAAGTCTGCTTTTGGAGTCTGATGTCAACAAGTAGATCGCAATTAAGGACTACATTTGTAAGGGTGTATTATGGTGTGAATTTTAAATATTGGTTTTAGTCAAAAGTGTCTGTTTGTGTGTAGGCTAATGGAGGCGACGGCTGACAGCCTTACTGCATAACGGTGATCACAGGAATTCGCCACCCTGTGTTCTGAGCACAAGACTTGCTGGTAGCATACTGAGGGGGATTTGACCCATATCTCCAGGAGTGGAAGTTTTAACCGGGGGATCTAGACCCACGGTTGAACCTTTCAGGGTTAAAGAAAGCAAGCCCCCCAGCTCAAAACACCTGTCCATCAATACGTTTGGTGACTGTCTTGACATCAGTGAATTTAGTTAGTTCAGTGACACTATTTAGGGCCCTCATTTAATAGTCTCATTGTAATCTCTCAACACCATGGTTATTACATTCCTTTGCCATGCCAGAACTAGGGAGATTAGCAAAAAGAGTGAGATTAATGCCAGAGAGGTCATCTTAGTGACCAGTAGCTTGTAGTGTCATCAATATCCTAAGAAATGATTGGGGATATTTGTAGTGGGAGCCTGTATCCTTTTAATAGGTGTAAAGGAGAGGGACATCATGGATCATGGATTCCTGAAGGTGTCGAAAGTGACATCTGACTGCACCAAAAGACACCTGAATCAGCTTCTACCGTCGGAAATCAACAGCAGGTGACTTTCACAGACCTGTGTTCGCTACAGGAGTTGTCGGATTGAGCGCTATTCTGCGGCTACGGCCCACGGGCCCACGCCAACATGGTTCTCCTTCTGCTCTGGACCAAGGAGAGGTCCAAGGGAGACCGTTCCAAAGTTCATGTTACAATGGAGGAAAGGAGCGTTTTAATGCTTTTGCTGTCATAATTGATATGGCTAAGCAATAAGCTGTTCACTAGAAGCCTTGTGATTGCTCAAAGGAGATTCTACTGCCAACTGCAGTTCAGCTGTGGTTCATTGGTGCTGGAGCATATGGTGACAAAACTGTCTGCTTCGAACCTACAGATCAGAGAGCTATGTGCAAGCTCTGAGAATCAAGAAGGATTTCCCAAGCGTTTTTTATTCAATAGGCGAAAAAAGAATTGTGGGAACCATTTCCCTAGCGCGTTGAACGTTTGAACAATTTGCGTCATGGAAAAAAAAAAAAATCGCGGTTCATCTGAATTGTGATTGATGTTGGAAGAGTTGCTCTAATGTTTGTGTTTTGTTGTATTCTGTGCTGGCAGGTCAAAGTAGATATAACAAGGTACTGGAAATAGTACTGTTAAAGGGATGGTCTAACCATTTTGTCATGCTTTGAGTGTTAACTTTTCATTTTACAGGTATTTGTATTCAATCAATATAGGAATTTGATTTAGTCTAAACAGGATGTAATCAATATAGGAATTTGATTTAGTCTAAATAGGATTTCAGTTAAATAAGGAGTTTAATTTCTGTTTTAAATATGGTTCAGTTTCAGGTCTGTCATACGAGAGATACAACGGAACAGGCCCCATGCTTGTTCGGTTCTAATTTGGTACAATATAGGTAGTTAAAAGAATGCTCCTGTGTCCAGGGGGGTCAATAATAGTTAATGGTAATAATATGAGTTCATTTTAGATAACTTCCTTAAGTATCACAGTTCAAATCCAATCCAAAAATGAGAATTATATTCTAGTTAGTAATACAAATGTTGTTTAATTGTTAGTTAAAATAGGCCTACATTAGGATAATAAGTTAGCGTCGGAAAATGTGAGTGAGTTGGTATTGGAACCTGTATACACATGCACTAAATTGACTCGTCTGCCTGGGGTGGCAGGGTTCACAGGGGTCGCCTCTGTGTGCTTGTTTATATGGGTGGAACAGACCAAAGTACTGAACATTACCAAGTACTAAAACAGGATGAAGTAACCCGAAGGCTTTAGGTTATCGAGTAATGTATTGCAGACAATGTTGAACTAATGGAGTCAGTATAATGTTGCTATGTTAATAGTCACATATTGAGACAGATTGAATCTCACCATGAGTATTACATGTTAGTTCTTAGTTTGTGTGCAACTTTCCGAATCAGGAATCGGATGGATGGTTTCTGCAGGACCATTCATCTGTTCATCCATTATTCCATGAAAGTTGCTCACTAACTAAGAAGGGGGGGGAGAAGGGAATATTATATTATTTCTTATTAAGTCGATATTGGAATCCACTTCCAAACAAATATTGATGTCTATACAGGTACAGGAATCAGCCTATCTAATGTTGGGGAACAAATTAAAAATAGTATAGTAATTAGCCTAGGAACAGTTCACTTGAATTTATTTTATCTGGGTATGACAACAAACAGCTTCGGACTGATAGGGTCATTGTCTAACAGATTGATTTTGTTCATTTTGTTTTGAGTTTTGTGTCAACCTGACTGTGTTTTACCTTCTCATTATCCAGGGGGGAAGAGGGTAATTACCTACGAAGGGAGACCGTTTGGGGAATTTGAACATTTTGGGATTTTTGAGAAAAAAGAAAAAAGTGAACATTTTTTTTGGAAAAATAATTTTGGTCATTTATAAAATATGAATTATGTCTGGGGAATATTTAATTCCCCAGAAGGGGGGTCTGATGTATATTTTGATAGCTTATGCATCTCAACATATGTCATAATTGTACACATAATACTTTGGCTTATAGGAGGTCACATTGAGTCCCATCTGGGATAGCCAGTCACTAAAGATGGCGCAGGGACACTTTGGGATAGTCAGCTATCTTAAATAACAGCTGTGAGTTCTTCCTGTCATATATAGTAGGCTCAGTGACTTTTACCACCCAAGGAATGCGTTCAACAGAAAGACCCCTGTGGTGACTGATTGCTGACTCTGTGGTAGCTTGTTGACTAAGCCTTGAGGGTCAACAACACACACACACACACACACACACACACACGCAGGAACAGGGTGACACCCACATGTTAAGACTGTATAAGACAGGTAGGGGATCAGTAGAAGAGTGGGAGTGAGATACAGAGAGATACAGAGAGAGAGAGACAAGGGGGGCCCTGCATGAGATGCAGGCCTCAATACGATGGAACGATGATATCTGTAACCTGTCTGTAACTGATGACTGACCAATAAACGGAAATAAGGATTATGTGCCTGCTTGGATCTCCATATTCATTGTCAACGAGCAACTTAGAAAAATCTCCACAGAACCCTGAGGAAAAGACACATCACTAGGAACTTGCTTTCTGAGGTACTGCTGGGATTTGAACCCAGGGTCTCCTGTTTACGAAACAGGCGCTTTCACCAGCTAAGCCACAGTACCTGCCTAAAAGCCTGATGTTAGAGATAGAAGATGTTATTCTCTGATAAAGTAAATGAGTTATTAAAGTTCTAAACACATTCATATTTCAACCTGCATGCTATATTTTACATATGGAACAAGAAAAGTCTCCATTGTGATTATAACTGTAGCCAACAGCACAACCTAGTGGACACATTCAACCTGTAGAGAGCAGGGCATGACACATTTTTTGCACTTTGTAGCATTTTTGCGTATAGTTGAACTGGACCTCATCTACAGATTGAAATGATCAGAGTCTAATAGTTTAGTGCACACTTCCGTATCATCAAAAGGCAATTGGCTTCGCCCGATGTGGGGCTCGAACCCACGACCCTGAGATTAAGAGTCTCATGCTCTACCGACTGAGCTAACCAGGCATGAGTACCGTATCATAAAATGGCAATTGGCTTCGCCCGATGTGGGGCTCGAACCGACGACCCTGAGATTAAGAGTCTCATGCTCTAGCGACTGAGCTAACCAGGCACGAGTACCATGTTCACAGCTGCATTCTTTCACCGAATGTAAAGAGGTCTGTGAAAGTAAAACTATTGTGGGCAATACACAGTTAAGAACTTGGTTTCAGAGGTACTGCTGGGATTTGAACCCAGGGTCTCCTGTTTACAAGACAGGCGCTTTCACCGCTAAACCACAGTACCTGCCTACTAGCATGATGTTATTGATGACCTGAGATTAAGAGTCTCATGCTCTACCGACTGAGCTTACGAGGCACACATACTATTTACACAGCTGCATTTTTTCACCAGAAGCATCTCTGGAAATCTAAGCATGCATGCAAAATTTAAATCAAATGTCAAGAGGTTCATGAAAGAAAAACTATTGTGGGCAATAAACAACATTACGAAACAGACACTTTCACCAGATAAGCCACAGTACCTGCCTAAAAGCCTGATGTTAGAGATAGATGTTATTCTCTGATAAAGTAAATGAGTTATTAAAGTTCTAAACACATTATTTTCAACCTCCATGCTAGATTTTACATATGGAACAAGAAAAGTCTCCTTTGTGATTAGAACTGTAGCCAACAGCACAACCTAGTGGACACATTCAACCTGTAGAGAGCAGGCCATGACACATTTTCTGCACTTTGTAGCATTTTTGCGTATAGTTGAACTTGACCTCATCTACAGATTGAAATGATCAGAGAAATGATCAGAGTCTAATGGTTTAGTGCACACTTCCGTATCATCAAAAGGCAATTGGCTTCGCCCGATGTGGGGCTCGAACCCACGACCCTGAGATTAAGAGTCTCATGCTCTACCGACTGAGCTAACCAGGCACGAGTAACATGTTCACAGCTGCATTCTTTCACCGAATGTAAAGAGGTCTGTGAAAGAAAAACTATTGTGGGCAATACACAATAGTTAAGAACTTGCTTTCAGAGGTAGGCTACTGCTGGGATTTGAACACAGGGTCTCCTGTTTACAAGACAGGCGCTTTCACCGCTAAGCCACAGTACCTACCTACTAGCATGATGTTATTGATGACCTGAGATTAAGAGTCTCATGCTCTACCGACTGAGCTTACCAGGCACATACTATTTACACAGCTGCATTATTTCACCAGAAGCATCTCTGGAAATCTAAGCATGCATGCAAAATTTCAATCAAATGTCAAGAGGTTCATGAAAGAAAAACTATTGTGGGCAATAAACAACATTGCTAGGAACTTGCTTTCTGAGGTATTGCTGGGATTTGAACCCAGGGTCTCCTGTTTACGAAACAGGCGCTTTCACCAGCTAAGCCACAGTACCTGCCTAAAAGCCTGATGTTAGAGATAGAAGATGTTATTCTCTGATAAAGTAAATGAGTTATTAAAGTTCTAAACACATTCATATTTCAACCTGCATGCTATATTTTACATATGGAACAAGAAAAGTCTCCATTGTGATTAGAACTGTAGCCAACAGCACAACCTAGTGGACACATTCAACCTGTAGAGAGAAGGGCATGACAAATTTTTTGCACTTTGTAGCATATTTGCGTATAGTTGAACTGGACCTCATCTACAGATTGAAATGATCAGAGTCTAATAGTTTAGTGCACACTTCCGTATCATCAAAAGGCAATTGGCTTCGCCCGATGTGGGGCTCGAACCCACGACCCTGAGATTAAGAGTCTCATGCTCTACCGACTGAGCTAACCAGGCACGAGTAACATGTTCACAGCTGCATTCTTTCACCGAATGTAAAGAGGTCTGTGAAAAAAACTATTGTGGGCAATACACAATAGTTAAGAACTTGCTTTCGGAGGTAGGCTACTGCTGGGATTTGAACGCAAGGTCTCCTGTTTACAAGACAGGCGCTTTCACCGCTAAGCCACAGTACCTACCTACTAGCATGATGTTATTGATGACCTGAGATTAAGAGTCTCATGCTCTACCGACTGAGCTTACCAGGCACACATACTATTTACACAGCTGCATTATTTCACCAGAAGCATCTCTGGAAATCTAAGCATGCATGCAAAATTTCAATCAAATGTCAAGAGGTTCATGAAAGAAAAACTATTGTGGGCAATAAACAACATTACGAAACAGACACTTTCACCAGATAAGCCACAGTACCTGCCTAAAAGCCTGATGTTAGAGATAGATGTTATTCTCTGATAAAGTAAATGAGTTATTAAAGTTCTAAACACATTATTTTCAACCTCCATGCTAGATTTTACATATGGAACAAGAAAAGTCTCCTTTGTGATTAGAACTGTAGCCAACAGCACAACCTAGTGGACACATTCAACCTGTAGAGAGCAGGCCATGACACATTTTCTGCACTTTGTAGCATTTTTGCGTATAGTTGAACTTGACCTCATCTACAGATTGAAATGATCAGAGTCTAATAGTTTATTGCACACTTCCGTATCATCATAATGCAATTGGCTTCGCCCGATGTGGGGCTCGAACACACGACCCTGAGATTAAGAGTCTCATGCTCTACCGACTGAGCTAACGAGGCACAAGTAACATTTTCACAGCTGCATTCTTTCACCGAATGTAAAGAGGTCTGTGAAAGAAAATCTATTGTGGGCAATACACAATAGTTAAGAACTTGCTTTCGGAGGTAGGCTACTGCTGGGATTTGTACGCAGGGTCTCCTGTTTACAAGACAGGCGCTTTCACCGCTAAGCCACAGTACCTACCTACTAGCATGATGTTATTGATGACCTGAGATTAAGAGCCTCATGCTCTACCGACTGAGTTTACCAGGCACACATACTATTTACACAGCTGCATTATTTCACCAGAAGCATCTCTGGAAATCTAAGCATGCATGCAAAATTTCAATCAAATGTCAAGAGGTTCATGAAAGAAAAACTATTGTGGGCAATAAACAACATTGCTAGGAACTTGCTTTCTGAGGTACTGCTGGGATTTGAACCCAGGGTCTCCTGTTTACGAAACAGGCGCTTTCACCAGCTTAGCCACAGTACCTGCCTAAAAGCCTGATGTTAGAGATAGAAGATGTTATTCTCTGATAAAGTAAATGAGTTATTAAAGTTCTAAACACATTTAAATTTCAACCTGCATGCTATATTTTACATATGGAACAAGAAAAGTCTCCATTGTGATTAGAACTGTAGCCAACAGCACAACCTAGTGGACACATTCAACCTGTAGAGAGCAGGGCATGACAAATTTTTTGCACTTTGTAGCATTTTTGCGTATAGTTGAACTGGACCTCATCTACAGATTGAAATGATCAGAGTCTAATAGTTTAGTGCACACTTCCGTATCATCAAAAGGCAATTGGCTTCGCCCGATGTGGGGCTCGAACCCACGACCCTGAGATTAAGAGTCTCATGCTCTACCGACTGAGCTAACCAGGCACGAGTACCGTATCATAAAATGGCAATTGGCTTCGCCCGATGTGGGGCTCGAACCGACGACCCTGAGATTAAGAGTCTCATGCTCTAGCGACTGAGCTAACCAGGCACGAGTACCATGTTCACAGCTGCATTCTTTCACCGAATGTAAAGAGGTCTGTGAAAGTAAAACTATTGTGGGCAATACACAGTTAAGAACTTGGTTTCAGAGGTACTGCTGGGATTTGAACCCAGGGTCTCCTGTTTACAAGACAGGCGCTTTCACCGCTAAGCCACAGTACCTGCCTACTAGCATGATGTTATTGATGACCTGAGATTAAGAGTCTCATGCTCTACCGACTGAGCTTACGAGGCACACATACTATTTACACAGCTGCATTTTTTCACCAGAAGCATCTCTGGAAATCTAAGCATGCATGCAAAATTTAAATCAAATGTCAAGAGGTTCATGAAAGAAAAACTATTGTGGGCAATAAACAACATTACGAAACAGACACTTTCACCAGATAAGCCACAGTACCTGCCTAAAATCCTGATGTTAGAGATAGATGTTATTCTCTGATAAAGTAAATGAGTTATTAAAGTTCTAAACACATTCTTTTCAACCTCCATGCTAGATTTTACATATGGAACAAGAAAAGTCTCCTTTGTGATTAGAACTGTAGCCAACAGCACAACCTAGTGGACACATTCAACCTGTAGAGAGAAGGCCATGACACATTTTCTGCACTTTGTAGCATTTTTGCGTATAGTTGAACTTGACCTCATCTACAGATTGAAATGATCAGAGAAATGATCAGAGTCTAATGGTTTAGTGCACACTTCCGTATCATCAAAAGGCAATTGGCTTCGCCCGATGTGGGGCTCGAACCCACGACGCTGAGATTAAGAGTCTCATGCTCTACCGACTGAGCTAACCAGGCACGAGTAACATGTTCACAGCTGCATTCTTTCACCGAATGTAAAGAGGTCTGTGAAAGAAAAACTATTGTGGGCAATACACAATAGTTAAGAACTTGCTTTCGGAGGTAGGCTACTGCTGGGATTTGAACACAGGGTCTCCTGTTTACAAGACAGGCGCTTTCACCGCTAAGCCACAGTACCTACCTACTAGCATGATGTTATTGATGACCTGAGATTAAGAGTCTCATGCTCTACCGACTGAGTTTACCAGGCACATACTATTTACACAGCTGCATTATTTCACCAGAAGCATCTCTGGAAATCTAAGCATGCATGCAAAATTTCAATCAAATGTCAAGAGGTTCATGAAAGAAAAACTATTGTGGGCAATAAACAACATTGCTAGGAACTTGCTTTCTGAGGTAGCCTGACACTCAGCCTGAATTTTCATTTCGTTTCACTCCATTATTCAGTCTGAAAGCCCTCCCTACTACAGCCGTTTCTGAGATGGGCGTTGACAAAGAGGCAGTCTTCGGCGATTGGTTCATACCAACCAATCAGAATAGTAGGAAAGCAGATGACGTTGTTGTCAATCATGTGGCTATGGCTAACCCATTTGCTAACCAAAAAAACACAGCCAACGAGCGCTACTAGCATGTAAACAAAAGCGGTAAAATTTGTCGGATGATGATGTTTATAAAACCTGTCGTTTCTGTAAAGAAACTATTTATCATACGTCGATGTAATAGCCAGATTGATACGGTCGTGAGTCACCGCAGTGGGGGCAGCCATGTTTGTTTGTGTCTGGACGGCGCTGTTGTTTTGACGTCATCGAGTTGAAACGACGCTGATTCGTCGTACAGATTTCCAACCGAGTCTCAGACCTCCTTCGAGAGCGTCACCAGACCCTGAATCGCCTGAATATATTTTTTTAATGGGCGTGGCTAGCGATTCAGGGGCTGGAGCCAGGCTATTTCTGAGGTACTGCTGGGATTTGAACCCAGGGTCTCCTGTTTACGAAACAGGCGCTTTCACCAGCTAAGCCACAGTACCTGCCTAAAAGCCTGATGTTAGAGATAGAAGATGTTATTCTCTGATAAAGTAAATGAGTTATTAAAGTTCTAAACACATTCATATTTCAACCTGCATGCTATATTTTACATATGGAACAAGAAAAGTCTCCATTGTGATTAGAACTGTAGCCAACAGCACAACCTAGTGGACACATTCAACCTGTAGAGAGAAGGGCATGACACATTTTTTGCACTTTGTAGCATATTTGCGTATAGTTGAACTGGACCTCATCTACAGATTGAAATGATCAGAGTCTAATAGTTTAGTGCACACTTCCGTATCATCAAAAGGCAATTGGCTTCGCCCGATGTGGGGCTCGAACCCACGACCATGAGATTAAGAGTCTCATGCTCTACCGACTGAGCTAACCAGGCACGAGTAACATGTTCACAGCTGCATTCTTTCACCGAATGTAAAGAGGTCTGTGAAAAAAACTATTGTGGGCAATACACAATAGTTAAGAACTTGCTTTCGGAGGTAGGCTACTGCTGGGATTTGAACGCAGGGTCTCCTGTTTACAAGACAGGCGCTTTCACCGCTAAGCCACAGTACCTACCTACTAGCATGATGTTATTGATGACCTGAGATTAAGAGTCTCATGCTCTACCGACTGAGCTTACCAGGCACACATACTATTTACACAGCTGCATTATTTCACCAGAAGCATCTCTGGAAATCTAAGCATGCATGCAAAATTTCAATCAAATGTCAAGAGGTTCATGAAAGAAAAACTATTGTGGGCAATAAACAACATTACGAAACAGACACTTTCACCAGATAAGCCACAGTACCTGCCTAAAAGCCTGATGTTAGAGATAGATGTTATTCTCTGATAAAGTAAATGAGTTATTAAAGTTCTAAACACATTATTTTCAACCTCCATGCTAGATTTTACATATGGAACAAGAAAAGTCTCCTTTGTGATTAGAACTGTAGCCAACAGCACAACCTAGTGGACACATTCAACCTGTAAAGAGCAGGCCATGACACATTTTCTGCACTTTGTAGCATTTTTGCGTATAGTTGAACTTGACCTCATCTACAGATTGAAATGATCAGAGTCTAATAGTTTATTGCACACTTCCGTATCATCAAAAGGCAATTGGCTTCGCCCGATGTGGGGCTCGAACCCACGACCCTGAGATTAAGAGTCTCATGCTCTACCGACTGAGCTAACCAGGCACGAGTAACATGTTCACAGCTGCATTCTTTCACCGAATGTAAAGAGGTCTGTGAAAGAAAAACTATTGTGGGCAATACACAATAGTTAAGAACTTGCTTTCGGAGGTAGGCTACTGCTGGGATTTGAACACAGGGTCTCCTGTTTACAAGACAGGCGCTTTCACCGCTAAGCCACAGTACCTACCTACTAGCATGATGTTATTGATGACCTGAGATTAAGAGTCTCATGCTCTACCGACTGAGTTTACCAGGCACATACTATTTACACAGCTGCATTATTTCACCAGAAGCATCTCTGGAAATCTAAGCATGCATGCAAAATTTCAATCAAATGTCAAGAGGTTCATGAAAGAAAAACTATTGTGGGCAATAAACAACATTGCTAGGAACTTGCTTTCTGAGGTAGCCTGACACTCAGCCTGAATTTTCATTTCGTTTCACTCCATTATTCAGTCTGAAAGCCCTCCCTACTAAAGCCGTTTCTGAGATGGGCGTTGACAAAGAGGCAGTCTTCGGCGATTGGTTCATACCAACCAATCAGAATAGTAGGAAAGCAGATGACGTTGTTGTCAATCATGTGGCTATGGCTAACCCATTTGCTAACCAAAAAAACACAGCCAACGAGCGCTACTAGCATGTAAACAAAAGCGGTAAAATTTGTCGGATGATGATGTTTATAAAACCTGTCGTTTCTGTAAAGAAACTATTTATCATACGTCGATGTAATAGCCAGATTGATACGGTCGTGAGTCACCGCAGTGGGGGCAGCCATGTTTGTTTGTGTCTGGACGGCGCTGTTGTTTTGACGTCATCGAGTTGAAACGACGCTGATTCGTCGTACAGATTTCCAACCGAGTCTCAGACCTCCTTCGAGAGCGTCACCAGACCCTGAATCGCCTGAATATATTTTTTTAATGGGCGTGGCTAGCGATTCAGGGGCTGGAGCCAGGCTATTTCTGAGGTACTGCTGGGATTTGAACCCAGGGTCTCCTGTTTACGAAACAGGCGCTTTCACCAGCTAAGCCACAGTACCTGCCTAAAAGCCTGATGTTAGAGATAGAAGATGTTATTCTCTGATAAAGTAAATGAGTTATTAAAGTTCTAAACACATTCATATTTCAACCTCCATGCTAGATTTTACATATGGAACAAGAAAAGTCTCCTTTGTGATTAGAACTGTAGCCAACAGCACAACCTAGTGGACACATTCAACCTGTAGAGAGCAGGCCATGACACATTTTCTGCACTTTGTAGCATTTTTGCGTATAGTTGAACTTGACCTCATCTACAGATTGAAATGATCAGAGTCTAATAGTTTATTGCACACTTCCGTATCATCAAAATGCAATTGGCTTCGCCCGATGTGGGGCTCGAACAGACGACCCTGAGATTAAGAGTCTCATGCTCTACCGACTGAGCTAACGAGGCACAAGTAACATTTTCACAGCTGCAGTCTTTCACCGAATGTAAAGAGGTCTGTGAAAGAAAAACTATTGTGGGCAATACACAATAGTTAAGAACTTGCTTTCGGAGGTAGGCTACTGCTGGGATTTGAACGCAGGGTCTCCTGTTTACAAGACAGGCGCTTTCACCGCTAAGCCACAGTACCTACCTACTAGCATGATGTTATTGATGACCTGAGATTAAGAGCCTCATGCTCTACCGACTGAGCTTACCAGGCACACATACTATTTACACAGCTGCATTATTTCACCAGAAGCATCTCTGGAAATCTAAGCATGCATGCAAAATTTCAATCAAATGTCAAGAGGTTCATGAAAGAAAAACTATTGTGGGTAATAAACAACATTGCTAGGAACTTGCTTTCTGAGGTACTGCTGGGATTTGAACCCAGGGTCTCCTGTTTACGAAACAGGCGCTTTCACCAGCTAAGCCACAGTACCTGCCTAAAAGCCTGATGTTAGAGATAGAAGATGTTATTCTCTGATAAAGTAAATGAGTTATTAAAGTTCTAAACACATTTAAATTTCAACCTGCATGCTATATTTTACATATGGAACAAGAAAAGTCTCCATTGTGATTAGAACTGTAGCCAACAGCACAACCTAGTGGACACATTCAACCTGTAGAGAGCAGGGCATGACACATTTTTTGCACTTTGTAGCATTTTTGCGTATAGTTGAACTGGACCTCATCTACAGATTGAAATGATCAGAGTCTAATAGTTTAGTGCACACTTCCGTATCATCAAAAGGCAATTGGCTTCGCCCGATGTGGGGCTCGAACCCACGACCCTGAGATTAAGAGTCTCATGCTCTACCGACTGAGCTAACCAGGCACGAGTACCGTATCATAAAATGGCAATTGGCTTCGCCCGATGTGGGGCTCGAACCGACGACCCTGAGATTAAGAGTCTCATGCTCTAGCGACTGAGCTAACCAGGCACGAGTACCATGTTCACAGCTGCATTCTTTCACCGAATGTAAAGAGGTCTGTGAAAGTAAAACTATTGTGGGCAATACACAGTTAAGAACTTGGTTTCAGAGGTACTGCTGGGATTTGAACCCAGGGTCTCCTGTTTACAAGACAGGCGCTTTCACCGCTAAGCCACAGTACCTGCCTACTAGCATGATGTTATTGATGACCTGAGATTAAGAGTCTCATGCTCTACCGACTGAGCTTACGAGGCACACATACTATTTACACAGCTGCATTTTTTCACCAGAAGCATCTCTGGAAATCTAAGCATGCATGCAAAATTTAAATCAAATGTCAAGAGGTTCATGAAAGAAAAACTATTGTGGGCAATAAACAACATTACGAAACAGACACTTTCACCAGATAAGCCACAGTACCTGCCTAAAATCCTGATGTTAGAGATAGATGTTATTCTCTGATAAAGTAAATGAGTTATTAAAGTTCTAAACACATTCTTTTCAACCTCCATGCTAGATTTTACATATGGAACAAGAAAAGTCTCCTTTGTGATTAGAACTGTAGCCAACAGCACAACCTAGTGGACACATTCAACCTGTAGAGAGCAGGCCATGACACATTTTCTGCACTTTGTAGCATTTTTGCGTATAGTTGAACTTGACCTCATCTACAGATTGAAATGATCAGAGAAATGATCAGAGTCTAATGGTTTAGTGCACACTTCCGTATCATCAAAAGGCAATTGGCTTCGCCCGATGTGGGGCTCGAACCCACGACGCTGAGATTAAGAGTCTCATGCTCTACCGACTGAGCTAACCAGGCACGAGTAACATGTTCACAGCTGCATTCTTTCACCGAATGTAAAGAGGTCTGTGAAAGAAAAACTATTGTGGGCAATACACAATAGTTAAGAACTTGCTTTCGGAGGTAGGCTACTGCTGGGATTTGAACACAGGGTCTCCTGTTTACAAGACAGGCGCTTTCACCGCTAAGCCACAGTACCTACCTACTAGCATGATGTTATTGATGACCTGAGATTAAGAGTCTCATGCTCTACCGACTGAGTTTACCAGGCACATACTATTTACACAGCTGCATTATTTCACCAGAAGCATCTCTGGAAATCTAAGCATGCATGCAAAATTTCAATCAAATGTCAAGAGGTTCATGAAAGAAAAACTATTGTGGGCAATAAACAACATTGCTAGGAACTTGCTTTCTGAGGTAGCCTGACACTCAGCCTGAATTTTCATTTCGTTTCACTCCATTATTCAGTCTGAAAGCCCTCCCTACTACAGCCGTTTCTGAGATGGGCGTTGACAAAGAGGCAGTCTTCGGCGATTGGTTCATACCAACCAATCAGAATAGTAGGAAAGCAGATGACGTTGTTGTCAATCATGTGGCTATGGCTAACCCATTTGCTAACCAAAAAAACACAGCCAACGAGCGCTACTAGCATGTAAACAAAAGCGGTAAAATTTGTCGGATGATGATGTTTATAAAACCTGTCGTTTCTGTAAAGAAACTATTTATCATACGTCGATGTAATAGCCAGATTGATACGGTCGTGAGTCACCGCAGTGGGGGCAGCCATGTTTGTTTGTGTCTGGACGGCGCTGTTGTTTTGACGTCATCGAGTTGAAACGACGCTGATTCGTCGTACAGATTTCCAACCGAGTCTCAGACCTCCTTCGAGAGCGTCACCAGACCCTGAATCGCCTGAATATATTTTTTTAATGGGCGTGGCTAGCGATTCAGGGGCTGGAGCCAGGCTATTTCTGAGGTACTGCTGGGATTTGAACCCAGGGTCTCCTGTTTACGAAACAGGCGCTTTCACCAGCTAAGCCACAGTACCTGCCTAAAAGCCTGATGTTAGAGATAGAAGATGTTATTCTCTGATAAAGTAAATGAGTTATTAAAGTTCTAAACACATTCATATTTCAACCTGCATGCTATATTTTACATATGGAACAAGAAAAGTCTCCATTGTGATTAGAACTGTAGCCAACAGCACAACCTAGTGGACACATTCAACCTGTAGAGAGAAGGGCATGACACATTTTTTGCACTTTGTAGCATATTTGCGTATAGTTGAACTGGACCTCATCTACAGATTGAAATGATCAGAGTCTAATAGTTTAGTGCACACTTCCGTATCATCAAAAGGCAATTGGCTTCGCCCGATGTGGGGCTCGAACCCACGACCATGAGATTAAGAGTCTCATGCTCTACCGACTGAGCTAACCAGGCACGAGTAACATGTTCACAGCTGCATTCTTTCACCGAATGTAAAGAGGTCTGTGAAAAAAACTATTGTGGGCAATACACAATAGTTAAGAACTTGCTTTCGGAGGTAGGCTACTGCTGGGATTTGAACGCAGGGTCTCCTGTTTACAAGACAGGCGCTTTCACCGCTAAGCCACAGTACCTACCTACTAGCATGATGTTATTGATGACCTGAGATTAAGAGTCTCATGCTCTACCGACTGAGCTTACCAGGCACACATACTATTTACACAGCTGCATTATTTCACCAGAAGCATCTCTGGAAATCTAAGCATGCATGCAAAATTTCAATCAAATGTCAAGAGGTTCATGAAAGAAAAACTATTGTGGGCAATAAACAACATTACGAAACAGACACTTTCACCAGATAAGCCACAGTACCTGCCTAAAAGCCTGATGTTAGAGATAGATGTTATTCTCTGATAAAGTAAATGAGTTATTAAAGTTCTAAACACATTATTTTCAACCTCCATGCTAGATTTTACATATGGAACAAGAAAAGTCTCCTTTGTGATTAGAACTGTAGCCAACAGCACAACCTAGTGGACACATTCAACCTGTAAAGAGCAGGCCATGACACATTTTCTGCACTTTGTAGCATTTTTGCGTATAGTTGAACTTGACCTCATCTACAGATTGAAATGATCAGAGTCTAATAGTTTATTGCACACTTCCGTATCATCAAAAGGCAATTGGCTTCGCCCGATGTGGGGCTCGAACCCACGACCCTGAGATTAAGAGTCTCATGCTCTACCGACTGAGCTAACCAGGCACGAGTAACATGTTCACAGCTGCATTCTTTCACCGAATGTAAAGAGGTCTGTGAAAGAAAAACTATTGTGGGCAATACACAATAGTTAAGAACTTGCTTTCGGAGGTAGGCTACTGCTGGGATTTGAACACAGGGTCTCCTGTTTACAAGACAGGCGCTTTCACCGCTAAGCCACAGTACCTACCTACTAGCATGATGTTATTGATGACCTGAGATTAAGAGTCTCATGCTCTACCGACTGAGTTTACCAGGCACATACTATTTACACAGCTGCATTATTTCACCAGAAGCATCTCTGGAAATCTAAGCATGCATGCAAAATTTCAATCAAATGTCAAGAGGTTCATGAAAGAAAAACTATTGTGGGCAATAAACAACATTGCTAGGAACTTGCTTTCTGAGGTAGCCTGACACTCAGCCTGAATTTTCATTTCGTTTCACTCCATTATTCAGTCTGAAAGCCCTCCCTACTAAAGCCGTTTCTGAGATGGGCGTTGACAAAGAGGCAGTCTTCGGCGATTGGTTCATACCAACCAATCAGAATAGTAGGAAAGCAGATGACGTTGTTGTCAATCATGTGGCTATGGCTAACCCATTTGCTAACCAAAAAAACACAGCCAACGAGCGCTACTAGCATGTAAACAAAAGCGGTAAAATTTGTCGGATGATGATGTTTATAAAACCTGTCGTTTCTGTAAAGAAACTATTTATCATACGTCGATGTAATAGCCAGATTGATACGGTCGTGAGTCACCGCAGTGGGGGCAGCCATGTTTGTTTGTGTCTGGACGGCGCTGTTGTTTTGACGTCATCGAGTTGAAACGACGCTGATTCGTCGTACAGATTTCCAACCGAGTCTCAGACCTCCTTCGAGAGCGTCACCAGACCCTGAATCGCCTGAATATATTTTTTTAATGGGCGTGGCTAGCGATTCAGGGGCTGGAGCCAGGCTATTTCTGAGGTACTGCTGGGATTTGAACCCAGGGTCTCCTGTTTACGAAACAGGCGCTTTCACCAGCTAAGCCACAGTACCTGCCTAAAAGCCTGATGTTAGAGATAGAAGATGTTATTCTCTGATAAAGTAAATGAGTTATTAAAGTTCTAAACACATTCATATTTCAACCTCCATGCTAGATTTTACATATGGAACAAGAAAAGTCTCCTTTGTGATTAGAACTGTAGCCAACAGCACAACCTAGTGGACACATTCAACCTGTAGAGAGCAGGCCATGACACATTTTCTGCACTTTGTAGCATTTTTGCGTATAGTTGAACTTGACCTCATCTACAGATTGAAATGATCAGAGTCTAATAGTTTATTGCACACTTCCGTATCATCAAAATGCAATTGGCTTCGCCCGATGTGGGGCTCGAACAGACGACCCTGAGATTAAGAGTCTCATGCTCTACCGACTGAGCTAACGAGGCACAAGTAACATTTTCACAGCTGCAGTCTTTCACCGAATGTAAAGAGGTCTGTGAAAGAAAAACTATTGTGGGCAATACACAATAGTTAAGAACTTGCTTTCGGAGGTAGGCTACTGCTGGGATTTGAACGCAGGGTCTCCTGTTTACAAGACAGGCGCTTTCACCGCTAAGCCACAGTACCTACCTACTAGCATGATGTTATTGATGACCTGAGATTAAGAGCCTCATGCTCTACCGACTGAGCTTACCAGGCACACATACTATTTACACAGCTGCATTATTTCATCAGAAGCATCTCTGGAAATCTAAGCATGCATGCAAAATTTCAATCAAATGTCAAGAGGTTCATGAAAGAAAAACTATTGTGGGTAATAAACAACATTGCTAGGAACTTGCTTTCTGAGGTACTGCTGGGATTTGAACCCAGGGTCTCCTGTTTACGAAACAGGCGCTTTCACCAGCTAAGCCACAGTACCTGCCTAAAAGCCTGATGTTAGAGATAGAAGATGTTATTCTCTGATAAAGTAAATGAGTTATTAAAGTTCTAAACACATTTAAATTTCAACCTGCATGCTATATTTTACATATGGAACAAGAAAAGTCTCCATTGTGATTAGAACTGTAGCCAACAGCACAACCTAGTGGACACATTCAACCTGTAGAGAGCAGGGCATGACACATTTTTTGCACTTTGTAGCATTTTTGCGTATAGTTGAACTGGACCTCATCTACAGATTGAAATGATCAGAGTCTAATAGTTTAGTGCACACTTCCGTATCATCAAAAGGCAATTGGCTTCGCCCGATGTGGGGCTCGAACCCACGACCCTGAGATTAAGAGTCTCATGCTCTACCGACTGAGCTAACCAGGCACGAGTACCGTATCATAAAATGGCAATTGGCTTCGCCCGATGTGGGGCTCGAACCGACGACCCTGAGATTAAGAGTCTCATGCTCTAGCGACTGAGCTAACCAGGCACGAGTACCATGTTCACAGCTGCATTCTTTCACCGAATGTAAAGAGGTCTGTGAAAGTAAAACTATTGTGGGCAATACACAGTTAAGAACTTGGTTTCAGAGGTACTGCTGGGATTTGAACCCAGGGTCTCCTGTTTACAAGACAGGCGCTTTCACCGCTAAGCCACAGTACCTGCCTACTAGCATGATGTTATTGATGACCTGAGATTAAGAGTCTCATGCTCTACCGACTGAGCTTACGAGGCACACATACTATTTACACAGCTGCATTTTTTCACCAGAAGCATCTCTGGAAATCTAAGCATGCATGCAAAATTTAAATCAAATGTCAAGAGGTTCATGAAAGAAAAACTATTGTGGGCAATAAACAACATTACGAAACAGACACTTTCACCAGATAAGCCACAGTACCTGCCTAAAATCCTGATGTTAGAGATAGATGTTATTCTCTGATAAAGTAAATGAGTTATTAAAGTTCTAAACACATTCTTTTCAACCTCCATGCTAGATTTTACATATGGAACAAGAAAAGTCTCCTTTGTGATTAGAACTGTAGCCAACAGCACAACCTAGTGGACACATTCAACCTGTAGAGAGCAGGCCATGACACATTTTCTGCACTTTGTAGCATTTTTGCGTATAGTTGAACTTGACCTCATCTACAGATTGAAATGATCAGAGAAATGATCAGAGTCTAATGGTTTAGTGCACACTTCCGTATCATCAAAAGGCAATTGGCTTCGCCCGATGTGGGGCTCGAACCCACGACGCTGAGATTAAGAGTCTCATGCTCTACCGACTGAGCTAACCAGGCACGAGTAACATGTTCACAGCTGCATTCTTTCACCGAATGTAAAGAGGTCTGTGAAAGAAAAACTATTGTGGGCAATACACAATAGTTAAGAACTTGCTTTCGGAGGTAGGCTACTGCTGGGATTTGAACACAGGGTCTCCTGTTTACAAGACAGGCGCTTTCACCGCTAAGCCACAGTACCTACCTACTAGCATGATGTTATTGATGACCTGAGATTAAGAGTCTCATGCTCTACCGACTGAGTTTACCAGGCACATACTATTTACACAGCTGCATTATTTCACCAGAAGCATCTCTGGAAATCTAAGCATGCATGCAAAATTTCAATCAAATGTCAAGAGGTTCATGAAAGAAAAACTATTGTGGGCAATAAACAACATTGCTAGGAACTTGCTTTCTGAGGTAGCCTGACACTCAGCCTGAATTTTCATTTCGTTTCACTCCATTATTCAGTCTGAAAGCCCTCCCTACTACAGCCGTTTCTGAGATGGGCGTTGACAAAGAGGCAGTCTTCGGCGATTGGTTCATACCAACCAATCAGAATAGTAGGAAAGCAGATGACGTTGTTGTCAATCATGTGGCTATGGCTAACCCATTTGCTAACCAAAAAAACACAGCCAACGAGCGCTACTAGCATGTAAACAAAAGCGGTAAAATTTGTCGGATGATGATGTTTATAAAACCTGTCGTTTCTGTAAAGAAACTATTTATCATACGTCGATGTAATAGCCAGATTGATACGGTCGTGAGTCACCGCAGTGGGGGCAGCCATGTTTGTTTGTGTCTGGACGGCGCTGTTGTTTTGACGTCATCGAGTTGAAACGACGCTGATTCGTCGTACAGATTTCCAACCGAGTCTCAGACCTCCTTCGAGAGCGTCACCAGACCCTGAATCGCCTGAATATATTTTTTTAATGGGCGTGGCTAGCGATTCAGGGGCTGGAGCCAGGCTATTTCTGAGGTACTGCTGGGATTTGAACCCAGGGTCTCCTGTTTACGAAACAGGCGCTTTCACCAGCTAAGCCACAGTACCTGCCTAAAAGCCTGATGTTAGAGATAGAAGATGTTATTCTCTGATAAAGTAAATGAGTTATTAAAGTTCTAAACACATTCATATTTCAACCTGCATGCTATATTTTACATATGGAACAAGAAAAGTCTCCATTGTGATTAGAACTGTAGCCAACAGCACAACCTAGTGGACACATTCAACCTGTAGAGAGAAGGGCATGACACATTTTTTGCACTTTGTAGCATATTTGCGTATAGTTGAACTGGACCTCATCTACAGATTGAAATGATCAGAGTCTAATAGTTTAGTGCACACTTCCGTATCATCAAAAGGCAATTGGCTTCGCCCGATGTGGGGCTCGAACCCACGACCATGAGATTAAGAGTCTCATGCTCTACCGACTGAGCTAACCAGGCACGAGTAACATGTTCACAGCTGCATTCTTTCACCGAATGTAAAGAGGTCTGTGAAAAAAACTATTGTGGGCAATACACAATAGTTAAGAACTTGCTTTCGGAGGTAGGCTACTGCTGGGATTTGAACGCAGGGTCTCCTGTTTACAAGACAGGCGCTTTCACCGCTAAGCCACAGTACCTACCTACTAGCATGATGTTATTGATGACCTGAGATTAAGAGTCTCATGCTCTACCGACTGAGCTTACCAGGCACACATACTATTTACACAGCTGCATTATTTCACCAGAAGCATCTCTGGAAATCTAAGCATGCATGCAAAATTTCAATCAAATGTCAAGAGGTTCATGAAAGAAAAACTATTGTGGGCAATAAACAACATTACGAAACAGACACTTTCACCAGATAAGCCACAGTACCTGCCTAAAAGCCTGATGTTAGAGATAGATGTTATTCTCTGATAAAGTAAATGAGTTATTAAAGTTCTAAACACATTATTTTCAACCTCCATGCTAGATTTTACATATGGAACAAGAAAAGTCTCCTTTGTGATTAGAACTGTAGCCAACAGCACAACCTAGTGGACACATTCAACCTGTAAAGAGCAGGCCATGACACATTTTCTGCACTTTGTAGCATTTTTGCGTATAGTTGAACTTGACCTCATCTACAGATTGAAATGATCAGAGTCTAATAGTTTATTGCACACTTCCGTATCATCAAAAGGCAATTGGCTTCGCCCGATGTGGGGCTCGAACCCACGACCCTGAGATTAAGAGTCTCATGCTCTACCGACTGAGCTAACCAGGCACGAGTAACATGTTCACAGCTGCATTCTTTCACCGAATGTAAAGAGGTCTGTGAAAGAAAAACTATTGTGGGCAATACACAATAGTTAAGAACTTGCTTTCGGAGGTAGGCTACTGCTGGGATTTGAACACAGGGTCTCCTGTTTACAAGACAGGCGCTTTCACCGCTAAGCCACAGTACCTACCTACTAGCATGATGTTATTGATGACCTGAGATTAAGAGTCTCATGCTCTACCGACTGAGTTTACCAGGCACATACTATTTACACAGCTGCATTATTTCACCAGAAGCATCTCTGGAAATCTAAGCATGCATGCAAAATTTCAATCAAATGTCAAGAGGTTCATGAAAGAAAAACTATTGTGGGCAATAAACAACATTGCTAGGAACTTGCTTTCTGAGGTAGCCTGACACTCAGCCTGAATTTTCATTTCGTTTCACTCCATTATTCAGTCTGAAAGCCCTCCCTACTAAAGCCGTTTCTGAGATGGGCGTTGACAAAGAGGCAGTCTTCGGCGATTGGTTCATACCAACCAATCAGAATAGTAGGAAAGCAGATGACGTTGTTGTCAATCATGTGGCTATGGCTAACCCATTTGCTAACCAAAAAAACACAGCCAACGAGCGCTACTAGCATGTAAACAAAAGCGGTAAAATTTGTCGGATGATGATGTTTATAAAACCTGTCGTTTCTGTAAAGAAACTATTTATCATACGTCGATGTAATAGCCAGATTGATACGGTCGTGAGTCACCGCAGTGGGGGCAGCCATGTTTGTTTGTGTCTGGACGGCGCTGTTGTTTTGACGTCATCGAGTTGAAACGACGCTGATTCGTCGTACAGATTTCCAACCGAGTCTCAGACCTCCTTCGAGAGCGTCACCAGACCCTGAATCGCCTGAATATATTTTTTTAATGGGCGTGGCTAGCGATTCAGGGGCTGGAGCCAGGCTATTTCTGAGGTACTGCTGGGATTTGAACCCAGGGTCTCCTGTTTACGAAACAGGCGCTTTCACCAGCTAAGCCACAGTACCTGCCTAAAAGCCTGATGTTAGAGATAGAAGATGTTATTCTCTGATAAAGTAAATGAGTTATTAAAGTTCTAAACACATTCATATTTCAACCTCCATGCTAGATTTTACATATGGAACAAGAAAAGTCTCCTTTGTGATTAGAACTGTAGCCAACAGCACAACCTAGTGGACACATTCAACCTGTAGAGAGCAGGCCATGACACATTTTCTGCACTTTGTAGCATTTTTGCGTATAGTTGAACTTGACCTCATCTACAGATTGAAATGATCAGAGTCTAATAGTTTATTGCACACTTCCGTATCATCAAAATGCAATTGGCTTCGCCCGATGTGGGGCTCGAACAGACGACCCTGAGATTAAGAGTCTCATGCTCTACCGACTGAGCTAACGAGGCACAAGTAACATTTTCACAGCTGCAGTCTTTCACCGAATGTAAAGAGGTCTGTGAAAGAAAAACTATTGTGGGCAATACACAATAGTTAAGAACTTGCTTTCGGAGGTAGGCTACTGCTGGGATTTGAACGCAGGGTCTCCTGTTTACAAGACAGGCGCTTTCACCGCTAAGCCACAGTACCTACCTACTAGCATGATGTTATTGATGACCTGAGATTAAGAGCCTCATGCTCTACCGACTGAGCTTACCAGGCACACATACTATTTACACAGCTGCATTATTTCACCAGAAGCATCTCTGGAAATCTAAGCATGCATGCAAAATTTCAATCAAATGTCAAGAGGTTCATGAAAGAAAAACTATTGTGGGTAATAAACAACATTGCTAGGAACTTGCTTTCTGAGGTACTGCTGGGATTTGAACCCAGGGTCTCCTGTTTACGAAACAGGCGCTTTCACCAGCTAAGCCACAGTACCTGCCTAAAAGCCTGATGTTAGAGATAGAAGATGTTATTCTCTGATAAAGTAAATGAGTTATTAAAGTTCTAAACACATTCATATTTCAACCTGCATGCTATATTTTACATATGGAACAAGAAAAGTCTCCATTGTGATTAGAACTGTAGCCAACAGCACAACCTAGTGGACACATTCAACCTGTAGAGAGCAGGGCATGACACATTTTTTGCACTTTGTAGCATTTTTGCGTATAGTTGAACTGGACCTCATCTACAGATTGAAATGATCAGAGTCTAATAGTTTAATGCACACTTCCGTATCATCAAAAGGCAATTGGCTTCGCCCGATGTGGGGCTCGAACCCACGACCCTGAGATTAAGAGTCTCATGCTCTACCGACTGAGCTAACGAGGCACGAGTACCGTATCATAAAATGGCAATTGGCTTCGCCCGATGTGGGGCTCGAACCGACGACCCTGAGATTAAGAGTCTCATGCTCTAGCGACTGAGCTAACCAGGCACGAGTACCATGTTCACAGCTGCATTCTTTCACCGAATGTAAAGAGGTCTGTGAAAGTAAAACTATTGTGGGCAATACACAGTTAAGAACTTGGTTTCAGAGGTACTGCTGGGATTTGAACCCAGGGTCTCCTGTTTACAAGACAGGCGCTTTCACCGCTAAGCCACAGTACCTGCCTACTAGCATGATGTTATTGATGACCTGAGATTAAGAGTCTCATGCTCTACTGACTGAGCTTACGAGGCACACATACTATTTACACAGCTGCATTTTTTCACCAGAAGCATCTCTGGAAATCTAAGCATGCATGCAAAATTTAAATCAAATGTCAAGAGGTTCATGAAAGAAAAACTATTGTGGGCAATAAACAACATTACGAAACAGACACTTTCACCAGATAAGCCACAGTACCTGCCTAAAAGCCTGATGTTAGAGATAGATGTTATTCTCTGATAAAGTAAATGAGTTATTAAAGTTCTAAACACATTCTTTTCAACCTCCATGCTAGATTTTACATATGGAACAAGAAAAGTCTCCTTTGTGATTAGAACTGTAGCCAACAGCACAACCTAGTGGACACATTCAACCTGTAGAGAGCAGGCCATGACACATTTTCTGCACTTTGTAGCATTTTTGCGTATAGTTGAACTTGACCTCATCTACAGATTGAAATGATCAGAGTCTAATGGTTTAGTGCACACTTCCGTATCATCAAAAGGCAATTGGCTTCGCCCGATGTGGGGCTCGAACCCACGACCCTGAGATTAAGAGTCTCATGCTCTACCGACTGAGCTAACCAGGCACGAGTAACATGTTCACAGCTGCATTCTTTCACTGAATGTAAAGAGGTCTGTGAAAGAAAAACTATTGTGGGCAATACACAGTTAAGAACTTGGTTTCAGAGGTACTGCTGGGATTTGAACCCAGGGTCTCCTGTTTACAAGACAGGCGCTTTCACCGCTAAGCCACAGTACCTACCTACTACCATGATGTTATTGATGACCTGAGATTAAGAGTGTCATGCTCTACCGACTGAGCTTACCAGGCACACATACTATTTACACAGCTGCATTATTTCACCAGAAGCATCTCTGGAAATCTAAGCATGCATGCAAAATTTAAATCAAATGCCAAGAGGTTCATGAAAGAAAAACTATTGTGGGCAATAAACAACATTGCTAGGAACTTGCTTTCTGAGGTACTGCTGGGATTTGAACCCAGGGTCTCCTGTTTACAAAACAGGCGATTTCACCAGCTAAGCCACAGTACCTGCCCAAAAGCCTGATGTAAGAGATAGAAGATGTTATTCTCTGATAAAGTAAATGAGTTATTAAAGTTCTAAATACATTAATATTTCAACCTGCATGCTATATTTTACATATGGAACAAGAAAAGTCTCCATTGTGATTAGAACTGTAGCCAACAGCACAACCTAGTGGACACATTCAACCTGTAGAGAGCAGGGCATGACACATTTTTTGCACTTTGTAGCATATTTGCGTATAGTTGAACTGGACCTCATCTACAGATTGAAATGATCAGAGTCTAATAGTTTAGTGCACACTTCCGTATCATCAAATGACAATTGGCTTCGCCCAATGTGGGACTCGAACACACGACCCTGAGATTAAGAGTCTCATGCTCTACCGACTGAGCTAACCAGGCACGAGTACCATGTTCACAGCTGCATTCTTTCACCGAATGTAAAGAGGTCTGTGAAAGAAAAACTATTGTGGGCAATACACAGTTAAGAACTTGGTTTCAGAGGTACTGCTGGGATTTGAACCGAGGGTCTTCTGTTTACAAGACAGGCGCTTTCAACGCTAAGCCACAGTACCTGCCTACTAGCATGATGTTATTGATGACCTGAGATTAAGAGTCTCATGCTCTACCGACTGAGTTTACGAGGCACACATACTATTTACACAGCTGCATTTTTTCACCAGAAGCATCTCTGGAAATCTAAGCATGCATGCAAAATTTAAATCAAATGTCAAGAGGTTCATGAAAGAAAAACTATTGTGGGCAATAAACAACATTGCTAGGAACAAGCTTTCTGAGGTACTGCTGGGATTTGAACCCAGGGTCTCCTGTTTACGAAACAGACACTTTCACCAGATAAGCCACAGTACCTGCCTAAAAGCCTGATGTTAGAGATAGATGTTATTCTCTGATAAAGTAAATGAGTTATTAAAGTTCTAAACACATTATTTTCAACCTCCATGCTAGATTTTACATATGGAACAAGAAAAGTCTCCTTTGTGATAGAACTGTAGCCAACAGCACAACCTAGTGGACACATTCAACCTGTAGAGAGCAGGCCATGACACATTTTCTGCACTTTGTAGCATTTTTGCGTATAGTTGAACTTGACCTCATCTACAGATTGAAATGATCAGAGTCTAATAGTTTAGTGAACACTTCCGTATCATCAAAATGCAATTGGCTTCGCCCGATGTGGGGCTCGAACACACGACCCTGAGATTAAGAGTCTCATGCTCTACCGACTGAGCTAACGAGGCACAAGTAACATTTTCACAGCTGCATTCTTTCACCGAATGTAAAGAGGTCTGTGAAAGAAAATCTATTGTGGGCAATACACAATAGTTAAGAACTTGCTTTCGGAGGTAGGCTACTGCTGGGATTTGAACGCAGGGTCTCCTGTTTACAAGACAGGCGCTTTCACCGCTAAGCCACAGTACCTACCTACTAGCATGATGTTATTGATGACCTGAGATTAAGAGCCTCATGCTCTACCGACTGAGTTTACCAGGCACACATACTATTTACACAGCTGCATTATTTCACCAGAAGCATCTCTGGAAATCTAAGCATGCATGCAAAATTTCAATCAAATGTCAAGAGGTTCATGAAGAAAAACTATTGTGGGCAATAAACAACATTGCTAGGAACTTGCTTTCTGAGGTACTGCTGGGATTTGAACCCAGGGTCTCCTGTTTACGAAACAGGCGCTTTCACCAGCTAAGCCACAGTACCTGCCTAAAAGCCTGATGTTAGAGATAGAAGATGTTATTCTCTGATAAAGTAAATGAGTTATTAAAGTTCTAAACACATTCATATTTCAACCTGCATGCTATATTTTACATATGGAACAAGAAAAGTCTCCATTGTGATTAGAACTGTAGCCAACAGCACAACCTAGTGGACACATTCAACCTGTAGAGAGCAGGGCATGACACATTTTTTGCACTTTGTAGCATTTTTGCGTATAGTTGAACTGGACCTCATCTACAGATTGAAATGATCAGAGTCTAATAGTTTAGTGCACACTTCCGTATCATCAAAAGGCAATTGGCTTCGCCCGATGTGGGGCTCGAACCCACGACCCTGAGATTAAGAGTCTCATGCTCTACCGACTGAGCTAACCAGGCACTAGTACCGTATCATAAAATGGCAATTGGCTTCGCCCGATGTGGGGCTCGAACCGACGACCCTGAGATTAAGAGTCTCATGATCTAGCGACTGAGCTAACCAGGCACGAGTACCATGTTCACAGCTGCATTCTTTCACCGAATGTAAAGAGGTCTGTGAAAGTAAAACTATTGTGGGCAATACACAGTTAAGAACTTGGTTTCAGAGGTACTGCTGGGATTTGAACCCAGGGTCTCCTGTTTACAAGACAGGCGCTTTCACCGCTAAGCCACAGTACCTGCCTACTAGCATGATGTTATTGATGACCTGAGATTAAGAGTCTCATGCTCTACCGACTGAGCTTACGAGGCACACATACTATTTACACAGCTGCATTTTTTCACCAGAAGCATCTCTGGAAATCTAAGCATGCATGCAAAATTTAAATCAAATGTCAAGAGGTTCATGAAAGAAAAACTATTGTGGGCAATAAACAACATTACGAAACAGACACTTTCACCAGATAAGCCACAGTACCTGCCTAAAAGCCTGATGTTAGAGATAGATGTTATTCTCTGATAAAGTAAATGAGTTATTAAAGTTCTAAACACATTCTTTTCAACCTCCATGCTAGATTTTACATATGGAACAAGAAAAGTCTCCTTTGTGATTAGAACTGTAGCCAACAGCACAACCTAGTGGACACATTCAACCTGTAGAGAGCAGGCCATGACACATTTTCTGCACTTTGTAGCATTTTTGCGTATAGTTGAACTTGACCTCATCTACAGATTGAAATGATCAGAGAAATGATCAGAGTCTAATGGTTTAGTGCACACTTCCGTATCATCAAAAGGCAATTGGCTTCGCCCGATGTGGGGCTCGAACCCACGACCCTGAGATTAAGAGTCTCATGCTCTACCGACTGAGCTAACCAGGCACGAGTAACATGTTCACAGCTGCATTCTTTCACCGAATGTAAAGAGGTCTGTGAAAGAAAAACTATTGTGGGCAATACACAATAGTTAAGAACTTGCTTTCGGAGGTAGGCTACTGCTGGGATTTGAACACAGGGTCTCCTGTTTACAAGACAGGCGCTTTCACCGCTAAGCCACAGTACCTACCTACTAGCATGATGTTATTGATGACCTGAGATTAAGAGTCTCATGCTCTACCGACTGAGCTTACCAGGCACATACTATTTACACAGCTGCATTATTTCACCAGAAGCATCTCTGGAAATCTAAGCATGCATGCAAAATTTCAATCAAATGTCAAGAGGTTCATGAAAGAAAAACTATTTTGGGCAATAAACAACATTACGAAACACACACTTTCACCAGATAAGCCACAGTACCTGCCTAAAAGCCTGATGTTAGAGATAGATGTTATTCTCTGATAAAGTAAATGAGTTATTAAAGTTCTAAACACATTATTTTCAACCTCCATGCTAGATTTTACATATGGAACAAGAAAAGTCTCCTTTGTGATTAGAACTGTAGCCAACAGCACAACCTAGTGGACACATTCAACCTGTAGAGAGCAGGCCATGACACATTTTCTGCACTTTGTAGCATTTTTGCGTATAGTTGAACTTGACCTCATCTACAGATTGAAATGATCAGAGTCTAATAGTTTATTGCACACTTCCGTATCATCAAAATGCAATTGGCTTCGCCCAATGTGGGGCTCGAACACACGACCCTGAGATTAAGAGCCTCATGCTCTACCGACTGAGCTAACGAGGCACAAGTAACATTTTCACAGCTGCAGTCTTTCACCGAATGTAAAGAGGTCTGTGAAAGAAAAACTATTGTGGGCAATACACAATAGTTAAGAACTTGCTTTCGGAGGTAGGCTACTGCTGGGATTTGAACGCAGGGTCTCCTGTTTACAAGACAGGCGCTTTCACCGCTAAGCCACAGTACCTACCTACTAGCATGATGTTATTGATGACCTGAGATTAAGAGCCTCATGCTCTACCGACTGAGCTTACCAGGCACACATACTATTTACACAGCTGCATTATTTCACCAGAAGCATCTCTGGAAATCTAAGCATGCATGCAAAATTTCAATCAAATGTCAAGAGGTTCATGAAAGAAAAACTATTGTGGGCAATAAACAACATTACGAAACAGACACTTTCACCAGATAAGCCACAGTACCTGCCTAAAAGCCTGATGTTAGAGATAGATGTTATTCTCTGATAAAGTAAATGAGTTATTAAAGTTCTAAACACATTATTTTCAACCTCCATGCTAGATTTTACATATGGAACAAGAAAAGTCTCCTTTGTGATTAGAACTGTAGCCAACAGCACAACCTAGTGGACACATTCAACCTGTAGAGAGCAGGGCATGACACATTTTTTGCACTTTGTAGCATATTTGCGTATAGTTGAACTGGACCTCATCTACAGATTGAAATGATCAGAGTCTAATAGTTTAGTGCACACTTCCGTATCATCAAATGACAATTGGCTTCGCCCAATGTGGGACTCGAACGCACGACTCTGAGATTAAGAGTCTCATGCTCTACCGACTGAGCTAACCAGGCACGAGTACCATGTTCACAGCTGCATTCTTTCACCGAATGTAAAGAGGTCTGTGAAAGAAAAACTATTGTGGGCAATACACAATAGTTAAAGGGTCACTTCACCCCTGACACAACCTGATCTTATTTTAATGATGTTTAGGACACTAGAAACACTTTTCCTGGGTTTTTGTGTGCGCAATCCCTGTTTTCAGATATCCTGGTAAGGAATTCATTTTATCTACGTCAGAATGCTCATGGCCCCTCCCCTCCGGACTACAACAGTCTAACCTCGCGTCACCGTAGAGTATGCGCGTCACCTACACACGGCTACACCTACACCTGAAGACAGCCCCGAGGGGTGTCCCTAGTCTCTATTCCGTTCCACCTACAACCCCAGGCCACCCCCACCGTTGCATTCCTCATATTGTTTGTGTACTATCATGGCGTCTGAAGTGCAGAGTGATACTGATCCACGGACTCAATCCATGGACAATATTTATTTGAACCGGAATACACAGATAGAGCAACCCCGGCGCAGATGAAACGAGCATACAGGGCAGCCTGGCCCTGGATATTTTTTACTTGATCAAATAAGTATTATTTATGTAGCCCTGAAACATGACATACGAGCGTCATGTGAACCATGGCTGTATTTCTGCAAAGTGTAAACATTATGTAAACTTGCATACTCTAGCAATCGATTGCTTTAATGTGAGAGATTTATAAAGTTAGGATAGTAGCTGTGTATAGTTCACTGTTCAGAGTGTCGTAGTACGTAGACTTGTTACATCAAGATTCCAGTTCATAGACGCAGCCATGTTCTATCATATTGTTACGTTGGGTCCCGAAAATAGAAGGTCTACAAGCTCACAGCGCATCACAGATTCGACACTTTGTGAGCTTGTAGGTCTGTTATTTTCGGTAAAAGAACATTCCCTTTTCCAAGCCTTCCATGTCATTTAAAAACTCTGAAAACAGCTATAATGAAGTTATCTAATAAAACGTTTACATGATGTACACCTGCTTGCTGCATATTGACTATTGTAAACAATGAAAAAAAGGTTGCACCCCAAATTCCATCTAGTGTTCATTTGAACGATTTCATTTGGCAGAAATTGCATATTGCATAACGTGTTGTATACATTCTCTCCATGTAATCATTTTGCTGGGGATTGCTTACCATACAGTTGAACTACAGTAAAACATGATGGCCTATGTTACAATATCCACTAATTAAAAGCATGATGACACATGGTTACAATGTTACAGTGAAACATGTTCTCTGAAATTATTGGGAGTCACACATGAATATGAAACGTACGTTTTGTTTTATTATAAAATGCATTATATCTCCCTTCAGTGTCAATCACAGACTTTCTTCATGGTGTGGGAATGACGAAACAATTCTGAGGAAAAACACGTTTGTTTAGTGATACTATGCAAATTTAGCCTATATATATTTAGTTTGCTTTGCTATAAAAAGCTACATGACAATTTTCAACCGTAAAGACGGCATGATGCGCTGCAGCGGCTCTGTCTAATTCCTGAAGAATGAATACTTTCTTCCAAAACAAAAATAATGTCCAACCGTTTACTGGTTCAAGAAAAAGGAGAAGCAGACTTCACGTTATACAAGAAGGAACACATGGCTTCATGTCGTGTTTTTGTCATCCACTCGAAAAAGGCTAGCAAAAAGTGGATACAGTCCCGCAGTGAAGGTTGCCAGTTCTTTGACTTTGTGAGAGAAATAAGCAACCATGTCCATGCAAAGTGCAAACAAGCCTCAAAACAATATGCACATATATTTTTGGTTATTTATATTATGTGCCTATTAGGCACATAAGCCGGCTATTTTCAAAATAAATCTTGAGTGGATAAAGTGCAAATGTGGAATATCTTTGAAATATTTGAACACATATCTAATACAGGGCTCCATGGCACAAATTACGTGGAAAAATACTTTGTAATAATTTGGGGGTCCTTGGCATGTTCATGGAGAACCACTGGTGTGAAAAACATTTGGATGAAAGCCCAAATATCAACTACATTTTAGAAACAAGCCAAAAAAAAAAAACATCAACCAGTGACTGTGAACCACCAATATTTACAAGCAACAACAATAACCCAAAGTTGCTTATAATAAGCAGACATGGCAACACTGGGTCACTTCCATGTGTATTTGTTGTTTGTAGAAAATGGGAGGATAAAGATCATAAAGTCACACCTATGGGCCCACCTAAGCAGCCTCCCCCTGAGGAACAGCGCAGCAAAGCATTATGGGCATTGTAGGAATTCAGCAATCCAGTCAACCCCTAGTCAAATACACAGACTTCATTATTTTTCTGGTCAAAGGGTGCAAATTTCAAATTGTGCTACTGTTATCTATTACAAATACCATTAACATTGAGTGACTGGATTTTCTTCCAGAGGTGAAGTGGCCCTTTAAGAACTTGCGTTCGGAGGTAGGCTACTGCTGGGATTTGAACACAGGGTCTCCTGTTTACAAGACAGGCGCTTTCACCGCTAAGCAGTACCTACCTACTAGCATGATGTTATTGATGACCTGAGATTAAGAGTCTCATGCTCTACCGACTGAGCTTACCAGGCACACATACTATTTACACAGCTGCATTATTTCACCAGAAGCATCTCTGGAAATCTAAGCATGCATGCAAAATTTCAATCAAATGTCAAGAGGTTCATGAAAGAAAAACTATTGTGGGCACTAAACAACATTGCTAGGAACTTGCTTTCTGAGGTACTGCTGGGATTTGAACCCAGGGTCTCCTGTTTACGAAACAGGCGCTTTCACCAGCTAAGCCACAGTACCTGCCCAAAAGCCTGATGTTAGAGATAGAATATGTTATTCTCTGATAAAGTAAATTAGTTATTAAAGTTCTAAACAAATTAATATTTCAACCTGCATGCTATATTTTACATATGGAACAAGAAAAGTCTACATTGTGATTGGAACTGTAGCCAACAGCACAACCTAGTGGACACATTCAACCTGTAGAGAGCAGGGCATGATACATTTTTTGCACTTTGTAGCATATTTGCGTATAGTTTTACTGGACCTCATCTACAGATTGAAATGATCAGTCTAATAGTTTAGTGCACACTTCCGTATCATCAAATGGCAATTGGCTTCGCCCGATGTGGGGCTCGAACCGACGACCCTGAGATTAAGAGTCTCATGCTCTACCGACTGAGCTAACCAGGCACGAGTACCATGTTCACAGCTGCATTCTTTCACCGAATGTAAAGAGGTCTGTGAAAGAAAAACTATTGTGGGCAATACACAGTTAAGAACTTGGTTTCAGAGGTACTGCTGGGATTTGAACCCAGGGTCTCCTGTTTACAAGACAGGCGCTTTCACCGCTAAGCCACAGTACCTGCCTACTAGCATGATGTTATTGATGACCTGAGATTAAGAGTCTCATGCTCTACCGACTGAGCTAACCAGGCACGAGTACCATGTTCACAGCTGAATTATTTCACCGAATGTAAAGAGGTCTGTGAAAGAAAAACTATTGTGGGCAATACACAGTTAAGAACTTGGTTTCAGAGGTACTGCTGGGATTTGAACCCAGGGTCTCCTGTTTACAAGACAGGCGCTTTCACCGCTAAGCCACAGTACCTGCCTACTAGCATGATGTTATTGATGACCTGAGATTAAGAGTCTCATGCTCTACCGACTGAGCTTACCTGGCACACACTATTTACACAGCTGCAATTATTACAACAGAAGCATCTCTGGAAATCTAAGCATGCATGCAACATTGAAATCAAATGTCAAGAGGTTCATGAAAGAAAAACTATTGTGGGCAATAAACAACATTGCTAGGAACTTGCTTTCTGAGGTACTGCTGGGATTTGAACACAGGGTCTCCTGTTTATGAAACAGGCGCTTTCACCAGCTAAGCCACAGTACCTGCCCAAAAGCCTGATGTAAGAGATAGAAGATGTTATTCTCTGATAAAGTAAATGAGTTATTAAAGTTCTAAACAAATTCATATTTCAACCTGCATGCTATATTTTACATATGGAACAAGAAAAGTCTCCATTGTGATTAGAACTGTAGCCAACAGCACAACCTAGTGGACACATTCAACCTGTAGAGAGCAGGGCATGACACATTTTTTGCACTTTGTAGCATATTTGCGTATAGTTTAGTGCACACTTCCGTATCATCAAATGGCAATTGGCTTCGCCCAATGTGGGACTTGAACACACGACCCTGAGATTAAGAGTCTCATGCTCTACCGACTGAGCTAACCAGGCACGAGTACCATGTTCACAGCTGCATTCTTTCACCGAATGTAAAGAGGTCTGTGAAAGAAAAACTATTGTGGGCAATACACAATAGTTAAGAACTTGCTTTCGGAGGTAGGCTACTGCTGGGATTTGAACCCAGGGTCTCCTGTTTACAAGACAGGCGCTTTCACCGCTAAGCCACAGTACCTACCTACCAGCATGATGTTATTGATGACCTGAGATTAAGAGTCTCATGCTCTACCGACTGAGCTTACGAGGCACACATACTATTTACACAGCTGCATTTTTTCACCAGAAGCATCTCTGGAAATCTAAGCATTAATGCAAAATTTCAATCAAATGTCAAGATTTTCATGAAAGAAAAACTATTGTGGGCAATAAACAACATTGCTAGGAACTTGCTTTCTGAGGTACTGCTGGGATTTGAACCCAGGGTCTCCTGTTTATGAAACAGGCACTTTCACCAGCTAAGCCACAGTACCTGCCTAAAAGCCTGATGTTAGAGATAGAAGATGTTATTCTCTGATAAAGTAAATGAGTTATTAAAGTTCTAAACACATTAATATTTCAACCTGCATGCTATATTTTACATATGGAACAAGAAAAGTCTCCATTGTGATTAGAACTGTAGCCAACAGCAGATCCTAGTGGACACATTCAACCTGTAGAGAGCAGGGCATGACATATTTTTTGCACTTTGTAGGATATTTGCGTATAGTTGAACTGGACCTCATCTACAGATTGAAATGATCAGAGTTTAAGAGTTTAGTGCTCACTTTCGTATCATCAAATGGCAATTGGCTTTGCCCGATGTGGGGCTCGAACCCACGACCCTGAGATTAAGAGTCTCATGCTCTACCGACTGAGCTAACCAGGCACGAGTACCATGTTCACAGCTGCATTCTTTCACCGAATGTAAAGAGGTCTGTGAAAGTAAAACTATTGTGGGCAATACACAGTTAAGAACTTGGTTTCAGAGGTACTGCTGGGATTTGAACCCAGGGTCTCCTGTTTACGAAACAGGCGATTTCACCAGCTAAGCCACAGTACCTGCCCAAAAGCCTGATGTAAGAGATAGAAGATGTTATTCTCTGATAAAGTAAATGAGTTATTAAAGTTCTAAACACATTCATATTTCAACCTGCATGCTATATTTTACATATGGAACAAGAAAAGTCTCCATTGTGATTAGAACTGTAGCCAACAGCACAACCTAGTGGACACATTCAACCTGTAGAGAGCAGGGCATGACACATTTTTTGCACATTGTAGCATTTTTGCGTATAGTTGAACTGGACCTCATCTACAGATTGAAATGATCAGAGTCTATTAGTTTAGTGCACACTTCCGTATCATTAAAAGACAAATGGCTTCGCCCACTCGAACGCACGACCCTGAGATTAAGAGTCTCATGCTCTACCGACTGAGCTAACCAGGCACGAGTACCATGTTCACAGCTGCATTCTTTCACCGAATGTAAAGAGGTCTGTGAAAGAAAAACTATTGTGGGCAATACACAGTTAAGAACTTGGTTTCAGCGGTACTGCTGGGATTTGAACCCAGGGTCTCCTGTTTACAAGACAGGCGCTTTCACCGCTAAGCCACAGTAACTGCCTACTAGCATGATGTTATTGATGACCTGAGATTAAGAGTCTCATGCTCTACCGACTGAGTTTACGAGGCACACATACTATTTACACGGCTGCATTTTTTCACCAGAAGCATCTCTGGAAATCTGAGCTTGCATGCAAAATTTTAATCAAATGTCAAGAGGTTTATGAAAGAAAAACTATTGTGGGCAATAAACAACATTACGAAACAGACACTTTCACCAGCTAAGCCACAGTAACTGCCTAAAAGCCTGATGTTAGAGATAGATGTTATTCTCTGATAAAGTAAATGAGTTATTAAAGTTCTAAACACATTATTTTCAACCTCCATGCTAGATTTTACATATGGAACAAGTAAAGTCTCCTTTGTGATTAGAACTGTAGCCAACAGCACAACCTAGTGGACACATTCAACCTGTAGAGAGCAGGCCATGACACATTTTCTGCACTTTGTAGCATTTTTGCGTATAGTTGAACTTGACCTCATCTACAGATTGAAATGATCAGAGTCTAATAGTTTAGTGCACACTTCCGTATCATCAAAAGGCAATTGGCTTCGCCCGATGTGGGGCTCGAACCCACGACCCTGAGATTAAGAGTCTCATGCTCTACCGACTGAGCTAACCAGGCACGAGTATCATGTTCACAGCTGCATTCTTTCACCGAATGTAAAGAGGTCTGTGAAAGAAAAACTATTGTGGGCAATACACAATAGTTAAGAACTTGCTTTCGGAGGTAGGCTACTGCTGGGATTTGAACCCAGGGTCTCCTGTTTACAAGACAGGTGCTTTCACCGCTAAGCCACAGTACCTACCTACTAGCATGATGTTATTGATGACCTGAGATAAGAAGTCTCATGCTCTACCGACTGAGCTAACCAGGCACGAGTACCATGTTCACAGCTGCATTCTTTCACCGAATGTAAAGAGGTCTGTGAAAGAAAAACTATTGTGGGCAATACACAGTTAAGAACTTGGTTTCAGAGGTACTGCTGGGATTTGAACCCAGGGTCTCCTGTTTACAAGACAGACGCTTTCACCGCTAAGCCACAGTACCTGCCTACTAGCATGATGTTATTGATGACCTGAGATTAAGAGTCTCATGCTCTACCGACTGAGCTTACGAGGCACACATACTATTTACACAGCTGCATTTTTTCACCAGAAGCATCTCTGGAAATCTAAGCATTAATGCAAAATTTCAATCAAATGTCAAGAGGTTCATGAAAGAAAAACTATTGTGGGCAATAAACAACATTGCTAGGAACTTGCTTTCTGAGGTACTGCTGGGATTTGAACCCAGGGTCTCCTGTTTACGAAACAGGCACTTTCACCAGCTAAGCCACAGTACCTGCCTAAAAGCCTGATGTTAGAGATAGAAGATGTTATTCTCTGATAAAGTAAATGAGTTATTAAAGTTCTAAACACATTAATATTTCAACCTGCATGCTATATTTTACATATGGAACAAGAAAAGTCTCCATTGTGATTAGAACTGTAGCCAACAGCAGATCCTAGTGGACACATTCAACCTGTAGAGAGCAGGGCATGACACATTTTTTGCACATTGTAGGATATTTGCGTATAGTTGAACTGGACCTCATCTACAGATTGAAATGATCAGAGTTTAATAGTTTAGTGCTCACTTTCGTATCATCAAATGGCAATTGGCTTTGCCCGATGTGGGGCTCGAACCCACGACGCTGAGATTAAGAGTCTCATGCTCTACCGACTGAGCTAACCAGGCACGAGTACCATGTTCACAGCTGCATTCTTTCACCGAATGTAAAGAGGTCTGTGAAAGTAAAACTATTGTGGGCAATACACAGTTAAGAACTTGGTTTCAGAGGTACTGCTGGGATTTGAACCCAGGGTCTCCTGTTTACGAAACAGGCGATTTCACCAGCTAAGCCACAGTACCTGCCCAAAAGCCTGATGTAAGAGATAGAAGATGTTATTCTCTGATAAAGTAAATGAGTTATTAAAGTTCTAAACACATTCATATTTCAACCTGCATGCTATATTTTACATATGGAACAAGAAAAGTCTCCATTGTGATTAGAACTGTAGCCAACAGCACAACCTAGTGGACACATTCAACCTGTAGAGAGCAGGGCATGACACATTTTTTGCACATTGTAGCATATTTGCGTATAGTTGAACTGGACCTCATCTACAGATTGAAATGATCAGAGTCTAATAGTTTAGTGCACACTTCCGTATCATTAAAAGATAAATGGCTTCGCCCAATGTGGGACTCGAACGCACGACCCTGAGATTAAGGCTCTTTCCCAATTCATTTTTTAACCCTACCCCTCAGCCCTTGGCCCTAGCCCTTATCCCTTGGCCCTTCCCCTTGCCCCTAGATAATGAGTGTCAAGGGGTAGGGGGATAAATCATCACCCTAGGAATTGGAACGTCCCTAAATATTGAACGTCCCTTGTAGATATTGACAACCTGTTCTCAGAAAATAGCTGATCTGCAAGCTCACTACAGGCCAGTGGTCCCCAAACCCTTTCATGTCAAGGACCCCCCAATTTGACAATAATTAGCCCGCAGACCCCCATTTGAAGAGATATGCCAGGGACCCCATAGATTTTTACGAATCTAGCAGTGTCACGGACCGCCAGTGTGACATGCATTAGTCCATGGACCCCCATTTGATGGCATTTGTCTCTGGGACCCCCAATTTATATTGTGCATGAAATCAATGTCAATTAACTCTGAGAGTGTACAAATGGACCCTTATGGGTCCATTTGGTTCCAAACTATCATTTAGCTGGGGACCCCCTGGAACTCTCTCAAGGACCCCTGGGGGTCCCTATAACCCACTTTGGAAACCACTTTCCATAAGCTGTAGATCGGCTATTTTGGGAGAAGAGATGGAACGTAAACATTGCTGTGGTTATGATGAAATAAATATATTGTAATTTTGTCTCATCTTGGTAGCCCACCAGAATGTAATTCAGCTAGATATAGCTCATTCTGACACCTGCTCAACAGGTGTACCTGATTCATTGATTATTGTATTAACAGTTTGTATAGAATGGATATACAGGGTTAGAAAAAAGAAAAACAATTTACAGTATAGAAAGAAGGGGCTGTGGTCACTGTGTTCATTGTTTTTAATATCATTAAGAACAGTCATTTTCTATCATGTCCTATGACAAGTCGTAGTATGCTACATATGATATGAATGACAATGTTTCAAATTCAACAACATTTAGGACAATGAAAATGCCATCGTGATTCATCTCCATCCAATGTACAGGCTTGTACAGCAGCTTGCAGTCTGTTCCATAGCTGGTTTGCCTGGGGAAAAAACAACACCATTGCTAATTAGTTATGTAACTTTTGCAACTTGTGGGGATTAGCATAACATTGGTCATGATAAAACCATACCAGCTATCACTGCACCGAGTAGCCGTTATGCAGCGACAGCGTTATGTAGGTACAGTAGGCTATTTCACGGCTTTTATAAGAGCTCCACAACTGCAGAATGTTGACATATCGTGGTCTGGGGGGTCGGACTTATGCCTGCTAGTTAAGCTAGTTTGCATCCGAGTTGTTCCACCGGGGCACCGACCGGCGGTAAATAAAAAATAATAAAGCGCCGCTGCCAAATTAATGGGTAACGTTACCGTAACGTTGTATGAATGCAACGCCGTAGCATATCGTTAGTTCAAGTGAGGTAATGTTAACCTTTGCTAGAGATTACGATATTTTTGGCGATGCAGATTGTTAACACATTCAAATAATATTGGTTATTATCATATTCTTCCATAATAAAGGACGAAAAAGGCGTCTTACCTCGTCCGCCTTCCGCCCTCTGATGTCCCTCCGTTGTGTTGCTCCGTTTTAAGTCTGGTCGCGAAGTCCCTTCGTTTGAAGGGGATCCTAACCCTACCCCTTGGCCCTACCCCTCGTTCCAAAGATAATTGAGATAACCCTTCCTCCTCACGTGAACGCGCATCAGCAAGGGGAAGGGCTAAGGGCCATGGAGAAGGGGGGAATTGGGAAAGGGCCTAAGAGTCTCATGCTCTACCGACTGAGCTAACCAGGCACGAGTAGCATGTTCACAGCTGCATTCTTTCACCGAATGTAAAGAGGTCTGTGAAAGAAAAACTATTGTGGGCAATACACAGTTAAGAACTTGGTTTCAGAGGTACTGCTGGGATTTGAACCCAGGGTCTCCTGTTTACAAGACAGGCGCTTTCACCGCTAAGCCACAGTACCTGCCTACTAGCATGATGTTATTGATGACCTGAGATTAAGAGTCTCATGCTCTACCGACAGTTTACCAGGCACACATACTATTTACCCAGCTGCATTATTTCACCAGAAGCATCTCCGGAAATCTAAGCATGCATGCAAAATTTCAATCAAATGTCAAGAGGTTCATGAAAGAAAAACTATTGTGCGCAATAAACAACATTACGAAACAGACACTTTCACCAGATAAGCCACAGTACCTGCCCAAAAGCCTGATGTTAGAGATAGATGTTATTCTCTGATAAAGTAAATTAGTTATTCAAGTTCTACACACATTCATATTTCAACCTGCATGCTAGATTTTACATATGGAACAAGATAAGTATCCATTGTGATTAGAACTGTGCCAACAGCACAACCTAGTGGACACATTCAACCTCTAGAGAGCAGAATATGACATCTTTTCTGCACTTTGTAGCATATTTGCGTATAGTTGAACTGGACCTCATCTACAGAAAATGATCAGAGTCTAATAGTTCAGTGCACACTTACGTATCATCAAATGGCAATTGGCTTCGCCCGATGTGGGGCTCGAACCGACGACCTTGAGATTAAGGCCCTTTCCCAATTCCTTTTTTAACCCTACCCCTCAGCCCTTGTCCCTTCCCCTTATCCCTTGCCCCTTCCCCTTGCCCCTAGATAATGAGTGTCAAGGGGTAGGGGGATAAATCATCACCCTAGGAATTGGAACGTCCCTAAATATTGAACGTCCCTTGTAGATATTGATATACAACCTGTTCTCAGAAAATAGCTTATCTGCAAGCTCACTACAGGCCAGTGGTCCCCAAACTTTTTCATGTCAAGGACCCCCAAATTGACAATAATTAGCCCGCAGACCCCCATTTGAAGAGATATGCCAGGGACCCCATAGATTTTTACAAATCTAGCAGTGTCACGGACCGCCAGTGTGACATGCATTAGTCCATGGACCCCCATTTGATGGCATTTCTGTCTCTGGGACCCCCAATTTATATTGTAAAATCAATGTTAATTAACTCTGAGTGTACAAATGGACCCTTATGGGTCCATTTGGTTCCAAACTATCATTTAGCTGGGGACCCCCTAGCTACCTCTCTGGACCCCCTCTGGGGGTCCCCATAACCCACTTTGGAAACAACTTTCTATAAGCTGTATCGGCTATTTTGGGAGAAGAGATGGAACGTAAACATTGCTGTGGTTATGATGAAATAAATATATTGTAATTTTGTCTCATCTTGGTAGCCCACCAGAATGTAATTCAGCTAGATATAGCTCATTCTGACACCTGCTCAACAGTTGTACCTGATTCATTGATTATTGTATTAACAGTTTGTATAGAATGGGTACAGTTATATCATATACAGGGTTAAAAAAAGGAAAAACAATTTACAGTATAGAAAGAAGGGGCTGTGGTCACTGTGTTCATTGTTTTTAATATCATTAAGAACAGTCATTTTCTATCATGTCCTATGACAAGTCGTGGTATGCTACATATGAATGATATGATATGAATGACAATGTTTCAAATTCAACAACATTTAGGACAAATGCCATCGTGATTCATCTCCATCCAATGTACAGGCTGTACAGCAGCTTGCAGTCTGTTCCATAGCTGGTTTGCCTGGGGGGAAAAACAACAACATTGCTAATTAGTTATGTAACTTTTGCAACTTGTGGGGATTAGCATAACATTGGTCATGATAAAACCATACCAGCTATCACTGCAGCGAGTAGCCAACGTTATGCAGCGACAGCGTTAACTTATGTAGGTACAGTAGGCTATTTCACGGCTTTTAAGAGCTCCAAAACTGCAGAATGTTGACATATCGTGGTCTGGGGGGCTCGGACTGATGCCTGCTAGTTAAGCTAGTTTGCATCTGAGTTGTTCCACCGGGGCACCGGCGGTAAATAAAAAATAAAAAAGCGCCGATGCCAAATTAATGGTTAACGTTACCGTAACGTTGTATGAATGCAACGCCGTAGCATATCGTTAGTTCAAGTGAGGTAACGTTAACCATTGCTAGAGATTGCGATATTTTTGGCGATGCAGATTGTTAACACATTCAAATAATATTGGTTATTATCATATTCTTCCATAATAAAGGACGAAAAAGGTGTCTTACCTTGTCCATCTTCCGCCCTACGTGATGTCCCTCCGTTTTAAGTCTGGTCGCGAAGTCCCTTGGTTTGAAGGGGATCCTGAACGCAGGGTCTCCTGTTTACGAAACAGGCGCTTTCACCTCATCTACAGAAAATGATCAGAGTCTAATAGTTCAGTGCACACTTACGTATCATCAAATGGCAATTGGCTTCGCCCGATGTGGGGCTCGAACCGACGACCTTGAGATTAAGGCCCTTTCCCAATTCCTTTTTTAACCCTACCCCTCAGCCCTTGTCCCTTCCCCTTATCCCTTGCCCCTTCCCCTTGCCCCTAGATAATGAGTGTCAAGGGGTAGGGGGATAAATCATCACCCTAGGAATTGGAACGTCCCTAAATATTGAACGTCCCTTGTAGATATTGATATACAACCTGTTCTCAGAAAATAGCTTATCTGCAAGCTCACTACAGGCCAGTGGTCCCCAAACTTTTTCATGTCAAGGACCCCCAAATTGACAATAATTAGCCCGCAGACCCCCATTTGAAGAGATATGCCAGGGACCCCATATATTTTTACAAATCTAGCAGTGTCACGGACCGCCAGTGTGACATGCATTAGTCCATGGACCCCCATTTGATGGCATTTCTGTCTCTGGGACCCCCAATTTATATTGTAAAATCAATGTTAATTAACTCTGAGTGTACAAATGGACCCTTATGGGTCCATTTGGTTCCAAACTATCATTTAGCTGGGGACCCCCTAGCTACCTCTCTGGACCCCCTCTGGGGGTCCCCATAACCCACTTTGGAAACAACTTTCTATAAGCTGTAGATCGGCTATTTTGGGAGAAGAGATGGAACGTAAACATTGCTGTGGTTATGATGAAATAAATATATTGTAATTTTGTCTCATCTTGGTAGCCCACCATATGGAACAAGAAAAGTCTCCATTGTGATTAGAACTGTAGCCAACAGCACAACCTAGTGGACACATTCAACCTGTAGAGAGCAGGGCATGACACATTTCTTTGCACTTTGTAGCATATTTGCGTATAGTTGAACTGGACCTCATCTACAGATTGAAATGATCAGAGTCTAATAGTTTAGTGCACACTTCCGTATCATCAAATGGCAATTTGCTTCGCCCAATGTGGTGCTCGAACCCACGACCCTGAGATAATGGGCCCTATTAAGCAAGACGAAAAACCCATGCGGTAATACAGATTTCGCCCTCGCTCTGCGCCTTTTCGTATTATGGAAGCCGTGGTGAGCGCTCACTCATATGGAATACCACGTTCCTGCATAATTTAGCATTGGGGGAGTGTCCATATGTTAATTATTTTCGCTTTGCGCTCTTTGCTATTAAGCCCCTTGACCTAAAAACACTCAGCGCATACCGATTCCGCCTGGGTCTGACCACGTCTTAAAAGCAAAAAGCACTGTTTGATTTTACACTTGAGCGGCTCTGGAGTGCTGCTGGAGTGTTGCCATGTCTGTTTGCTGTTAATTATAAGCGGCTTCTTTTTCTGCAAAGTTGCTTGTAAATATTGGTAGTTGTGGTTGCTTTTCTTGTTTCTAAAGTGCTTATTTGGGCTTTCCTCCTAATGTTGTTTAAACCAGTGATCCTCACACAGCTACATTCCCATGTCAAGGACCCCCAGATGAATGCATTTGCCCAACTAAGCCAGTGACCCCCATGACAGATTTGTGTTTTTAAATGTTTCAATAAAATGTTTCAAAAAATATTCTTATTGTCACTTTTTTCAAAGATTACTTTTGAAAATAGCAGATCTACCAGCTCACAATGCATCACATTCATTCATTAAAACAATGAACTCTGACTGCAGGGGGATATATATTTATAATGATCATTATAACAATGTGCAAGAAAATATGTAAAAAGAAGGAAGAACTTTATATTTGTGGACAATCAAAATATGCTGGAAATTTTAATGTGGTGTCATTAAAAGGAATCTTGATATGGCAGACTCACTATCTAGAAAATAAAAACATGGCACTTCATTTAAAATAGGTTGTAGACCCCTGTTATATGCGATTCTTTTGGGAGTATGTTTATAGACCTATTTACTTGTTTCTATGAGACATGGCAACAGCGAGCTTTCTGGCTTTCTCGTTGAGATTATAAAGGGTCATATATCGCTCATTTCTAAACCTTTTTAAAAAATTAAAACATCTCCATAATCACTGGGAGTTTGCTTTCATACGCTGTATCACACCCGACTCAATTCTTCTTCAATAAAATGCTACGAGCGAAGACCATAACATTGGGGCCGCAGCAATACGCATGGCGCACGTATGGCATTTCAACTCATTCCTTCGTCGTGACTCGAATGAAATAAAATAAAATAAACGTTATTTTACTGGTGTTTTTCAATAGAAACAAATAAAGAGCGTGTGTGCAACAGTCAGTGCATATACGTGCATGCACTATAGGCTATATTTCCTCCTTGTCGGGATGGTGAGCTGAGCTCTTCACAGCCCGTTTGTCTTTCATATTATTCTTATAATATTTGATATTATAAACACTCATGGTTCTCTCATTTCTCAGCCGTTTTTTAAAATGTAAAAATCCCCACATTCCTTAGGAATCTTGCTTTCATTCGCTGTATGGTATATGGTTCTATTTTTATCGAATTAAACAATATCAAACGAACTTGTATGTTCGGGGGTTAGACGATTCTGGGAACATTACGCATGGATTGCCAATTTGCCAGCCAATGCTGCGCAGTGCGTATCTACTCGCAGTTCCATTCCGATCTGAAAGGTATAGGTAGGTGCCATTTCAAAGGCTTAGTTATTCATTTATGAATCAAATGAAATAGAATAAAGATTTTTACAGCTGTTTTTCATGCTTAGAACAGAAACAAATGAAGTGATGATGTGCGTATATCTCCTTCCCTTAGCATATGGCTGCGCCGCTGTAATGACTTTCCAATGAACACTGCAAGTTACTTAACAAAATAGAGACATAGGCCTACAAGCTATGCACATCATGGCTGTGACAGCTTGTGGATCTGTTCTTTTGAGGCATAAAGGTGACAGCATGCAGTGCAATAGGAATAATTAACCCAAATGTGACAAAGTCATGTCATGTCTATGGTGCCAGTCTGCAGACATGTAATACCACTTGCCGAAAAGGGCGCATTCCATGAGGACATCAGCTGGTGTCGTAAAGAGAATAGTACGGACATGTTCATTGGGTAAGCCTCAAAACTCCCTGAAACACTCCCATGACTAATTCAAGGCCGTTTTGCTCACACCACGGGGTGTCGAAAGCGCTTCTTACCTGGCCCATAATTGTAATATGACATTGCACACGCCCCCACGTCTTAAAAACTGTAAAATTATATGTAATTAGATTCCACTTGCTTAATAGGGCCCTGGGCCCTATTATGCGTGTCTTAAGTACCAGGTCTTATTCCTTAACTTAAGACCTGGAGGCGTGATCAATGCCATTTGGCTATTCTGAGTGGCCAAATGGCATTGACCACGCCTCCAGGTCTTAAGTTAAGGAATAAGACCTGGTACTTAAGACACGCATAATAGGGCCCAAGGGGCCCTATTAAGCAAGTGGAATCTAATTACATATAATTTTACAGTTTTTAAGACGTGGGGGCGGGTGCAATGTCATATTACAATTATGGGCCAGGTGAGAAGCGATTTCGACACCCCGTGGTGTGAGCAAAACGGCCTTGAATTAGTCATGGGAGTGTTTCAGGGAGTTTTGAGGCTTACCCAATGAACATGTCCGTACTATTCTCTTTACGACACCAGCTGATGTCCTCATGGAATGCGCCCTTTTCGGCAAGTGGTATTACATTTCTGGAAATTTTCTGCAGACTGGCACCATAGACATGACATGACTTTGTCACATTTGGGTTAATTATTCATATTGCACTGCATGCTGTCACCTTTATGCCTCAAAAGAACAGATCCACAAGCTGTCACAGCTATGATGTGCATAGCTTGTAGGCCTATGTCTCTATTTTGTTAAGTAACTTGCAGTTTTCATTGGAAAGTCATTACAGCGGCGCAGCCATATGCTAAGGGAGGGAGATATACGCACATCATCACTTAATTTGTTTCTGTTCTAAGCATGAAAAACAGCTGTAAAAATCTTTATTCTAGTTGATTTGATTCATAAATTAATAACTAAGACTTTGAAATGGCATGCACCTACCTATACCTTTCAGATCGGAATGGAAGTTATGGAACTGCGAGTAGATACGCAGCATTGGCTGGCAAATTGGCAATCCATGCGTAATGTTCCCAGAATCGTCTAACCCCCGAACATACAAGTTCGTTTGATATTGTTTAATTCGATAAAAATAGAACCATGTACCATACAGCGAATGAAAGCAAGATTCCTAAGGAATATGGGGATTTTTACATTTTAAAAAACGGTTGAGAAATGAGAGAACCATGAGTGTTTATAATATCAAATATTATAAGAATAATATGAAAGACAAACGGGCTGTGAAGAGCTCAGCTCACCATCCCGACAAGGAGGAAATATAGCCTATAGTGCATGCACGTATATGCACTGACTGTTGCACACACGCTCTATTTGTTTCTATTGAAAAACACCAGTAAAATAACGTTTATTTTATTTTATTTCATTTGAGTCACGACGAAGGAATGAGTTGAAATGCCATACGTGCGCCATGCGTATTGCTGCGGCCCCAATGTTATGGTCTTCGCTCGTAGCATTTTATTGAAGAAGAATTGAGTCGGGTGTGATACAGCATATGAAAGCTAACTTCCCAGTGATTATGGAGATGTTTTAATCTTTTTAAAAGGTTGAGAAATGAGCGATATATGACCCTTAACAATCTCAACGTTTGAACGTTTGAGCCAGAAAGCTCGTCTCCTGCTGTTGCCATGTCTCATAGAAACAAGTAAATAGGTCTATAAACATACTCCCTAAAGAATCGCATATAACAGGGGTCTGCAACCTATTTTAAATGAAGTGCCATGTTTTTATTTTCTAGATAGTGAGTCTGCCATATCAAGATTCATTTTAATGACACCACATTAAAATTTCCAGCATATTTTGATTGTCCACAAATAAATAATGAATAAAGTTCTTCCTTCTTTTTACATATTTTCTTGCACATTGTTATAATGATCATTATAAATATATATCCCCCTGCAGTCAGAGTTCATAGTTTTAATGAATTAATGTGATGCATTGTGAGCTGGTAGATCTGCTATTTTCAAAAGTAATCTTTGAAAAAAGTGACAATTGTGGAATATTTTTGAAAGATGTTATTTGAAACATTTAAAAACACAAATCTGTCATGGGGGTCACTGGCTTAGTTGGGCAAATGCATTCATCTGGGGGTCCTTGACATGGGAATGTCGCTGTGTGAGGATCACTGGTTTAAACAACATTAGGAGAAAAGCCCAAATAAGCACTTTAGAAACAAGAAAAGCAACCACAACTACCAATATTTACAAGCAACTTTGCAGAAAAAGAAGCCGCTTATAATAAAAAGCAAACAGACATGGCAACACTCCAGCAGCACTCCAGAGCCGCTCAAGTGTAAAATCAAACAGTGCTTTTTGCTTTTAAGACGTGGTCAGACCCAGGCGGAATCGGTATGCGCTGAGTGTTTTTAGGTCAAGGGGCTTAATAGCAATTAGCGCAAAGCGAAAATAATTAACATATGGACACTCCCCCAATGCTAAATTATGCAGGAACGTGGTATTCCATATGAGTGAGCGCTCACCACGGCTTCCATAATACGAAAAGGCGCAGAGCGAGGGCGAAATCTGTATTACCGCATGGGTTTTTCGTCTTGCTTAATAGGGCCCTATGGGCAGTATTATGCGTGTCTTAAGTACCAGGTCTTATTACTTAACTTAAGATCTGGAGGCGTGTTCAATGCCATTTGGCTATTCTGAGTGGCCAAACAGCATTGATCACGCCTCCAGGCAAGATTCAGATCGGAATGGAAGTTATGGAACTGCACAGAACGATGGGTTCTACTCCACCTACTTTCTGATCCCAAAGAAAGATGGGTCTCTCAGGCCTATACTAGACCTAAGAGGGTTAAATGTGTACCTCAAGGTCCTTCCGTTTCGGATGCTACGTCCTACAGGCTATCACACGGGGGGAGTGGTTCACCACAATAGACCTCAAAGATGCCTACTTTCATGTGCCTATACATCCAGAGCACAGAAAGTACCTCCGCTTTGCCTTTCAAGGCAAATTCTACCAGTTTGCCGTACTGCCGTTCGGCCTGTCTCTGGCTCCCCGCATCTTCACAAGGTGTATGAGGGCAGCCTTAACGTCGCTATGCCTGTCGGGAGTGAAGATACTTCCCTACCTAGACGATTGGCTCATTTGCGCCCCCTTGTTCAGGGAGGCGGAACAGGTGACGTCCAGAGTCCTCGCTCACATCGAGGCACTGGGCATGACCGTAAACCTCGAAAAGAGCTCGTTGCTCCCAACGCAACAGACCACCTTCCTCGGCATGTCCCTAGCTTCGGTATCGATGCAGGCACGACCGACTGCACAGAGGGTGGAGAGAATTCAGAACCTCCTGCGGTCTTTCCGCCTGGGGGCGAGGTTGACCGTCCTAACATGGCTCAGACTGATCGGCATGCTGACCGCAGTCTCAGCAATCACTCCCCTGGGGCTGCTACATCTACGCCCATTACAGAGGTGGTTCAATGGCCTTCACATGGACCCCTGTCTACACAGGGGGGTCAAGGTCAGAGTCACTCGCAGGTGCCTTGGTTATCTCTGCCGCTGGCGGGACAATGCATTCCTGCTGAGTGGAGTCCCTCTCGGCTCGGTCCCGGCGAGACGAGAGGTGGTGACAACAGATGCCTCGCCTCAAGGTTGGGGCGCGGTATGGCAGAGGAGGTCAGTCCAGGGGGTATGGCGCTCTCGATGGAGAGGACGCCATATCAATGTGCTAGAACTCCGGACTGTTTACTTGGCGCTGAAGCACTTCTTGCCCTTTCTCAGGGGGAAGCACGTGCTCATTCGGACGGACAGCACCTCAGTGGTGTTTCATGTCAACCATCAGGGAGGGACCAGGTCTCTGGAGTCCCTGAGGGAAGCCCATCGCCTGTGGACGTGGGCTTATCCTCTACTTTCCTCGATGAGGGCTATGCACCTGCCAGGCAGATTAAACTCTGTGGCAGATTATCTGTCTCGTCAGAGACTGCCCCCTGGGGAGTGGAGATTGCACCCCCAGGTGGTACAGTTGATTTGGGATCGGCACGGGGTAGCCTACGTAGATCTATTCGCCTCGGAAGGCACGACTCATTGTCCTCAGTGGTTCAGCCTGGCAGAGACCAGTGCCCCACTCGGGATGGACGCTCTCGCCAACGCTTGGCCGAGAGCGCTCCTTTATGCATTTCCCCCGATCCCCCTGTTGTTGCCTGTGCTTCACAGGGTGAGATCGTCAGATCACAGAGTTCTCTTGGTGGCCCCCAGGTGGCCCTCGAGAATATGGTATTCAACGCTCATCAGTCTGTTGGACGGGGATCCATGGCAGCTTCCAGTGAGGATCGACCTCCTGTCCCAGCTGGACGGGAAGGTGTGGCATCCATCGCCGAGCCTCCTTCAGCTTTGGGTATGGCCACTGAAAGGGATCAGTCACTCTTGAGTGGGCTAGGCCCCTCAATATGTGAGACCTTGCGGAATGCAAGGGTTGGTGTACTCGAATTGCTGGGCTGCTTTCTCATTATGGTGCAGCGACAGGGGTCTGGACCCAGTCTCTTGCCCTATACAACACGTACTACATTATTTACAGTGTCTACTGGATGCCGGCCGTGCAGCCTCCACCTTGAAGGTGCACACGGCCGCTATATCCTTCAATCATAGCCATATTGATGGCAGGTCAGTTGGTGCGCATTACTGGGTGAGTTTCTGCACGGTGCCAAGAGGTTACGCCCCCCTAGGGTGAGGCGTACTGCAGCTTGGGACCTGCCTCTGGTCCTGCAGGCATTGAGCAGGGCGCCCTTTGAGCCTATGGCTGGGTCGTCCTTGAGCTCGTTATCGATTAAGACTGCCTTTCTGTTGGCAGTTACGACAGCTAAGCGTGTGAGTGAGCCCTGCATGCCTTCGGTGGAAGGCTAGTGGCACTGGGGTCACACTTTGGCCAAATGTGTCATTCTTGCCTAAGGTTCTGCCCCCCGATTATGTTAACCAGGCCATAGAGTTGGCGGCATTCCATCCTCCCCCGTTTACATCCGAGGCGGAGGAAAGGGCCCACTTACTGTGTCCAGTCCGTGCGTTGCAACTGTACATTCAGGCAACACGGGATATTAGACGCTCAGAGCAACTGTTTGTGTGCTACGGCGGAAAGAATAGAGGAGGCGCGTTGTCTAAACAGCGGCTATCCCACTGGGTAGTGGATGCAATTTAGAAGGCTTATGAAGCATCTGGTAAACCTGCCCCCTCCGAGGTCATCTGCCATTCTACCAGGGGCATTGCCACGTCCTGGGCGGCGATGAGAGGGGTGTCACTGGCGGACATCTGTGCGGCGGCGTCTTGGACAGCCCCTTGCACGTTCTCGAGGTTCTATCGCCTTGATGTGGCCTCTGGATCCTCACTGACGTCAGCGATCCTGCCACTGGCTGCTACGGCAGTTTAGTAGGTGGGTTCGATTCCTCGTGACACCTCTGGTATGAGTCATCCACTATTGTTTACTGCCTACTGGCAGTCAGGAAGGAATGAAAAATAACGCAAGTTACGAATGTAACTATGGTTATGTGAATTCCTGGATGACTGCCAGTAATAATGGTCACTCGGAATCTTTCAGGGCGAGAAGATTCTTAAGAGGCCGGGTGTGGGCTGTCACGTGCTTAGCCTACCGGGACGCACGGGCAGCCTACACGTCACATGACTTTGTTTATATTAAGACTCGACCTGCGCGGAGCGCGAGAGGCATATTCACTATTGTTTACTGCCTACTGGCAGTCATCCAGGAATTCACATAACCATAGTTACATTCGTAACTTGCGTTAATGTAGCAGATGAGGCAATTCATTGAACACAGTTTTGCACAATGTCACAGATCGATTACAATATGAATCCACTGTGCTTGACTACACCATGATAGGAATAAATAATAAATAAATAATGCATTGTGAATAAAACATAACCACAATGTGGTTGCAGTGTAATGCTAACGATTTAATCACAGGGCTGTCTGCTTCATGTATTAGAATTAAAAGTGCATTCTGGTATTGTGAATCAATGTACTTAAATGAAAGCACCAACTTCAGTGTTTACTGACTGACCTATAATAACAATATAGCCTCCAATAGCACAGTGAGTCTCAGACTGGGGTCCGGGGACCCCCAGGGATCGCCAGATTTTGTGTTTTGTTTTTTAAATAGCACCACTATGAAGCCTATACACATCGGCTATTTGAAACTATGCAATCTACGAGCTTGTTGATCAGCTATTTTCAACAAATCAGACCATTAAACTCAGTCAAATAAATGTTAAATCATGAAATATAACATCAGGTCTTGTGTAGGGTCTAAGGAGCAACCACTCCAGCCCCATGTACAGTAAGTCGTGTGGCCCTGGTTTTTCCCTAATGGGACTGATCGAGGGTAGCTACTGGGACATAAGTCGGGACTTGATCACCCCGGCTGGGTCACCTGAGTGAGGGGTATGATGTTGGGAGACCCGAAACCCCAATGACCTTGGGATACATCACTGAGGATACGTCCCAGGTGCATCCATGTATGTATGTATTTTGTTTAACTATAACTCTTTACTTTTTAAAAGTAACTTGAACAACACTGGCCGTCACTGCGCCAAGGTGTCTTATTTCAATACACATACCATAGACTTAGCCTACTTTATTATGTTATTCCATATTTTTTTTTTGGCTTTTGCCTTTATTTTTTATGAAGGGACAGACAGTAGGCTGACAGGAAATGGGGAGAGAGATGGGGGGAAGACATGCATTAAAGGCCGTCAGGATCGGGAGTCGAACCCGTCGCACACTGCCAGGGGATTACCAGCCAAGGTGCCTGTACCATTGAGCCATGGCCCAGGCTATGTTATTCCATTTGATCATAAAAGGCAAATGTACTCTTGAATAAATATACAAATTGATTCATTGTCTAATAATAATAATATTTGTATTTATGAATTGATTTACTAAACAGTGTAATGAAGTTACAGCACTGCTTTGCCCGTTAGAGTAAGCATGTTTATTTGTACATTTCAACAAGGAAGGCAATGTGCTTTACACACACAACATCTGGGCGGGAACCCCTTTTGGTGTTTTAAACATTATGTTATACTTTAGCTATTGAAAAATAGCAGATCTACAAGCTCGTAGCGTGGCACCGAGTGCTGCGCTACAAGCTTGTAGATCTGCTATTTTTTAGGTGAAAATCTTTGAATATATATTCTTTCACAGCGAACGTTTTTAACTCAAATCTTTTTCCTGGGGGGTCCCTGGAACAACATATTCTCAAATGGGGGTCTAAATGGGTTAAGAGCAATGTAAAGTGTGATGCATTCACAATAAAAGGACATTTGAATACAATCAAAACTATTGGTTTAGAATAGAAAAATAAGAATAAAATTAAAAGCAAACTGAATACAGACCCATAAACCTCAGTAAAAAGCAGCAATAAACAGAAACATATTGGGCTTTGATTTCAAACAAAGTGTAGTAGATGTGACAGGAGTTGGGTTAGGTAGAGCAGGGGTTCTCAACGTTTTTGGCCGGGGACCCCCGGAAATGCTTTGGCAATGTCTCGGGACCCCCGCCCCGCCCCCTCCCGACCCCCAATATAAATTGACTGCTACAATAACCTTAAACCATTTTGGGCGGGAACCCCTTATGGTGTTTTAAGCATTGTTATAATTTAGTTATTGAAAAATAGCAGATCTACAAGCTCATAGCGCGCCACCGAGTGGCGCGCTACGAGCTTGTAGGTCTGCTATTTTTGAAAAATCGTGAAAATAAAATTTTAAAAACCCCCTTTTTTTTTTTTTTAAATAATTTGGGGACCCCCTAAAATAATTTGGCGACCCCCCGAGGGGTCGCGACCCACGGGTTGAGAACCCCTGAGGTAGAGGTTCAGCCAGACTGTTGAACACTCAACATTGTTTTACTTACTTTATTTTTTAATTCAAGACATTTTTCACACACATTGTTAATCGGTCATCAAATCGGTATGGGCCGTTGTTGGCCTTAAAATGCAATATTGGTATTAGCTGATCTTTTAAAATAAAAATACTACATAGAAGCTGTTTATATTCGTCTAACATTTCAATAACTGTGAATCCCTATAGTATTTGGAATAAAATTCACTGTTTTCCAGAATGTCAGTTTGTCACCTCCCTCTTCACATTCAATAGATCCCGTGATCTTTTGTGGCCAGATGTAATTTCCTGGGGTCTAGTAGGACTATAGAAAGCAAAAATTAAGAAATCTCTGTACAATATGGTAAAACAAATACATTTACCCACTTGTTCGAATGCCCCTGCCCCCTGCCAAAAAATGCTAAAGGTGTTTAAACTAAATAAATCAGCAAATTAAAATATATATAACACTCATCTTTTACTTTCTCTAATAAACTAAAACATGAACCTTGGTTGAAAAACAACCAAAGTTGTCCTTTAAGGGTTTAACGTGAGGAGAAAAACAAAAGATCAGGAGAATGGAGGCCTCTATTGACAGGATTGATTGATTGAATAGTTTATTAGACATAAATGTAAAACAGCGTTCAGTCAAACACTGATTCCAAAAGGGAGAACACAAAAACAAAGTCCTTGCGGTCTTGTTTCCATTCAGGTCCTATGCAATCAATTTATAATAGCAGAACAAATCACACTTGTGTGATCATACATCACATTCCATTCCATGCTCAGCCAATCAAATCATCACAAATGTCATTCCAGCCAATCATTTTTGCCGTCTTCACTTCTTCCGCCCTCACAATTCTATCCTCAAGACAAAGCCCAATAAGAGGAGCTGGCGCCCCTCAACAATAATTCAATATTATCAATAACAACAACAACAAAATATATCATTACAGGAAATAATAAAACACTAAATGTACAGAGTGGGAGAAAGTTAGGAGAGGGCGCGTCACCTGTTTAAAGGAGAAGTGATCATTTCCGCTTCATTGGGCCTGCTGAAAGGTGGACTTTCAGGCCTGTTTTAAAATATGTAAGTGATCTGCATTTTTGAGGGAAGGGGTCAGGGCATTCCACGACTGGGTGGCCGTGCTGTAGAATAAGAATTTAGCCATATTTGTTTTGAAATATAGGAGCAGTATAATAATCCATAATATTGTCCTTGTCTATCGACCTCCCTACGAACATACAGCTGTTTAATTTGAGCCTCCCAGTGAGCTCATTTTTCATTCATTCAAGTTTTGATTATTCTCGAAATTACACTGAGTAATCAAACTCATTTTCAGTGTCGTCGAGTAATACAATATCATATAGAAAAAACATCACAATACATCAGAAGATCAGGAAAAGAAAAACAAAAGATATACATGTGAATTACATAGGTTTACAAATAAAAAGCTAAGACAAATTTCAAAACTATCTAAAAACAGTTACATATTGTGGGGGTCTGTATGCTCACCAAGGGTTTAAGGGTTTATGTCGTTTGCAGGTAATTCCATGTATTAGGGCCACAGAAGCCAAAAGCAAGTTCAGAGCTAACTTTTGGTACCTTGAATTTGGGGAAACTACTTGACCGGGTGTGGGTGTACTTCAGAAAAGTTGAGATGTATTTAGGACAATATCCAAGCATGGCTTTATACAAGAACAGGTGCCAATGCAGTTTCCGTCTCTCTGTCAGGGAGGACCATCCAACCTTGTTATATAAGATACATTGGTGAGTACCATAGCTATCACCCGTAATAAATCTAATCGATGAGTGATAAACAGAGTCTAGGGATTTAAGAGTGGATGCTGCTGCATGTCTATAGATTACGTCTCCATAATCCAAGACAGACAGGAACACATGGACACTTTCTTTTTTGTACCCCATGGTGTGAATGCAATGGTGTCTTAGCAAAGTGACCCGAGTTATTTAAACTTAGGTCACACCGTTTAAAGTGGACATCTTTTTTATTGTCCTGTGAGAACTGTGGACACGAAGGTGGCTCTTCAGATGACTTGAACTGTTGAAACTCTTGTCACAATGTTTACATTGGAAAGGTTTTTCTCCAGTATGGACACGAAGGTGTGACTTTAGATGACTTGAACTATTGAAACTCTTGTCACAATGTTTACATTGGAAAGGTTTGTCTCCAGTGTGGACACGAAGGTGTGAATTCAGATTACTTGAAACGTTGAAACTCTTGTCACAATGTTTACATTGGAAAGGTTTTTCTCCAGTGTGGACACTCTGGTGTGTCTTCAGGTGAGATGACCGACTGAAACTCTTGTCACAATGTTTACATTGGAAAGGTTTTTCTCCAGTGTGGACACGAAGGTGTCGCTTCAGGAGAGATGAGTCTCTGAAACTCTTGTCACAATGTTTACATTGGAAAGGTTTTTCTCCAGTGTGGACATACTGGTGTTTTTTCAGGGAACCTGATTCACTAAAACTCTTGTCACAATGTTTACATTGGAAAGGTTTTTCTCCAGTGTGCACACGAAGGTGACGCTTCAGGAGAGATGAGTCAAAGAAACTCTTGTCACAATGTTTACATTGGAAAGGTTTTTCTCCAGTGTGGACACGAAGGTGTGAACAAAGGGAACTTGAATGTCTGAAACTCTTGTCACAATGTTTACATTGGAAATGTTTTTCTCCAGTGTGGACATACTGGTGTCTGTTCAGTTTACCTGACACACTGAAACTCTTGTCACAATGTTTACATTGGAAAGGTTTTTCTCCAGTATGGACACGAAGGTGTGTCTTTAGGGCACTTGAACGACTGAAACTCTTGTCACAATGTTCACAGTTAAAAGGTTTTTCTCCAGTGTGGACACACTGGTGCTTCTTCAGGGAACCTGAGTCACTGAAACTCTTGTCACGCCGTTCGTCATCATCGTCTTTACTGGTCTCCTCCCAATCATCACTGTCTTCAGTGACTTCAGTGTCAGATTCAAGTTCAACTTCAATCTCAGAGCAGTGGGAAAATATGTGTTCTTCTTCTTCATCATCATCATCATTTTCTTCTTCACCTTTCACTGCTAGTAATGTCAACGTTGACCCAACAGGTTCCTCTGGTCTTTGAAATAGTTCCTCCTGTTCCTTTTTAAGCTCCTCCTGTTCTTCTTTAATGTGTGAAGGCTCAAGTTCCTCATGGAGCAGACTGGGGCTCCTCTCCTGTTCAGGAGAAACCTCCTCTTTACACACAACCATGTGCAGGATGTCTAGGAGCAGAAACATAACATGATGGTCAACACTGGATTCCTAAAATGTAAATCCATTCTTCTTCCATGTTCCATGTACTAAATGAGCTATTACCTACCAAGATAAGATTGACTAAACCGTTACTAACTACAGGTTATTACTGTTCTGAAAGATTTTAGCAAAATACATTGTTTCCTCAGGAACAATATTTTCTTTCACATGAAACTTACTGAGGTGTGGCTGGTCTTCAGCTTCCTGTTTAATAGAAACGTCTTCAGCTTCCTGTTCAATAGAAACGTCTTCATCTTCCTGTTTAATAGAAACGTCTTCAGCTTCCTGTTTAATAGAAACATCTTCAGCTTCCTGTTTAATAGACATGTCTTCAGCTTCCTGTTTAATAGAAACGTCCCTGGCTGAGTCTGGAGAGTTCATCTTCACCGGGGAGTGATGCATCATGGGTATTGTAGTTATTATGAGTCTGGAGAGTTCGTCTTCACCTGCAGTCTGGACTCCGGTCTGAAATCAAGTGAATAAGGAAGGACTTAATAACTGCAGACCTATAGTCCGGCAGCCGGGGGTGTGGAGTGTGAAATGTGTTATATCGTTGGCCTAAAATATTGCCTATATACTTACATAAATTAATGAGTCTATAATGAGTTTATAAGGTTTTTATATGTGACCATACCATTACCTATATACGGCAAAATGTGAACATTTCATTATGCTTTAACGATTAGGCCGCCAGCATTAATTGATAACTTGTGATATAATTCACGCCATCATTTTTCCCTGTTTAACTCTTATTTTGAAGAGCAAAAAACCCAGACCGGAAGTTATGTTAGTGTGTGTGACGATGCATCATCATTCCATGTTTGATGCTAAAGCATAATGGAGGCGCATCACAGCGCAGGCTCTGGGCCGTGGAATAAACCTTGTTTGGACCAAAAATGCCATCTGGGACAAGGAATAGGAACAAGAAACAGAATCAAACCCCGGCCCTACCCTACCCTAACTGGGTCGGCCCGAGGCTCGGCCAGACCCTAACAATTACCATAATGTTAACAATTTCATCGCCCCCCTGGTGTCCATGTGAAATTACTGCAGGCAGCCAGGCAATATCTGTGAATAAGCGCCAACTACTTCCGGCCCACACAGCCCAATACAACGAGCAACAAGTTTTACGAGCAGCAGCCGACATGTCTTAGTTTTCACCACATGCGGTAATATGGCTTGCGCGATGCGATCAGAAATCACTATCTGAACGTTGGGCGGATTGGACTAAAACAACAACTTTGGACTATTTTTTGGAGAAAACAAGCAGCAAAGAAACGACAATGAGCAACCCGATGCTAACGTGAGTAGCATTATGACTTGATCAATCAAAAGCACTATAAAAGACCAATTGCCGTTGATCTACGCCGGCAATGGTGGACTAAGTTTTAAGTAGCATGTGATGTGTCAAACTAGGGGGTTGTCATGATTCTGAATCCATTCCAAGCATTAGTTTTGCACAAAAAACACTCATTGGGCTAAAAACGGCCATAGCCGTCATCATAAATGTGATGAGGTCAGCACATTTCGGGCACATTTGGACAAGTGGCTATTGCCGTTTTTAGCCCAAGGAGTGTTTTTGTGGATGGAATGGATGAATCCTTGCCTTATATAGGTTGTTAATGGTATGGTCACATATATCCTCCTATACAAAACAATTGCTCATTACCGTCAGCCGGTCAGCAAGTCGACTCATGAATGTATGCATATAAACAATAATTCAGGCAAAAAAAACAAAAACCAAAAACAATATAAATTTCCCGCTTTAAACAAAAGAAGCCTGTTGGCTGCCAGACTACTAGTGGTGTTAGCCCAACTCTCATTTTTTAATTCAGGATTCCAAGTGTGTGAGTGGGATGTGCGTGTGGAAACCAATACCGTGTTAAGATGTGTTACAATGGTGTGTGTTAGGGTTGCATTTCAATGGTGTGTGTTAGGCAGGGCCGTGCAGAGAGCACTGAGGGGGCAGGGGCTCAAACTCCAGAAAAGGGCACATGTGTGCGCGCGCACAGCGCGCAGCGATTTTTGGGGTGGTCTTTTTGTGGAGTCCGTCCGTCCCTTGTGCCATTTCATGTCATTGGTCTGAAACTAAAACTGTCTGATGGCAGATTAAAAGATAATTCATTATGATAGTGGAATTATCATTACTTGTCAAATGTTTGTCGTGAAGGGCCAATGGCACTTATTGGCCCCCCACACAAGCCCTTATTGGCCCCCCACACATAAGCCCTTATTTGCCCCCCACACAAGCCCTTATTGGCCCCCCACACAAGCCCTTATTGCCCCCCCACACAAGCCCTTATTTCCCCCCCACACAAGCCCTTATTGCCCCCCCCCCCACACAAGCCCTTATTGCCCCCCCACCACAAGCCCTTATTGCCCCCCCCACACAAGCCCTTATTGGCCCCCCATACAAGCCCTTATTTAACTTTTTTTTTTTTTTTTTTTTAGGGAAAGGGCAGGTGCTCAAGCCCCCCTAGCCCCCCTAGCCCCCCCCCCCCCTTCTTCTGCGTGCCTGGTGTTAGGGTTACATTTCAATGGCACCACAACACAATAGGACAGTAACCAAAGTCGACTTCTCAACAAGTTGACTTCATTGTCACAAGTCAACTCGCACCAGGAGAAGTCGAACAAATAATTAAACTAGAAAAAGTGCACAGGTCTCCACCAAGCCAGGTCAGGTTGTGGCCTCCTGGTGGCGCTATAATAGGCCGTTCTGGAAAATGTGTGTGCAAAGTTTGGCATCGACCAGGTTAACGGTGCTGGAGATTAGCTGGTAACGGACAGACGGACGGACGGACACACACACGGACGGAGTGCAAAACATACTCTCTCTCCAGGAGTACAAATCCTGCTCATTTACAAACTACATTTGCACCTTTGACAAACTGCAGCTTGAAAAGGCCTTCAGCTCAGCTCTGAACTCGGTAGAATCTGCACCTGGCTTGCTGATAACAAACTCTCATTACACCTGGGAAAAACTGAATCCATTCTCTTTGGATCAAATAGTAATCTCAACAAGGCAGATGGCTTCTTGGTTAGAGTGGGTGACAATATTATCACACAGAAAGATGAAATTACCTACCTAGGTTCCATCCTGGAGGCTAATGTTTCCTGTGATAAAATGGCCACCAATGTAAAAAAAACTCAACCAAAGAACAAGATTCCTATACACGATACATGATTTACGATCGTCGGGTGCACGGCGGCCCACCATGGACAGCTCTCGAACCTTTGGAGATACAGCGCTTTGAAAAGCAGGTTATAATGGAGGCTCAAAGGAGCTGGATTTAAAAATCCCATCGCTGATGGGGAAGGAGGAGCTCCATATTAGCCGGAGCAATGCTAAAAGGTAAACAGACGGACGGAGCGTTCATATATGGAGTAAACGGTTGTCTACGAACATACGCGTAGATAGCACCAGTAGGTACCATTAGCCTAGCTACATTTATAAACGTAGATAGCAGCGAAATAATTAACTCTGCACCTCTTGGTACCACAGCACCTCAAAGGCCCTTAAAACAAGGCTCCATACTTCCCAAAAAAAACTGGTAAGGCTACTACTTGGTCTCACTCCCCGAACCCACATCACCCCTGCCCATTTTCATAGGCCTGCCGCTGGAATGGCTTAAATTGACGAAAGAGTACAGCATTTTGCAATGGGCCTGGCCTACAAGATTCACTACCTTCACTACCACCTTAAGATACCCATGTATCTGTCGAAATACTTCCTTAATTTAAATGAAGTCCACAATCTCAACACCAGAGGGAGTTCAACAAACCACATGCAACCCAGATTAGGCTAAAACAATGGATTAAATTAATTTTGCTCCTATGCCACTAAATGTGGAACGCCCTACCAACAGCATTTAAGAAATTGCCCCCCCAACAAGTTACAATATTAGTACTGCTGCTAGTATTAACTACTGCTTATTTAGGATCACATTTATAACAGACTGATTGATTGAAGCGAAAATGGAAGCTATGGTTATCACGATAATACAAATCTAAACATTTTTGTTAAAAAAAATCTTGTGGGCAGGAACCCCTTTTGGTGTTTTACCCCCTCAGGCCGGGAACCCATTTTGGGGTTCTGTACAGTATTCAAAAATGTAAAAAAAAATTGATGCTGCTATATGAATATTTGAAGTTTTTCAGAAAACTTAGGTCAGGATATAGAGGCGTTTTTAGAATCGGCCTCAGGCCTAAATGGGTTAAAAAATTATCTGCCTAATGATGATGTCACTGGAGGATGGTTTCTGAACTGCCCACAGTCCTACTATGAGGCACAGACTGAGTAGAAAAATATTTTCATTTTATCACGATTATTAGTGAGGACCTATTATATGAAGATAGGTTGAAAAGTGGTGAAGGGGTCCTTTAACAGTTTGCAGAATTACAGTAGGCTACATTTCAAGTACAACTCAATGCAAGGCATTACTTGTTTACAATCGGGTCCACCCTTTTCAATTCATCAGAACATGTAGAGACGTACAGAGATACACTTCTATATAGTAACCAAAAACAGGAAATCATCATAAAAGGAGGTAAAAGGGGAAACATCTAGGGCTTGCGCCAGTTACAATATCATTACTGCTGCTAGTATTAACTACTGCTTGTTTATAACAAGTTACAATATTATTACTGCTGCTAGTATTAACTACTGCTTGTTTAGGATAATGTATAACTAACAAGCAGATATGAGAGAAATACTCGTCGTGTTGTTCCATGTTAAAAGTTGAGTCAATAATATAAAGGATAAATGTAGTAAAAACAAGGTGAATCAGTTCATCTTACCTGCTGTGTTTCAGGGTTGAGCTGCTTAACGACCACACTGTTTTCAAACCGTTTCAAACTTTTACTATTAGTATTATTATTATTATTATTAAAGTGTTTTCTAACCACACTGCTAACAGGCTAACAGCTAGCTGTGTGTGAAGTGAACGCACATAGGCCTGCTGTGTGTGAAGTGAACGCACATAGGCCTACTGTGCAAGGGCTGTGCGCATGCGCACTAGCCCTGCTGCTGCAGAGCCATATAAAGTGAGACAGAGTTATGACAACTCTGTTCACCAGTTCACGTCACGGGGCTTCAGTCCAATGGCGGCTCTTCTACATAGACTTCTATTGAAAAGGGACACCCGGGAGTTTACGGAATGCATTGGAGTCTATGGGCTCGCGCGAGAACATGAACCACGTGACCAGGCTGTTTTCTGCCCCCTCAATGTCGTAACTCTCTCTGTGGCTCTGCCCTGCTGGAACGTGGAGCGTGCACGGTGCACGTACCATAAACGGTCACTAAGGGGGGGCATGGTACAGTGTAACACAGTGGGGAGCAGCTATGGAACAGCTATAGAGCTGAAAACTCTCCCATAGAGATTTACTAAAATATGTATAGCCTATCAATTATTCTAAGCCTAGAATCAATCCATCCAGGATCCTGGTGAGTCATGACCATAACACCTCTGATTCTGTGAGAAAACAAACAAACAACAAGATTGCATATTTAATTATATGATTTACTACATTTAATAAATACTCTTTGTTTAGGGTCTTTCATTTTCATTTATTCACAGAATCAGAGGTTTTATGGTCATGATTCACCAGGATCCTGGAAGGCTTGATTCTAGGCTTAAAATAATTGATATAAATATTTGAATACTAAGTATATTTTTTAAATAAATGTATAAATATTTTTTGGGAAAAAATGAATGGTCGGTTTCTTTCAGTGGGTCCAGAAAACCACGCCCACTTATATGTTCTATACTGTGATGTCATCAAAGTCTATCTTCACTAAATAATTTTAAAAAATAAACTTAAAACCATTTGATGAATCGCATCTAACAATTCAATGTCAGTCTCTTCCACAAACACTACACATACACTTTACATTTCTACTAATGTGTATTTTTACTTTTTCATTTATAGGCCTACTGTGTATCCATTGTTGTTGTTTGATTTTTATGATTTATTTTGTTAAATTAGATTAACCTTATAAATCCCCACAGGGTTTTCTAAATCTCACCCGAATAAAAAATGTGCGAATAAAAAAATAAAAAATAATCCTATCCATCATAGGAATTGTATGATAGCGAATACATTACACCAATATTCCCTTTATTCCAACTCCAGCTAATCCAGCTCTTTCCATTCTGTCCTCTGCTGTATAGCTGGGGTTGTACCGAAGCTGATGCCACTTGGACACAGGACATAGACAGTGGGGGCTGTAGTGTAGCATGGCACTTGGACACAGGACAGAGACAGTGGCGGCTGTAGTGTAGTAGGGCATTAACGACTTGAGATTTCTCCAAATCGACTTGTCAGACAGTAAAGTCGAAGTTGAGTCGATTTATCGTTTTATGACGGGGGGGGCAGCCTTAACAGGGGCGGGTGGAGGTGCGCCTGTCAAACAAAGCACTGCGCACACAGTGGCCTCTCCAAGGCAATATGGCACAGTGTGTATCATCTATATGGCAAAGCGCTGATTATCAAAACATAAAACTATAATAGTAAATACTAAACAGTGTGTGCGTCGCCAGGGCCGTGCAGAGAGCACTAGGGGGGCAGGGGCTCAAACTCCAAAAAAGGGCACATGTGTGGGCGCGCGTAGCGTGCGCCGATTTTTGGGGGTGGTCTTTTTGTGGAGTCCTTCCCTTGTGCCATTTCATGTCATTGGACAGTAAAATAAGAAATATGTTGTCATTAGTCTGAAACTAAAACTGACTGATGGCAGATTAAAAGATAATTCATTATGATAGTGGCATTTATCATTACTTGTCAAATGTTCGTCTTGAAGGGCCAATGGCACTTATTGGCCCCCACACAAGCCCTTATTTGCCCCCCACACAAGCCCTTATTTTCCCCCCACACAAGCCCTTATTTGCCCCCCACACAAGCCCTTATTTGCCCCCCACACAAGCCGTTATTGCCCCCCACACAAGACCTTTTAAAAAAAAATAATAATAAAACTTTGTTTTGCCCTTTCCCTCGAAAATGAAATAATAATAATAAAAAAAAAAAAAGAGAAAGGGCACTTTCTGCAAAAGGGCAGGTGCTCAAGCCCCCCTAGCCCCCGCCTCTGCACGTGCCAGCGTCGCACACTGGTACACAGACCAGAAAAGAACACAACAGGAGAGGGGGCATCATTGGCACACAGCGCCAGCAGCAGCGCGCAGCGCAGCGGCCCGAGAACACAATACAAAATAACATTAACACTAGTGGCAGTCAGCCCGACCTTCAGAACACAATATAGAAGACATATTATCATCACAGCAGCCAGCAGCAGTTTCGGAATACAATCTGCATTACCTTCCACGTGAACCTTCTCCTCCTCCTCCTCCTCCTCCAACAACGCAATAACGTTCTCATGTTAGTTTGTTACTTATTTTCTGAGCCATGCAAATAAACAACAACCCGCACTGACCGGAGACGGAGAGGTTCATGTGCCCCGCGCGTCAGCACGGATGTAGCGGTAGCCTCGGAAACCCAGACGTTTTATTTCCAGCACGGAGGTGAGGGGGATATCGTTTGGGGATAAAGTTTGCGCGCTTCTATCTGTTACTTCTCTGACACAGCGCAGTTCAAACTTCAAATTCAGCCAGTCAATAGTGGGACACTATTAAGGCCGCGTTCTGAATGCAATGCAAACTAATAGGCGAGTGCGCTCCGGTGCATATATGCAAAGGGAAATAATGACTTCTGTCCGTGACAATAATCAATATGTTACAGTTTGAATTCTGTACACACGCACACATAGAGCAAAACATATTATGGGGAAAACTTTTTTATTTTTTTATTTTTTTACTTTCGACACAGGACAAACAGTGGTGGCTGTAGTGCAGCATGCCACTTGGACACAGGACAGACAGTGTGGGCTGTAGTGTAGCATGCCACTTGGACACAGGCCGGGGTCTGATCAGCCATGGTTGGGTCAGGAGGAGGGTGTCTGTTGTAAGACCCAGAAACTCAGAAATAAAAAATAAATAAATAAACGACAACGTTTCGATCTTGACAGATCTTAGTCAGGTCAGTACACAGATGCACACATGTTTCATCACTTTTATCCAGTTCCCTCAGATTGAGTCCCTCCCCCCCGTTATGTGCCACCCCCGCAAAACACAGGTGAGTCCCATTACTCCTGAGGAGCCAGAATTCTGACAGTATACAAAATATACTTATATATATACACAATTTACATAGAATACATCATAAAATTAAAAACATTGCTTAAAAACATTTGTTCTTCTCCCCACCGGGGAGACCGATTGTCTCAGCCATTGACTCAGTCACTGAGAAAATGTCTAGTTTTGTTGATTTCTTTTTAAAACCTTTTACCACCTCTTTACCTTCTTTTGTACGTGATTCAATGGACATGATCGACATTTTGAAATCTATTCAAGATTTAGATCAGGAGGACTACATGCTGGTTACATTAGAAAGCTTATTCACCAATGTTGACCATGAAGGGAGCCTAGAAGCTCTGACACACTTTCTCAGTCAAAGAGCTCCGGAGGTCTTACCCAGCACAAAGTGTATTAGAGACCTGGCAGAAATAAAGAAAAACGTTTTCATGTTTCAGGATTCCTACTACATTCAACGTAAGGGGACCTCAATGGGAAGTAAAATTAGTGAAATATGAATGTGTTTAGAACTTTAATAACTCATTTACTTTATCAGAGAATAACATCTTCTATCTCTAACTTCAGGCTTTTAGGCAGGTACTGTGGCTTAGCTGGTGAAAGCGCCTGTTTCGTAAACAGGAGACCCTGGGTTCAAATCCCAGCAGTACCTCAGAAAGCAAGTTCCTAGCAATGTTGTTTATTGCCCACAATAGTTTTTCTTTCATGAACCTCTTGACATTTGATTGAAATTTTGCATGCATGCATAGATTTCCAGAGATGCTTCTGGTGAAATAATGCAGCTGTGTAAATAGTATGTGTGCCTGGTAAGCTCAGTCGGTAGAGCATGAGACTCTTAATCTCAGGTCATCAATAACATCATGCTAGTAGGTAGGTACTGTGGCTTAGCGGTGAAAGCGCCTGTCTTGTAAACAGGAGACCCTGCGTTCAAATCCCAGCAGTAGCCTACCTCCGAAAGCAAGTTCTTAACTATTGTGTATTGCCCACAATAGTTTTTCTTTCACAGACCTCTTTACATTCGGTGAAAGAATGCAGCTGTGAACATGTTACTCGTGCCTGGTTAGCTCAGTCGGTAGAGCATGAGACTCTTAATCTCGGGGTCGTGGGTTCGAGCCCCACATCGGGCGAAGCCTATTGCCTTTTGATGATACGGAAGTGTTCACTAAACTATTAGACTCTGATCATTTCAATCTGTAGATGAGGTCAAGTTCAACTATACGCAAAAATGCTACAAAGTGCAGAAAATGTGTCATGGCCTGCTCTCTACAGGTTGAATGTGTCCACTAGGTTGTGCTGTTGGCTACAGTTCTATCACAAAGGAGACTTTTCTTGTTCCATATGTAAAATCTAGCATGGAGGTTGAAAATAATGTGTTTAGAACTTTAATAACTCATTTACTTTATCAGAGAATAACATCTATCTCTAACATCAGGCTTTTAGGCAGGTACTGTGGCTTATCTGGTGAAAGTGTCTGTTTCGTAAACAGGAGACCCTGGGTTCAAATCCCAGCAGTACCTCAGAAAGCTTGTTCCTAGCAATGTTGTTTATTGCCCACAATAGTTTTTCTTTCATGAACCTCTTGACATTTGATTTAAATTTTGCATGCATGCTTAGATTTCCAGAGATGCTTCTGGTGAAAAAATGCAGCTGTGTAAATAGTATGTGTGCCTCGTAAGCTCAGTCGGTAGAGCATGAGACTCTTAGTCTCAGGTCATCAATAACATCATGCTAGTAGGCAGCTACTGTGGCTTAGCGGTGAAAGCGCCTGTCTTGTAAACAGAAGACCCTCGGTTCAAATCCCAGCAGTACCTCTGAAACCAAGTTCTTAACTGTGTATTGCCCACAATAGTTTTTCTTTCACAGACCTCTTTACATTCGGTGAAAGAATGCAGCTGTGAACATGGTACTCGTGCCTGGTTAGCTCAGTCGGTAGAGCATCAGACTCTTAATCTCAGGGTCGTGCGTTCGAGTCCCACATTGGTCGAAGCCGATTGCCATTTGATGATACGGAAGTGTGCACTAAACTATTAGACTCCGATCATTTCAATCTGTAGATGAGGTCCAGTTCAACTATACGCAAATATGCTACAAAGTGCAAAAAATGTGTCATGCCCTGCTCTCTACAGGTTGAATGTGTCCACTAGGTTGTGCTGTTGGCTACAGTTCTAATCACAATGGAGACTTGTCTTGTTCCATATGTAAAATATAGCATGCAGGTTGAAATATTAATGTGTTTAAAACTGTAATAACTCATTTACTTTTTCAGAGAATAACATCTTCTATCTCTTACATCAGGCTTTTGGGCAGGTACTGTGGCTTAGCTGGTGAAATCGCCTGTTTCGTAAACAGGAGACCCTGGGTTCATATCCCAGCAGTACCTCAGAAAGCAAGTTCCTAGCAATGTTGTTTATTGCCCACAATAGTTTTTCTTTCATGAACCTCTTGACATTTGATTTAAATTTTGCATGCATGCTTAGATTTCCAGAGATGCTTCTGGTGAAAAAATGCAGCTGTGTAAATAGTATGTGTGCCTCGTAAGCTCAGTCGGTAGAGCATGAGACTCTTAGTCTCAGGTCATCAATAACATCATGCTAGTAGGCAGCTACTGTGGCTTAGCGGTGAAAGCGCCTGTCTTGTAAACAGAAGACCCTCGGTTCAAATCCCAGCAGTACCTCTGAAACCAAGTTCTTAACTGTGTATTGCCCACAATAGTTTTTCTTTCACAGACCTCTTTACATTCGGTGAAAGAATGCAGCTGTGAACATGGTACTCGTGCCTGGTTAGCTCAGTCGGTAGAGCATCAGACTCTTAATCTCAGGGTCGTGCGTTCGAGTCCCACATTGGTCGAAGCCAATTGCCATTTGATGATACGGAAGTGTGCACTAAACTATTAGACTCCGATCATTTCAATCTGTAGATGAGGTCCAGTTCAACTATACGCAAATATGCTACAAAGTGCAAAAAATGTGTCATGCCCTGCTCTCTACAGGTTGAATGTGTCCACTAGGTTGTGCTGTTGGCTACAGTTCTAATCACAATGGAGACTTGTCTTGTTCCATATGTAAAATATAGCATGCAGGTTGAAATATTAATGTGTTTAAAACTGTAATAACTCATTTACTTTTTCAGAGAATAACATATTCTATCTCTTACATCAGGCTTTTGGGCAGGTACTGTGGCTTAGCTGGTGAAATCGCCTGTTTCGTAAACAGGAGACCCTGGGTTCATATCCCAGCAGTACCTCAGAAAGCAAGTTCCTAGCAATGTTGTTTATTGCCCACAATAGTTTTTCTTTCATGAACCTCTTGACATTTGATTGAAATTTTGCATGCATGCTTAGATTTCCAGAGATGCTTCTGGTGAAAAAATGCAGCTGTGTAAATAGTATGTGTGCCTCGTAAGCTCAGTCGGTAGAGCATGAGACTCTTAATCTCAGGTCATCAATAACATCATGCTAGTAGGCAGCTACTGTGGCTTAGCGGTGAAAGCGCCTGTCTTGTAAACAGAAGACCCTCGGTTCAAATCCCAGCAGTACCTCTGAAACCAAGTTCTTAACTGTGTATTGCCCACAATAGTTTTTCTTTCACAGACCTCTTTACATTCGGTGAAAGAATGCAGCTGTGAACATGGTACTCGTGCCTGGTTAGCTCAGTCGGTAGAGCATCAGACTCTTAATCTCAGGGTCGTGCGTTCGAGCCCCACATTGGGCGAAGCCAATTGCCATTTGATGATACGGAAGTGTGCACTAAACTATTAGACTCTGATCATTTCAATCTGTAGATGAGGTCCAGTTCAACTATACGCAAATATGCTACAAAGTGCAAAAAATGTGTCATGCCCTGCTCTCTACAGGTTGAATGTGTCCACTAGGTTGTGCTGTTGGCTACAGTTCTAATCACAATGGAGACTTGTCTTGTTCCATATGTAAAATATAGCATGCAGGTTGAAATATTAATGTGTTTAAAACTGTAATAACTCATTTACTTTTTCAGAGAATAACATCTTCTATCTCTTACATCAGGCTTTTGGGCAGGTACTGTGGCTTAGCTGGTGAAATCGCCTGTTTCGTAAACAGGAGACCCTGGGTTCATATCCCAGCAGTACCTCAGAAAGCAAGTTCCTAGCAATGTTGTTTATTGCCCACAATAGTTTTTCTTTCATGAACCTCTTGACATTTGATTGAAATTTTGCATGCATGCTTAGATTTCCAGAGATGCTTCTGGTGAAAAAATGCAGCTGTGTAAATAGTATGTGTGCCTCGTAAGCTGTCGGTAGAGCATGAGACTCTTAATCTCAGGTCATCAATAACATCATGCTAGTAGGCAGCTACTGTGGCTTAGCGGTGAAAGCGCCTGTCTTGTAAACAGAAGACCCTCGGTTCAAATCCCAGAAGTACCTCTGAAACCAAGTTCTTAACTGTGTATTGCCCACAATAGTTTTTCTTTCACAGACCTCTTTACATTCGGTGAAAGAATGCAGCTGTGAACATGGTACTCGTGCCTGGTTAGCTCAGTCGGTAGAGCATCAGACTCTTAATCTCAGGGTCGTGCGTTCGAGTCCCACATTGGGCGAAGCCAATTGCCATTTGATGATACGGAAGTGTGCACTAAACTATTAGACTCTGATCATTTCAATCTGTAGATGAGGTCCAGTTCAACTATACGCAAATATGCTACAAAGTGCAAAAAATGTGTCATGCCCTGCTCTCTACAGGTTGAATGTGTCCACTAGGTTGTGCTGTTGGCTACAGTTCTAATCACAATGGAGACTTGTCTTGTTCCATATGTAAAATATAGCATGCAGGTTGAAATATTAATGTGTTTAAAACTGTAATAACTCATTTACTTTTTCAGAGAATAACATCTTCTATCTCTTACATCAGGCTTTTGGGCAGGTACTGTGGCTTAGCTGGTGAAATCGCCTGTTTCGTAAACAGGAGACCCTGGGTTCATATCCCAGCAGTACCTCAGAAAGCAAGTTCCTAGCAATGTTGTTTATTGCCCACAATAGTTTTTCTTTCATGAACCTCTTGACATTTGATTGAAATTTTGCATGCATGCTTAGATTTCCAGAGATGCTTCTGGTGAAAAAATGCAGCTGTGTAAATAGTATGTGTGCCTCGTAAGCTCAGTCGGTAGAGCATGAGACTCTTAATCTCAGGTCATCAATAACATCATGCTAGTAGGCAGGTACTGTGGTTTAGCGGTGAAAGCGCCTGTCTTGTAAACAGGAGACCCTGGGTTCAAATCCCAGCAGTACCTCTGAAACCAAGTTCTTAACTGTGTATTGCCCACAATAGTTTTTCTTTCACAGACCTCTTTACATTCGGTGAAAGAATGCAGCTGTGAACATGGTACTCGTGCCTGGTTAGCTCAGTCGGTAGAGCATGAGACTCTTAATCTCAGGGTCGTGCGTTCGAGCCCCACATCGGGCGAAGCCAATTGCATTTTGATGATACGGAAGTGAGCACTAAACTATTAGACTCTGATCATTTCAATCTGTAGATGAGGTCCAGTTCAACTATACGCAAATATCCTACAAAGTGCAAAAAATGTGTCATGCCCTGCTCTCTACAGGTTGAATGTGTCCACTAGGTTGTGCTGTTGGCTACAGTTCTAATCACAATGGAGACTTTTCTTGTTCCATATGTAAAATATAGCATGCAGGTTGAAATATGAATGTGTTTAGAACTTTAATAACTCATTTACTTTATCAGGGAATAACATCTTCTATCTCTAACATCAGACTTTTGGGCAGGTACTGTGGCTTAGCTGGTGAAAGCGCCTGTTTCGTAAACAGGAGACCCTGGGTTCAAATCCCAGCAGTAACTCACAAAGCAAGTTCCTAGCAATGTTGTTTATTGCCCACAATAGTTTTTCTTTCATGAACCTCTTGACATTTGATTTAAATTTTGCATGCATGCTTAGATTTCCAGAGATGCTTCTGGTGAAATAATGCAGCTGTGTAAATAGTATGTGTGCCTGGTAAGCTCAGTCGGTAGAGCATGAAACTCTTAATCTCAGGTCATCAATAACATCATGGTAGTAGGTAGGTACTGTGGCTTAGCGGTGAAAGCGCCTGTCTTGTAAACAGGAGACCCTGGGTTCAAATCCCAGCAGTACCTCTGAAACCAAGTTCTTAACTGTGTATTGCCCACAATAGTTTTTCTTTCACAGACCTCTTTACATTCAGTGAAAGAATGCAGCTGAGAACATGGTACTCGTGCCTGGTTAGCTCAGTCGGTAGAGCATGAGACTCTTAATCTCAGGGTCGTGGGTTCGAGCCCCACATCGGGCAAAGCCAATTGCAATTTGATGATACGGAAGTGAGCACTAAACTATTAGACTCTGATCATTTCAATCTGTAGATGAGGTCCAGTTCAACTATACGCAAATATCCTACAAAGTGCAAAAAATGTGTCATGCCCTGCTCTCTACAGGTTGAATGTGTCCACTAGGTTGTGCTGTTGGCTACAGTTCTAATCACAATGGAGACTTTTCTTGTTCCATATGTAAAATATAGCATGCAGGTTGAAATATAAATGTGTTTAGAACTTTAATAACTCATTTACTTTATCAGAGAATAACATCTTCTATCTCTAACATCAGGCTTTTAGGCAGGTACTGTGGCTTAGCTGGTGAAAGCGCCTGTTTCGTAAACAGGAGACCCTGGGTTCAAATCCCAGCAGTAACTCAGAAAGCAAGTTCCTAGCAATGTTGTTTATTGCCCACAATAGTTTTTCTTTCATGAACCTCTTGACATTTGATTGAAATTTTGCATGCATGCTTAGATTTCCAGAGATGCTTCTGGTGAAATAATGCAGCTGTGTAAATAGTATGTGTGCCTGGTAAGCTCAGTCGGTAGAGCATGAGACTCTTAATCTCAGGTCATCAATAAAATCATGCTAGTATGTAGGTACTGTGGCTTAGCGGTGAAAGCGCCTGTCTTGTAAACAGGAGACCCTGTGTTCAAATCCCAGCAGTAGCCTACCTCCGAAAGCAAGTTCTTAACTATTGTGTATTGCCCACAATAGTTTTTCTTTCACAGACCTCTTTACATTCGGTGAAAGAATGCAGCTGTGAACATGTTACTCGTGCCTGGTTAGCTCAGTCGGTAGAGCATGAGACTCTTAATCTCAGGGCCGTGGGTTCGAGCCCCACATCGGGCGAAGCCAATTGCCATTTGATGATACGGAAGTGTGCACTAAACCATTAGACTCTGATCATTTCAATCTGTAGATGAGGTCAAGTTCAACTATACGCAAAAATGCTACAAAGTGCAGAAAATGTGTCATGGCCTGCTCTCTACAGGTTGAATGTGTCCACTAGGTTGTGCTGTTGGCTACAGTTCTAATCACAAAGGAGACTTTTCTTGTTCCATATGTAAAATCTAGCATGGAGGTTGAAAAGAATGTGTTTAGAACTTTAATAACTCATTTACTTTATCAGAGAATAACATCTATCTCTAACATCAGGCTTTTAGGCAGGTACTGTGGCTTATCTGGTGAAAGTGTCTGTTTCGTAATGTTGTTTATTGCCCACAATAGTTTTTCTTTCATGAACCTCTTGACATTTGATTTAAATTTTGCATGCATGCTTAGATTTCCAGAGATGCTTCTGGTGAAAAAATGCAGCTGTGTAAATAGTATGTGTGCCTCGTAAGCTCAATCGGTAGAGCATGAGACTCTTAATCTCAGGTCATCAACAACATCATGCTAGTAGGCAGGTACTGTGGCTTAGCGGTGAAAGCGCCTGTCTTGTAAACAGGAGACCCTGGGTTCAAATCCCAGCAGTACCTCTGAAACCAAGTTCTTAACTGTGTATTGCCCACAATAGTTTTTCTTTCACAGACCTCTTTACATTCGGTGAAAGAATGCAGCTGTGAACATGGTACTCGTGCCTGGTTAGCTCAGTCGGTAGAGCATGAGACTCTTAATCTCAGGGTTGTGCGTTCGAGTCCCACATTGGGCGAAGCCAATTGTCATTTTGATGATACGGAAGTGTGCACTAAACTATTAGACTCTGATCATTTCAATCTGTAGATGAGGTCCAGTTCAACTATACGCAAATATGCTACAAAGTGCAAAAAATGTGTCATGCCCTGCTCTCTACAGGTTGAATGTGTCCACTAGGTTGTGCTGTTGGCTACAGTTTTAATCACAATGGAGACTTTTCTTGTTCCATATGTAAAATATAGCATGCAGGTTGAAATATGAATGTGTTTAGAACTTTAATAACTCATTTACTTTATCAGAGAATAACATCTTCTATCTCTAACATCAGGCTTTTAGGCAGGTACTGTGGCTTAGCTGGTGAAAGCGCCTGTTTCGTAAACAGGAGACCCTGGGTTCAAATCCCAGCAGTAACTCAGAAAGCAAGTTCCTAGCAATGTTGTTTATTGCCCACAATAGTTTTTCTTTCATGAACCTCTTGACATTTGATTGAAATTTTGCATGCATGCTTAGATTTCCAGAGATGCTTCTGGTGAAATAATGCAGCTGTGTAAATAGTATGTGTGCCTGGTAAGCTCAGTCGGTAGAGCATGAGACTCTTAATCTCAGGTCATCAATAAAATCATGCTAGTATGTAGGTACTGTGGCTTAGCGGTGAAAGCGCCTGTCTTGTAAACAGGAGACCCTGTGTTCAAATCCCAGCAGTAGCCTACCTCCGAAAGCAAGTTCTTAACTATTGTGTATTGCCCACAATAGTTTTTCTTTCACAGACCTCTTTACATTCGGTGAAAGAATGCAGCTGTGAACATGTTACTCGTGCCTGGTTAGCTCAGTCGGTAGAGCATGAGACTCTTAATCTCAGGGCCGTGGGTTCGAGCCCCACATCGGGCGAAGCCAATTGCCATTTGATGATACGGAAGTGTGCACTAAACCATTAGACTCTGATCATTTCAATCTGTAGATGAGGTCAAGTTCAACTATACGCAAAAATGCTACAAAGTGCAGAAAATGTGTCATGGCCTGCTCTCTACAGGTTGAATGTGTCCACTAGGTTGTGCTGTTGGCTACAGTTCTAATCACAAAGGAGACTTTTCTTGTTCCATATGTAAAATCTAGCATGGAGGTTGAAAAGAATGTGTTTAGAACTTTAATAACTCATTTACTTTATCAGAGAATAACATCTATCTCTAACATCAGGCTTTTAGGCAGGTACTGTGGCTTATCTGGTGAAAGTGTCTGTTTCGTAATGTTGTTTATTGCCCACAATAGTTTTTCTTTCATGAACCTCTTGACATTTGATTTAAATTTTGCATGCATGCTTAGATTTCCAGAGATGCTTCTGGTGAAAAAATGCAGCTGTGTAAATAGTATGTGTGCCTCGTAAGCTCAATCGGTAGAGCATGAGACTCTTAATCTCAGGTCATCAACAACATCATGCTAGTAGGCAGGTACTGTGGCTTAGCGGTGAAAGCGCCTGTCTTGTAAACAGGAGACCCTGGGTTCAAATCCCAGCAGTACCTCTGAAACCAAGTTCTTAACTGTGTATTGCCCACAATAGTTTTTCTTTCACAGACCTCTTTACATTCGGTGAAAGAATGCAGCTGTGAACATGGTACTCGTGCCTGGTTAGCTCAGTCGGTAGAGCATGAGACTCTTAATCTCAGGGTTGTGCGTTCGAGTCCCACATTGGGCGAAGCCAATTGTCATTTGATGATACGGAAGTGTGCACTAAACTATTAGACTCTGATCATTTCAATCTGTAGATGAGGTCCAGTTCAACTATACGCAAATATGCTACAAAGTGCAAAAAATGTGTCATGCCCTGCTCTCTACAGGTTGAATGTGTCCACTAGGTTGTGCTGTTGGCTACAGTTTTAATCACAATGGAGACTTTTCTTGTTCCATATGTAAAATATAGCATGCAGGTTGAAATATGAATGTGTTTAGAACTTTAATAACTAATTTACTTTATCAGAGAATAACATCTTCTATCTCTAACATCAGGCTTTTAGGCAGGTACTGTGGCTTAGCTGGTGAAAGCGCCTGTTTCGTAAACAGGAGACCCTGGGTTCAAATCCCAGCAGTACCCCAGAAAGCAAGTTCCTAGCAATGTTGTTTATTGCCCACAATAGTTTTTCTTTCATGAACCTCTTGACATTTGATTGAAATTTTGCATGCATGCTTAGATTTCCAGAGATGCTTCTGGTGAAATAATGCAGCTGTGTAAATAGTATGTGTGCCTGGTAAGCTCAGTCGGTAGAGCATGAGACTCTTAATCTCAGGTCATCAATAACATCATGCTAGTAGGTAGGTACTGTGGCTTAGCGGTGAAAGCGCCTGTCTTGTAAACAGGAGACCCTGCGTTCAAATCCCAGCAGTAGCCTACCTCCGAAAGCAAGTTCTTAACGGTGTATTGCCCACAATAGTTTTTCTTTCACAGACCTCTTTACATTCGGTGAAAGAATGCAGCTGTGAACATGGTACTCGTGCCTGGTTAGCTCAGTCGGTAGAGCATGAGAGTCTTTATCTCAGAGCCGTGCGTTCGAGTCCCACATTGGGCGAAGCCAATTGTCATTTGATGATACGGAAGTGTGCACTAAACTATTAGACTCTGATCATTTCAATCTGTAGATGAGGTCCAGTTCAACTATACGCAAATATGCTACAAAGTGCAAAAAATGTGTCATGCCCTGCTCTCTACAGGTTGAATGTGTCCACTAGGTTGTGCTGTTGGCTACAGTTCTAATCACAATGGAGACTTTTCTTGTTCCATATGTAAAATATAGCATGCAGGTTGAAATATGAATGTGTTTAGAATTTTAATAACTCATTTACTTTATCAGAGAATAACATCTTCTATCTCTAACATCAGGCTTTTGGGCAGGTACTGTGGCTTAGCTGGTGAAATCGCCTGTTTCGTAAACAGGAGACCCTGGGTTCAAATCCCAGCAGTACCTCAGAAAGCAAGTTCCTAGCAATGTTGTTTATTGCCCACAATAGTTTTTCTTTCATGAACCTCTTGACATTTGATTGAAATTTTGCATGCATGCTTAGATTTCCAGAGATGCTTCTGGTGAAATAATGCAGCCTGTCTTGTAAACAGGAGACCCTGGGTTCAAATCCCAGCAGTAGCCTACCTCCGAAAGCAAGTTCTTAACTATTGTGTATTGCCCACAATAGTTTTTTTTTCACAGACCTCTTTACATTCGGTGAAAGAATGCAGCTGTGAACATGTTACTCGTGCGTGCTTAGCTCAGTCGGTAGAGCATGAGACTCTTAATCTCAGGGTCGTGGGTTCGAGCCCCACATCGGGCGAAGCCAATTGCCTTTTGATGATACGGAAGTGTGCACTAAACTATTAGACTCTGATCATTTCAATCTGTAGATGAGGTCAAGTTCAACTATACGCAAAAATGCTACAAAGTGCAGAAAATGTGTCATGGCCTGCTCTCTACAGGTTGAATGTGTCCACTAGGTTGTGCTGTTGGCTACAGTTCTAATCACAAAGGAGACTTTTCTTGTTCCATATGTAAAATCTAGCATGGAGGTTGAAAATAATGTGTTTAGAACTTTAATAACTCATTTACTTTATCAGAGAATAACATCTATCTCTAACATCAGGCTTTTAGGCAGGTACTGTGGCTTATCTGGTGAAAGTGTCTGTTTCGTAATGTTGTTTATTGCCCACAATAGTTTTTCTTTCATGAACCTCTTGACATTTGATTTAAATTTTGCATGCATGCTTAGATTTCCAGAGATGCATCTGGTGAAAAAATGCAGCTGTGTAAATAGTATGTGTGCCTCGTAAGCTCAGTCGGTAGAGCATGAGACTCTTAATCTCAGGTCATCAACAACATCATGCTAGTAGGCAGGTACTGTGGCTTAGCGGTGAAAGCGCCTGTCTTGTAAACAGGAGACCCTGGGTTCAAATCCCAGCAGTACCTCTGAAACCAAGTTCTTAACTGTGTATTGCCCACAATAGTTTTTCTTTCACAGACCTCTTTACATTCGGTGAAAGAATGCAGCTGTGAACATGGTACTCGTGCCTGGTTAGCTCAGTCGGTAGAGCATGAGACTCTTAATCTCAGGGTTGTGCGTTCGAGTCCCACATTGGGCGAAGCCAATTGTCATTGATACGGAAGTGTGCACTAAACTATTAGACTCTGATCATTTCAATATGTAGATGAGGTCCAGTTCAACTATACGCAAATATGCTACAAAGTGCAAAAAATGTGTCATGCCCTGCTCTCTACAGGTTGAATGTGTCCACTAGGTTGTGCTGTTGGCTACAGTTCTAATCACAATGGAGACTTTTCTTGTTCCATATGTAAAATATAGCATGCAGGTTGAAATATGAATGTGTTTAGAACTTTAATAACTCATTTACTTTATCAGAGAATAACATCTTCTATCTCTAACATCAGGCTTTTAGGCAGGTACTGTGGCTTAGCTGGTGAAAGCGCCTGTTTCGTAAACAGGAGACCCTGGGTTCAAATCCCAGCAGTACCTCAGAAAGCAAGTTCCTAGCAATGTTGTTTATTGCCCACAATAGTTTTTCTTTCATGAACCTCTTGACATTTGATTGAAATTTTGCATGCATGCTTAGATTTCCAGAGATGCTTCTGGTGAAATAATGCAGCTGTGTAAATAGTATGTGTGCCTGGTAAGCTCAGTCGGTAGAGCATGAGACTCTTAATCTCAGGTCATCAATAACATCATGCTAGTAGGTAGGTACTGTGGCTTAGCGGTGAAAGCGCCTGTCTTGTAAACAGGAGACCCTGCGTTCAAATCCCAGCAGTAGCCTACCTCCGAAAGCAAGTTCTTAACTATTGTGTATTGCCCACAATAGTTTTTCTTTCACAGACCTCTTTACATTCGGTGAAAGAATGCAGCTGTGAACAAGTTACTCGTGCCTGGTTAGCTCAGTCGGTAGAGCATGAGACTCTTAATCTCAGGGTCGTGGGTTCGAGCCCCACATCGGGCGAAGCCAATTGCCTTTTGATGATACGGAAGTGTGCACTAAACCATTAGACTCTGATCATTTCAATCTGTAGATGAGGTCAAGTTCAACTATACGCAAAAATGCTACAAAGTGCAGAAAATGTGTCATGGCCTGCTCTCTACAGGTTGAATGTGTCCACTAGGTTGTGCTGTTGGCTACAGTTCTAATCACAAAGGAGACTTTTCTTGTTCCATATGTAAAATCTAGCATGGAGGTTGAAAAGAATGTGTTTAGAACTTTAATAACTCATTTACTTTATCAGAGAATAACATCTATCTCTAACATCAGGCTTTTAGGCAGGTACTGTGGCTTATCTGGTGAAAGTGTCTGTTTCGTAATGTTGTTTATTGCCCACAATAGTTTTTCTTTCATGAACCTCTTGACATTTGATTTAAATTTTGCATGCATGCTTAGATTTCCAGAGATGCTTCTGGTGAAAAAATGCAGCTGTGTAAATAGTATGTGTGCCTCGTAAACTCAGTCGGTAGAGCATGAGACTCTTAATCTCAGGTCATCAATAACATCATGCTAGTAGGCAGGTACTGTGGCTTAGCGGTGAAAGCGCCTGTCTTGTAAACAGGAGACCCTGGGTTCAAATCCCAGCAGTACCTCTGAAACCAAGTTCTTAACTGTGTATTGCCCACGATAGTTTTTCTTTCACAGACCTCTTTACATTCGGTGAAAGAATGCAGCTGTGAACATGGTACTCGTGCCTGGTTAGCTCAGTCGGTAGAGCATGAGAGTCTTAATCTCAGAGTCGTGCGTTCGAGTCCCACATTGGGCGAAGCCAATTGTCATTTGATGATACGGAAGTGTGCACTAAACTATTAGACTCTGATCATTTCAATCTGTAGATGAGGTCCAGTTCAACTATACGCAAATATGCTACAAAGTGCAAAAAATGTGTCATGCCCTGCTCTCTACAGGTTGAATGTGTCCACTAGGTTGTGCTGTTGGCTACAGTTCTAATCACAATGGAGACTTTTCTTGTTCCATATGTAAAATATAGCATGCAGGTTGAAATATGAATGTGTTTAGAATTTTAATAACTTATTTACTTTATCAGAGAATAACATCTTCTATCTCTAACATCAGGCTTTTGGGCAGGTACTGTGGCTTAGCTGGTGAAATCGCCTGTTTCGTAAACAGGAGACCCTGGGTTCAAATCCCAGCAGTACCTCAGAAAGCAAGTTCCTAGCAATGTTGTTTATTGCCCACAATAGTTTTTCTTTCATGAACCTCTTGACATTTGATTGAAATTTTGCATGCATGCTTAGATTTCCAGAGATGCTTCTGGTGAAATAATGCAGCTGTGTAAATAGTATGTGTGCCTGGTAAGCTCAGTCGGTAGAGCATGAGACTCTTAATCTCAGGTCATCAATAACATCATGCTAGTAGGTAGGTACTGTGGTTTAGCGGTGAAAGCGCCTGTCTTGTAAACAGGAGACCCTGGGTTCAAATCCCAGCAGTACCTCTGAAACCAAGTTCTTAACTGGGTATTGCCCACAATAGTTTTTCTTTCACAGACCTCTTTACATTCGGTGAAAGAATGCAGCTGTGAACATGGTACTCGTCCCTGGTTAGCTCAGTCGGTAGAGCATGAGACTCTTAATCTCAGGGTCGTGCGTTCGAGTCCTTATTGGGCGAAGCCAATTGTCATTTGATGATACGGAAGTGTGCACTAAACTATTAGACTCTGATCATTTCAATCTGTAGATGAGGTCCAGTTCAACTATACGCAAATATGCTACAAAGTGCAAAAAAATTGTCATGCCCTGCTCTCTACAGGTTGAATGTGTCCACTAGGTTGTGCTGTTGGCTACAGTTCTAATCACAATGGAGACTTTTCTTGTTCCATATGTAAAATATAGCATGCAGGTTGAAATATGAATGTGTTTAGAACTTTAATAACTCATTTACTTTATCAGAGAATAACATCTTCTATCTCTAACATCAGGCTTTTAGGCAGGTACTGTGGCTTAGCTGGTGAAAGCGCCTGTTTCGTAAACAGGAGAACCTGGGTTCAAATCCCAGCAGTACCTCAGAAAGCAAGTTCCTAGCAATGTTGTTTATTGCCCACAATAGTTTTTCTTTCATGAACCTCTTGACATTTGATTTAAATGTTGCATGCATGCTTAGATTTCCAGAGATGCTTCTGGTGAAATAATGCAGCTGTGTAAATAGTATGTGTGCCTGGTAAGCTCAGTCGGTAGAGCATGACACTCTTAATCTCAGGTCATCAATACCATCATGCTAGTAGGTAGGTACTGTGGCTTAGCGGTGAAAGCGCCTGTCTTGTAAACAGGAGACCCTGGGTTCAAATCCCAGCTCTGAAACCAAGTTCTTAACTGTGTATTGCCCACAATAGTTTTTCTTTCACAGACCTCTTTACATTCAGTGAAAGAATGCAGCTGAGAACATGGTACTCGTGCCTGGTTAGCTCAGTCGGTCGAGCATGAGACTCTTAATCTCAGGGTCGTGGGTTCGAGCCCCACATCGGGCAAAGCCAATTGCAATTTGATGATACGGAAGTGAGCTTTACACTATTAGACTCTGATCATTTCAATCTGTAGATGAGGTCCAGTTCAACTATACGCAAATATCCTACAAAGTGCAAAAAATGTGTCATGCCCTGCTCTCTACAGGTTGAATGTGTCCACTAGGTTGTGCTGTTGGCTACAGTTCTAATCACAATGGAGACTTTTCTTGTTCCATATGTAAAATATAGCATGCAGGTTGAAATATGAATGTGTTTAGAACTTTAATAACTCATTTACTTTATCAGAGAATAACATCTTCTATCTCTAACATCAGGCTTTTAGGCAGGTACTGTGGCTTAGCTGGTGAAAGCGCCTGTTTCGTAAACAGGAGACCCTGGGTTCAAATCCCAGCAGTACCTCAGAAAGCAAGTTCCTAGCAATGTTGTTTATTGCCCACAATAGTTTTTCTTTCATGAACCTCTTGACATTTCATTTCAATTTTGCATGCATGCTTAGATTTCCAGAGATGCTTCTGGTGAAATAATGCAGCTGTGTAAATAGTATGTGTGCCTGGTAAGCTCAGTCGGTAGAGCATGAGACTCTTAATCTCAGGTCATCAATAACATCATGCTAGTAGGTAGGTACTGTGGCTTAGCGGTGAAAGCGCCTGTCTTGTAAACAGGAGACCCTGCGTTCAAATCCCAGCAGTAGCCTACCTCCGAAAGCAAGTTCTTAACTGTGTATTGCCCACAATAGTTTTTCTTTCACAGACCTCTTTACATTCGGTGAAAGAATGCAGCTGTGAACATGGTACTCGTGCCTGGTTAGCTCAGTCGGTAGAGCATGAGAGTCTTAATCTCAGAGTCGTGCGTTCGAGTCCCACATTGGGCGAAGCCAATTGTCATTTGATGATACGGAAGTGTGCACTAAACTATTAGGGCTGTATTTTGCGTGTCTTAAGTACCAGGTCTTATTACTTAACTTAAGACCTGGAGGCGTGGTCAATGCTCTTTGGCCACTCAGAATAGCCAAATGGCATTGATCACGCCTCCAGGCCTTAAGTTAAGTAATAAGACCTGGTACTTAAGACACGCAAAATACAGCCCTTAGACTCTGATCATTTCAATCTGTAGATGAGGTCAAGTTCAACTATACGCAAAAATGCTACAAAGTGCAGAAAATGTGTCATGGCCTGCTCTCTACAGGTTGAATGTGTCCACTAGGTTGTGCTGTTGGCTACAGTTCTAATCACAAAGGAGACTTTTCTTGTTCCATATGTCAAATCTAGCATGGAGGTTGAAAATAATGTGTTTAGAACTTTAATAACTCATTTACTTTATCAGAGAATAACATCTATCTCTAACATCAGGCTTTTAGGCAGGTACTGTGGCTTATCTGGTGAAAGTGTCTGTTTCGTAATGTTGTTTATTGCCCACAATAGTTTTTCTTTCATGAACCTCTTGACATTTGATTTAAATTTTGCATGCATGCTTAGATTTCCAGAGATGCTTCTGGTGAAAAAATGCAGCTGTGTAAATAGTATGTGTGCCTCGTAAGCTCAGTCGGTAGAGCATGACTCTTAATCTCAGGTCATCAATAACATCATGCTAGTAGGCAGGTACTGTGGCTTAGCGGTGAAAGCGCCTGTCTTGTAAACAGGAGACCCTGGGTTCAAATCCCAGCAGTACCTCTGAAATCAAGTTCTTAACTGTGTATTGCCCACACTAGTTTTTCTTTCACAGACCTCTTTACATTCGGTGAAAGAATGCAGCTGTGAACATGGTACTCGTGCCTGGTTAGCTCAGTCGGTAGAGCATGAGACTCTTAATCTCAGGGTCGTGCGTTCGAGTCCCACATTGGGCGAAGCCAATTAGCTCTTCGCTAAGTCCCACCCAAGCCCGTTCTTGGCCAATGCCACGTTAGCGACAGTTACTATGTTAGGATCCTGGTCACGCTTTCAATGCTGGTCAAAATGTTTAAGCAGTGTCAATAAATATATTTGCTGTACAGCATGTGTGGACCTCAGAAAGAGGGTTTGTTTTCTTACCTTGTTGTGAGCAAACTAGTCCATTCCATGAATTATTTCGCTCCGTTGTGCAGTTTAATAGTACATATTAGAAATAAAAATAGGCTCTCATTGACTTCCATTGTAACGGGGAAACAGCTCTCAAAGTCACTCTTTTAGAACACTAAGCTGATTCTGACCGTTTATGACATCAGGAAAACTCATGCGGTTATATTTTTAATAAAAAATGTCAAGGTTGTCTTGTTTTTGTTTTGACTTCAGTGTTGCCACATTGTGTGAGAGAAATAAGCCAACCCACCTCCAAAAACAAGCCAACTCTTCAAGCCAAATCAAGAAAAACAAGCCAAAACAAACACAATAATATGACCATATATAATCATAATAAAAAGATTGTATGCATTTATCATTATAAATACTATGTAGGCATATGTCTATGATAATTCATGTTTTGGTAATGTATTACATACACTAATTATTAGCCTTAAGCCAAAAGTAGCGGGAAATAAGCAGACCTGGCAACCCTGACAAGTTTGTGTGGTAAGAAGTTCCGGTTTGCCTACAAAACGATCTGATTGGTCCAAATCTGTACACCCACTTCTGAAGTAGCCTCGGTCTCAGGCCGTTGGATGTAAACATTAAACAAATGTATTTGATCTCGTCCACTTGTCGCAAACACCATACACAATTTTGGACGTGTTTGAGGGAGACACTTTAGGAGAAATGTCTGGGACTGCAGCTGGGTGCATCTCAAACAGCATGGCGACTTGTTTACAAACGAGAGTTGGGAACACCAGAACCGCTTCACACCAAAATAGTTACTTTATAAATCTATCAAAAGACGAAAATAAAACGAGTTTTCCTGATGTCATAAACTGATTCATGGAATGGACTAGTTTGCTCATAACAAGGTAAGAAAACAAACCATCTTTCTGAGGTCCACACATGCTGTACAGCAAATATATTTATTGACACTGCTGAAACATTTTGACCAGCATTGAAAGCGTGACCAGGATCCTAACATAGTAACCGTCGCTAACGTGGTATTGGCCAAGAACGGGCTTGGGTGGGACTTAGCGAAGAGTGAATTGTCATTTGATGATACGGAAGTGTGCACTAAACTATTAGACTCTGATAATTTCAATCTGTAGATGAGGTCCAGTTCAACTATACGCAAATATGCTACAAAGTGCAAAAAATGTGTCATGCCCTGCTCTCTACAGGTTGAATGTGTCCACTAGGTTGTGCTGTTGGCTACAGTTCTAATCACAATGGAGACTTTTCTTGTTCCATATGTAAAATATAGCATGCAGGTTGAAATATTAATGTGTTTAGAACTTTAATAACTCATTTACTTTATCAGAGAATAACATCTTCTATCTCTTACATCAGGCTTTTGGGCAGGTACTGTGGCTTAGCTGGTGAAATCGCTTGTTTCGTAAACAGGAGACCCTGGATTCAAATCCCAGCAGTACCTCAGAAAGCAAGTTCCTAGCAATGTTGTTTATTGCCCACAATAGTTTTTCTTTCATGAACCTCTTGACATTTGATTGAAATTTTGCATGCATGCTTAGATTTCCAGAGATGCTTCTGGTGAAATAATGCAGCTGTGTAAATAGTATGTGTGCCTGGTAAGCTCAGTCGGTAGAGCATGAGCCTCTTAATCTCAGGTCATCAATAACATCATGCTAATAGGCAGGTACTGTGGCTTAGCGGTGAAAGCGCCTGTCTTGTAAACAGGAGACCCTGGGTTCAAATCCCAGCAGTACTTCTGAAACCAAGTTCTTAACTGTGTATTGCCCACAATAGTTTTTCTTTCACAGACCTCTTTACATTCGGTGAAAGAATGCAGCTGTGAACATGGTACTCGTGCCTGGTTAGCTCAGTCGGTAGAGCATGAGACTCTTAATCTCAGGGTCGTGGGTTCGAGCCCCACATCGGGCAAAGCCAATTGCCATTTGATGATACGGAAGTGAGCACTAAACTATTAGACTCTGATCATTTCAATCTGTAGATGAGGTCCAGTTCAACTATACGCAAATATCCTACAAAGTGCAAAAAATGTGTCATGCCCTGCTCTCTACAGGTTGAATGTGTCCACTAGGTTGTGCTGTTGGCTACAGTTCTAATCACAATGGAGACTTTTCTTGTTCCATATGTAAAATATAGCATGCAGGTTGAAATATGAATGTTTTTAGAACTTTAATAACTCATTTACTTTATCAGGGAATAACATCTTCTATCTCTAACATCAGGCTTTTGGGCACGTACTGTGGCTTAGCTGCTGAAAGCGCCTGTTTCGTAAACAGGAGACCCTGGGTTCAAATCCCAGCAGTACCTCAGAAAGCAAGTTCCTAGCAATGTTGTTTATTGCCCACAATAGTTTTTCTTTCATGAACCTCTTGACTTTTGATTGAAATTTTGCATGCATGCTTAGATTTCCAGAGATGCTTCTGGTGAAATAATGCAGCTGTGTAAATAGTATGTGTGCCTGGTAAGCTCAGTCGGTAGAGCATGAGACTCTTAATCTCAGGTCATCAATAACATCATGCTAGTAGGTAGGCACTGTGGCTTAGCGGTGAAAGCGCCTGTCTTGTAAACAGGAGACCCTGAGTTCAAATCCCAGCAGTACCTCTGAAACCAAGTTCTTAACTGTGTAATGCCCACAATAGTTTTTCTTTCACAGACCTCTTTACATTCGGTGAAAGAATGCAGCTGTGAACATGTTACTCGTGCCTGGATAGCTCAGTCGGTAGAGCATGAGACTCTTAATCTCAGGGTCGTGGGTTCGAGCCCCACATTGGGCGAAGCCAATTGCCATTTGATGATACGGAAGTGTGCACTAAACTATTAGACTCTGATCATTTCAATCTGTAGATGAGGTCCAGTTCAACTATACGCAAATATCCTACAAAGTGCAAAAATTGTATCATGCCCTGCTCTCTACAGGTTGAATGTGTCCACTAGGTTGTGCTGTTGGCTACAGTTCCAATCACAATGGAGACTTTTCTTGTTCCATATGTAAAATATAGCATGCAGGTTGAAATATTAATGTTTAGAACTTTAATAACTAATTTACTTTATCAGAGAATAACATCTTCTATCTCTAACATCAGGCGTTTGGTCAGGTACTGTGGCTTAGCTGGTGAAAGCGCCTGTTTCGTAAACAGGAGACCCTGGGTTCAAATCCCAGCAGTACCTCAGAAAGCAAGTTCCTAGCAATGTTGTTTATTGCCCACAATAGTTTTTCTTTCATGAACCTCTTGACATTTGATTGAAATTTTGCATGCATGCTTAGATTTCCAGAGATGCTTCTGGTGAAATAATGCAGCTGTGTAAATAGTATGTGTGCCTGGTAAGCTCAGTCGGTAGAGCATGAGACTCTTAATCTCAGGTCATCAATAACATCATGCTAGTAGGTAGGTACTGTGGCTTAGCGGTGAAAGCGCCTGTCTTGTAAACAGGAGACCCTGGGTTCAAATCCCAGCAGTAGCCTACCTCCGAAAGCAAGTTCTTAACTATTGTGTATTGCCCACAATAGTTTTTCTTTCACAGACCTCTTTACATTCGGTGAAAGGATCCAGCTGTGAACATGTTACTCGTGCCTGGTTAGCTCAGTCGGTAGAGCATGAGACTCTTAATCTCAGGGTTGTGGGTTCGAGCCCCACATCGGGCGAAGCCAATTGCCTTTTGATGATACGGAAGTGTGCACTAAACTATTAGACTCTGATCATTTCAATCTGTAGATGAGGTCAAGTTCAACTATACGCAAAAATGCTACAAAGTGCAGAAAATGTGTCATGGCCTGCTCTCTACAGGTTGAATGTGTCCACTAGGTTGTGCTGTTGGCTACAGTTCTAATCACAAAGGAGACTTTTCTTGTTCCATATGTAAAATCTAGCATGGAGGTTGAAAATAATGTGTTTAGAACTTTAATAACTCATTTACTTTATCAGAGAATAACATCTATCTCTAACATCAGGCTTTTAGGCAGGTACTGTGGCTTATCTGGTGAAAGTGTCTGTTTCGTAATGTTGTTTATTGCCCACAATAGTTTTTCTTTCATGAACCTCTTGACATTTGATTGAAATTTTGCATGCATGCTTAGATTTCCAGAGATGCTTCTGGTGAAATAATGCAGCTGTGTAAATAGTATGTGTGCCTGGTAAGCTCAGTCGGTAGAGCATGAGACTCTTAATCTCAGGTCATCAATAACATCATGCTAGTAGGTAGGTACTGTGGCTTAGCGGTGAAAGCACCTGTCTTGTAAACAGGAGACCCTGGGTTCAAATCCCAGCAGTAGCCTACCTCCGAAAGCAAGTTCTTAACTATTGTGTATTGCCCACAATAGTTTTTCTTTCACAGACCTCTTTACATTCGGTGAAAGGATCCAGCTGTGAACATGTTACTCGTGCCTGGTTAGCTCAGTCGGTAGAGCATGAGACTCTTAATCTCAGGGTTGTGGGTTCGAGCCCCACATCGGGCGAAGCCAATTGCCTTTTGATGATACGGAAGTGTGCACTAAACTATTAGACTCTGATCATTTCAATCTGTAGATGAGGTCAAGTTCAACTATACGCAAAAATGCTACAAAGTGCAGAAAATGTGTCATGGCCTGCTCTCTACAGGTTGAATGTGTCCACTAGGTTGTGCTGTTGGCTACAGTTCTAATCACAAAGGAGACTTTTCTTGTTCCATATGTAAAATCTAGCATGGAGGTTGAAAATAATGTGTTTAGAACTTCAATAACTCATTTACTTTATCAGAGAATAACATCTATCTCTAACATCAGGCTTTTAGGCAGGTACTGTGGCTTATCTGGTGAAAGTGTCTGTTTCGTAATGTTGTTTATTGCCCACAATAGTTTTTCTTTCATGAACCTCTTGACATTTGTGACCCCACGCGATATAGAGACTGCCATCGCGGGGGTGGCAACTGTTCAGGACAGCTGAAAAACTATTTTATTTTTCCTTTTTTATTTTTCTGTCTAAAATGATCTGAAGCTATATTATTATTCATGTAATGTTAGCGCAGGTCTGAAATAAATGTCAGAGCTTAACTCGGCATGTAAACATGACATAATTGTATTAATGTTTAAGTGTAATGATTTTATTGACCGGATTATCCGTAGTCCTCCAGCCGTTAGCTTAAATGTGCTAATATTATAAGCTAACTGCATTACTAAAGCCAATGTATTGCGGTAAATGCGGCATGTCCGCGGTAAATTACTTATAAAAGTGAGTCGCGTTATATTTACCTTAAATACCAGCCAAAGTACATTCCAAATAAACAATTATTTGCCACGTTATGTTGTTATATCAGTTTAATTAATAAAAAACATTACGTTTCTTCTTCGTTGGTATAAGGGGAAATGTTGAAACACTTCCGCATTTATTCTTCTTTGTTTTTGTGAAATGTTGAGTGACGGCCTGAGATTGGCTAATTCCGTATGACGCAGGCGCCTGTGATTGGCTCTGGCTGTGTTTTACTTCCTTATTGTTCCTTATTTCAGCGACAGAAACAGCTGCCTGTGTGTGTGGCGTTTAATGAACATGGAAGCAGAAAACGAAAAGAACACGATGGACCCTGCTGCTAGACGCGATTTTATCGCTAAAAGAATTTGTACTCTACTTAACATGTTGAGGGCAGAAGGTTTGAGACCAAGCCATCAACTAGAATTGGACAAGGAGCTCGAGGAGTTTTTAGATATGGATGACGGTGATGTTGGAAGTCTGACAGAGGAAGATGACTCGGACGAAGAATCCAGTTTGCCAGGTGATATCGACGATGTTCGTGTATTTGAAAATGATGACACAGACTGTAACATTGTCACAGTGGAGGAAAATATCCACGAGGAGACATTAGCCAACGAGGTTGTCCATCCTATTAGAGACAATGAACTCAATAAAATCCGAAACTTCATGTGTAGATGCACAAAGCGCCGGGCAGATAAAGAGAACGATTCCGCACAGTCGTGTATGCTAAAGTTGGATCCATTAGATGTATATGACAGACGTCAGCAGATATCCATGTTGGCGGCAGACATGAGAGACATGCTGATTATGGGACATTATGATACTCACATAAGAACAACAGAGATGACTAGTAACAACAAAAAAACGCCAACCAAACGGAAGGCTCCATGGACAGAATACATCGTCAATGACATAAAAATCTGCAGGACAACGTACATGTTTATGCATTGGTAAGCTTGTAGATTTGCTATAGCTAATTTCATGTAGCCTATATGATATTTCATTGTATATTAATTACAATTATATTCTGATTCTACATACATTACATTATACATTAGACTACATACATTCATCATACATGCATGATGACCACATACATTTTAAATGTTAAATGTTTTCATTCTAGCTTGGCAGAGAAAACACTCATTGCTATCCACAAGTAGTTCAGAGACTATGGATTTGTGCCACGCTCTGTGAAGAAACCTCGACAGAAGCGCTATCTGCAGCCAAATGACATTCAGCGGGTCATATCCTTCATAAGAGGTATTGTAAACAAGTGTAATGCTTTATGGTGTCGTCCACAATAACAGTCTTTGTATTGAGTTGCGCTTGAAATGTACTGTAATTTTCCAATCTGTTAATAAATACTTCAATCAATCAGGTTATGCTGCAGAGTATGCTGTGGTTTTGCCAGGGCGCCAAGCAAACCAGAAAAACTGTTTCTGGAGAAGTCCTCTCCTCTAGTACCACCAGGGCAGAAGTTTGGCGTAAATACCAGGAGACATCAAAGAAATATGAGCCTGGTAGGTTAAAAAGAAAGCATGTTATGATGTAAACACTAGGGGTGGATGCTATGTGAAAATAAACAAAGTGTGTGTGTGTGTGTGTGTGTGTGTGTGTGTGTGTGTGTGTGTGTGTGTGTGTGTGTGTGTGCGCACCATGACTGTTATGATTTGTTTAGTTTAGTTTAAGTTTATTGTTTTTGTTCGAGCCATTTCTGTTCTGTTACTTTGAGCTGGGTTTTCTTTATACTAATTTTATGCTTGTTGTTCTTTTCCCCCACTGTGGTGAGTGCTGCACTGCTGCTATCGGGACACCAAGGGGAGCCTAGTGGTATATCAGCCGACTGGCCGTGTGGGTGGCGGCGAGTAGGATCTCACTGTAGCCCACGACCAAGGTTAAAGGTTTGCTGTGTTATGAATCACTGTGACAACTGCTGTGGCCAGAATAAAAACAAGTTTGTCTTGTGGTATTGTGCCTGGCGCACGATACACAAACTGCATCATCAACTCGGGCTCCACTTTTTGATTGTAGGTCACACAAAATTTGCTTCTGACTGCTACTTCGGTCAGTTCAAGAAGATCTTCCATAAGTCAGACGCCCACAACCTGGCTGACATCGCTGCAATGGTGAACAACAGCTCAAAGCCCAACATCGCACAGCTGGTTGGAACAGAGGATGGCCGTGTGATGGTGCTGTAATGGAATTATTAGAATGCCAAATAGATCGATACATGTATATACATTATTGTGTATTTATCTTCTCTTTGCTCACCAATGTGCTCAGTCTAATTCATGCAGCTGTCAATCTGACAGCTGTCATCTCCAAGTCACTGTCGACAAGGAGGTCTCCAAGCCAGTATACCAAGCATGTGTCTTTCCTGTCTGTCAGTTAAGGTGTCACTAATAGTGTGTTGTCCTCGCAATAGAACAGATTAGAATAAGTTTGTTTCCTGCTCATTACACCTTAACGTCCCCACGCCAAAACAACCACTAACGACAGCTGTCAATAATGACAGCTGTAGTTCCCATGTTCACTTACTAATAGCTTTCATACATGTATTTGTGTAAATATCCCATTTAGAGTAGTCTTCCTGTCAATCTAACAGCTGACTTGACTCCTCCATGCTGTCAGCAAAGGTATACTTATGTGTGTGTCACCCTTATCTTTAGCGCAGATCCTTATATGAACATTTTGTATAGCATCTCTGTTATCCCATTTAGAGTAGTTTCCTGTCTGTCAGCAAACACCATGAACAACACCATGAACGGAGATGTTGTATGACCACCTGTTATTGACTATCTATTTCCTGTATACTGGGGCTTGCTTGACAATACAAGGGGGTTGTATGTCATTGAGGGGAGGGCTGTGGGAGAGTGCTGTTGGACTGTTAACCATTCTGCTGTACTGAGATGATCGGAACAATGAATAAAGAACGATGATTGACGATATGCCGGACTCCTTGATGCTGTGTCGTGCCTTCACTTCTGTCTGCTGATCGCCAATGATGAGACATCATAATTTCCATAACAAATGACGCTGTAACGCAGGGCCAATATCTCGTCTTCACCATAGATGAGTACTTGGTAAAAAAACCGACAATTTTAAAGATGGGGGCAAAGCAGAGCCGAAAGAGACTTCGACAAGAAATGAGCGACGCACAGCAAAGGGAGACGATACTTCGACACCAACTAGAGGACCAGAAAAAGCGAATGGACCAGGCAGAGTCACGTGTGACACTCCTGGAACAAGAACTTCAAACTGCGGTGTTACTACTACACGCCAACACAACCAACCACCAGGACCAAGCCAACTACACTTTGCACGCCAAAACAACCAACTACAACGATGAAGCCAGCGCAGCCAACACCATTCCTGTCAACGACCAAAGAAGAGACACACGACTACATGTGTCCCTACCAAATGACAGCTACTACAACGACCACATCAACCACATTCAGAACAGAGACTTTCAAATGACCAAACCGACGGAACCAAGAATAACCAATCTACTGGGTGGCTTCGAGGCACTGTCACTTGATGTGCCAGACTACATCGAGCCTACCCCACGACCAACAGCCAGGACACCACATCAAGTAACCACCAGACCACCCGTCTGGGCTGCAAGACAACACCCACAACCTTGGGGAGCCTGGCATAGCCAGCCGGGCAACCCAAGGCCGTACCACAGCCAGCGAGTTAGACGACCAGGACCACCATCATACTGGCATGCCCGAGCCAGGGTTGACGCTGCCAGAGGACCACCAGGACCACCAGGATGGCAGGCCCAGGCTAGGGTTGATGTTGCCAGGGTGGACGCGAGACGCCAGGAAAAACAAGACAGAAGAAATCGACACAGACATTATGCACGATGTTTGGGAAAGAAGACGACCGTGTGTTTTTACTGCTTCAAGGAAGGCCATATGATCCGTGAGTGCCCCTTAAACCAGGAAGCTTGGCGTTGCCGTAAAGCAGGCCAGCAAATCAATTTTGGCTAAAGAGAAAACAACTGAAAGTAACTAGATCTTTAGTTTGTAATTTATCCTATGTGATTTAATCTATTTTAGTTTTACTACATGTACAAGTAGTGAACTACAAAATTATAAACTACGATCTGAGTTAAAAGCAATCCAACAGTCTAGGGAAAATTATAACTAGGCTTATTAAAATCCACTTTAAAATTGGTAAAAATGTATGTGAGGACAGCAGCTGAAAACCAGAAACCTAAAATAGGACAATGGGTAAAGTTGTAGTGGAATTTGTTTCCACCCACAGACCATACTGAGCGCATCTCACTCTCCTCCCAAAATGGAAGGAGAGAGTGTCAAAGGTGTTTTCAGTGTGTGTGTGTGTGTGTGTGTCAATAAACCCAAATTAGGAATACATTTACAGTTTTGCAAATAAGTAATATGGATCTAAAGTAACTATTCAAAAGTTAGTGTTTCAAGGTGTTAAATCAATAATGTGAAATCGATCATTTAAGATGGCATGGCACAAGGTTAAAAGTCTAATATTAGTTTGTCTCCTGTCAATTAGTCTGGTTTTACTAGGTAGCCCACGGTAATTCTAATTCCATGTCAAGAATTTATGCCTAATTATTGTAAAAATTCCACGTGATGTATGAATGAGGACAAAAAAACTATTTTCGAATAGTAAGATCTGCAGTTAAATCGTTCCAGTGAGCTTTCAAAATAGGTCCTTATCTCCGTGGGCTAACTTAAGTAATAGAATACAGATTTATCTTCGGGGTGAGATCTGAAAAAAATCGAATCTAGTGAGCTTACGAAAATTAAATTGTATAGTAATACATTGAATGGAGATAATATAAGACAAAGAGACCTCACCTTGTTCACATTAGCAACAGTTTAATTTGAGTTAATTCGATATTGGAAAATAAATGTCTGATTTACAGCCTCCTTTTCTCTCTCTTTCTCTGTCCAGCTAGCAGGAGAGGGGGGGAGGAAAGGTATTTGTGTGTTTGTGTGTAACTGAGTTAAAAGTAGCAGAGAGCCTAAAATACAGGACTTGGTCATTGTCAGTCTGTTTATTTATTTATTTTCGGGTGTGAAAAACAGCCTGAGAGGGGACTAACAGTGGCCATAGTTTTGTTTCAATGGAGAATATCCTAATGTTAAAGTTTTACCAGGTTAAAGTTTTAAAGTATTACATTATTTTAATTGTTGAGTGTTTAAATTCTATCCTAATATAATCCATTTCAATTATTTTAATTTGAGTTAAATCATTTCAGTTCATTTGGTTCTTAAACTAACTATTATAGGTATTTTGTAGTGTGGAATTACACTTTACCAACAAATAGTATAGGGAAAGAAGAAAAATAATTAGCAGATCTACAAGTTCTACTATCTTCCTAAATTTCTTCCTAAATTTAACTAGATGTGTTTTACTATCTTCTAATTTAACTATAGATGTGTTTTGTCTTGATTCTAGATGTGTCCAGTAATTTTTAAATTTCTTAGAAGTGTAATTTTTAAAGTTCTTAGAAGTGTAATTTTTAAAGTTCTTAGAAGTGCAATTTTTAAAAGTCTTAAAGTGAAAATAGAATTAAAATAAATAGTGAAACCTTCTTTATCTCATACTTACGGTCTTGTGTATGTGTCTAGCATTACGCGAAAATACTGATCCATCACTGTCATCAAACATGCATCTAGCAATACAGTTTTAATCATCAATATTTGTCATTCTATAAACTGCCTGGGCCATGGAAATTGATATGATCACATTTCCAAATGAAAAGCGATGGAATTGTAATGGAATTATTAGAATGCCAAATAGATCGATACATGTATATACATTATTGTGTATTTATCTTCTCTTTGCTCACCAATGTGCTCAGTCTAATTCATGCAGCTGTCAATCTGACAGCTGTCATCTCCAAGTCACTGTCGACAAGGAGGTCTCCAAGCCAGTATACCAAGCATGTGTCTTTCCTGTTGTCCTCGCAATAGAACAGATTAGAATAAGTTTGTTTCCTGCTCATTACACCTTAACGTCCCCACGCCAAAACAACCACTAACGACAGCTGTCAATAATGACAGCTGTAGTTCCCATGTTCACTTACTAATAGCTTTCATACATGTATTTGTGTAAATATCCCATTTAGAGTAGTCTTCCTGTCAATCTAACAGCTGACTTAACTCCTCCATGCTGTCAGCAAAGGTATACTTATTTGTGTGTCACCCTTATCTTTAGCGCAGATCCTTATATGAACATTTTGTATAGCATCTCTGTTATCCCATTTAGAGTAGTTTCCTGTCTGTCAGCAAACACCATGAACAACACCATGAACGGAGATGTTGTATGACCACCTGTTATTGACTATCTATTTCCTGTATACTGGGGCTTGCTTGACAATAAAAGGGGGTTGTATGTCATTGAGGGGAGGGCTGTGGGAGAGTGCTGTTGGACTGTTAACCATTCTGCTGTACTGAGATGATCGGAACAATGAATAAAGAACGATGATTGACGATATGCCGGACTCCTTGATGCTGTGTCGTGCCTTCACTTCTGTCTGCTGATCGCCAATGATGAGACATCATAATTTCCATAACAGTGCACTGCTATGACTGGCAGAAATTCCTCCAACCATACTTCCGCCCACTGGAGCACATAAAACAGTACCAGCATTTCCGGTGGGTTTATTTTATATTTAAACATTTGTATGTATTTATTGACACTTTTCAATTATATAAAAACTTGTGTTTCAACCCTATAACAACCACTACTTACATAATTTAATATTTCATCACATGCAGCTTTGATGCCAACAAGCCTGGCATAGTGTTTGCCAAGAAACGACACAACGATGAAGAAGAGGTGAAGTTCCAACTGCTTCGTGACGTCAACGTCCTGCCACCAAAGCATGGATTTCCCACTCTACAACCAGCAGGACTGGACAGAGAGAGGCAGGCCTATCTGTACAAACACATCCGAGAGTTTTGTGAGGACTATGCCAAAGACACAACATGTCCTAAGCCACCACCCAGCCCACCATCACGCCCAACAAAGTCAAAGACACCAGCCAGATTGTAATAGGATGTTAATAGGATGTTATACCAGGAATTGTTTGCTGTGTTGTTTGCTGTGTGGATTGTAATGTTTGCCGTGATTTGATTTTGTATTAATTATTCCTGGTGTAATTATTGTATATATTGTGTGTGTATATATATAAGGTAAATGGCCTGAGTCACGTTATGTATTTCTACCTTAAATACTAGTCTAAGTACATTACAAGAATGTTTAATTCATCGTTGCTTGTTTTGTTGGAACAATAGGGGTCGCTGTTTTACCGAATATTTGCCGTTGGGATTTCTCAGATTTGTTTGAGAAACGGATATTATTATTATGCTATTATGATTAACGTGAATGAAGCTTTACTTCATCAGAGTTACGCAAACTCTGTTTACTTCATGGCGCCAGTCTGTCTGTTAGTCTGTCAGTCAATGGCGGCTCTTCTACATAACCTTCTTTGTCCCTATTTGAAGGCCTCAAATAGGGACAACCGGAAGTTTACGGAATGCATTGCAGTCTATGGGCTCGTGCAAGTACATGAACCACGTGACCGGGCTGTTTTCTGCCCCCTCAATATCGCAAGTCTTCTATAAGATGGCTCTCCGCATCAAGTGCATAATACTTGTTTATTTGGAGTGAACATGACATTGACGAGTAAATAATATTAACACGACTCCCGTCGATAAGTTATTTAGCCTGGACATTTCCGCATTTAGCTGAAAACGGGCTTAGTACTATTCGGCTAGCGGCAGGAGCTAACGGCTAACAGTCCAGGCCAGGCAGATGCAAAGATGCTGTCTACCATTCTGTCAATGTAAGCGTTTGTATAGCTGTTGCAAAAGACACAAAGCTACAGAGCTACAAAGATGAACTGGTTTCAACTTCACCTACACAGATTCAAAGCTACAAATACGCTGTGTATCTTTGTTTTTGTTCCCCTCTATTGAGAACAAAGGGACGTTTATTAAAAACTGTGGTAACTGCATTATGTATTCAACTTTGTCTACTATTTGAATCTACCCCAATAACATAATATAGGTGCTAAAACATTGACATTTTCCAGTTACTATAGTTACTTTGTAGATTTTGATAATTATTATAAAACATACATTAACCACTTCAACCTTATATGCATTAGTATGAATAGGGTAGTAGTACTTTAACTTAAGTAAATCAATTGGGTAATTTATAGTATAGGACTACTACTTTTTTGAATTTGACAATTTTATAAAGGCTCATTTCCTTACTATACCCTGACCCAGAATTAATAACTATAGCTTCACTCTTGTTTTCGACTCAATACTGCCCCCGCCTGGGGGGGTAGAGTACCTCATTTTAGCAATGAAGAGGAAACAGCGCCCCCAAATGCCACTGACCGTGGAACTGCATCTTTGAAGACCAAATTCTCAGATTGCTGTATCTCTGCAAGACATTACTCTATAAGCCATATCTCAAAAACTAGTGGGTCAAACTGCACAACCAATATGTCAATTTGAAGCTATGATTCCCTGCTTTCATATGACATGATACAAACAAAAATGAAAAAAATCCAATGGCAGTCCTTCGATCAAATCTGGTCACATTTGATTTAAATTTTGCATGCATGCTTAGATTTCCAGAGATGCTTCTGGTGAAAAAATGCAGCTGTGTAAATAGTATGTGTGCCTCGTAAGCTCAGTCGGTAGAGCATGAGACTCTTAATCTCAGGTCATCAATAACATCATGCTAGTAGGCAGGTACTGTAGCTTAGCGGTGAAAGCGCCTGTCTTGTAAACAGGAGACCCTGGGTTCAAATCCCAGCAGTAGCCTACCTCTGAAAGCAAGTTCTTAACTGTTGTTTATTGCCCACAATAGTTTTTCTTTCACAGACCTCTTTACATTCGGTGAAAGAATGCAGCTGTGAACATGTTACTCGTGCCTGGTTAGCTCTACCCAGCCCCTGAAAGACTGTAAAGGCCTATTCATAGTCTGGATTTTCGGTGATGGGGTGACCACCGCTTCACCCAAAACTACAACCAGGGCTTGACGCTTAGCATTTTTCCAAGTAGCACGTGTGCTACTAAGTTGAAAAATCTAGTAGCACACAAATTATTTTAGGAGCACGATGAAAAGTTAGCAAATAATGTGTTTTTCCCCTCCTATACAGCTTTAGTCCCCACACGTCTCAAGATTTGCCATTGACAATGAACGGAGAAATGAGGTCAAAATTCAGCTAAATATGACATAAATTAAACATCAAAACATTAAACGCCATTGACATTGAAAGGAAAATGTACGTCATATGTAAACGAGCAAATCAGCTAACAGGCATTCTGATTGGCCAGTATGAGATGATTCATGATGATGTATGATGATAAGAGTGCCCCTCACTTCACACATGTGTGATTTTTCTTTAATAAAGTGATATGAGGCAGGGGCGGGCAATATGGCAAAATATTATATCACAATATCTTTTCAAAAATGATCACAATATTGATATTCATCTGGATTTTTTGTTGTTTTTATATAATCTATAGCCTAATCAATTTGTTTTTATGCTGATAGACTAATGGAGTTGGTACAACATAAGTTCAGGAGGAAGACCACGCCTTCAATGATAAATCGTTGACTAACACTGCTCCTCCTCAATCTACCCTAAGCTCCATCCTCGGCCAACTTCCTGCAACACTCTGTGATCAATCACCATGGTAACCCATCCAGTACCTCCCCTCGACTTATCTACCATGGTAACTGATAACCTTCCACCCAAACCCCTCCCCTTTCTCCACGTATTTATACCTGCACGTCTACCTGCCATTTCGTGCTTGGTTCTTCGTATGACTCACGTCACGTATCTCTCAGTCACACGGCCGCTTCCGTGTTTGCTCCTCCGCCGAATCCCCGTCCGATTTCAAAGTAATCATTACTTAACTTACCCTCAACTTAAGTTACCTTGCCACCACGGACGGACCACACTATCAGCATTCAGCACCGTCCCCCGTCGGAGAAACCTCGGACAGACGCCACCAACGCCAGCCAGCCACCCCGTATTCCAGCGCTGACACCCCGCCATCAACTGCTTCCTCATCGATCTCGTTAATGCCGTCTCACTGAACCGCCGTTCAGTTTATTCTTCCAACGCCAACCTGGCCCATCGACGTCGCGGGACACAAACACCACCGCGATCCGAGAGACCACCTCTCTCCCCCCCCGCTGCAACTTCAAAACCGGCACACTTCTTGCCACGGACCTGTCACTTTCGCTGATTCGATGACGTCACTCCCAAATGCTGCGCTGACTGAGGCTGAGTTACACACCCGCCCACCAAGCAACTACAACACACAAAGCTAAGTTTCCTTCAACACCTTTCATTCATACTACCCAGCCAACATGTCCATCTGGGCCCCACATGGGTTTTGACATGGGCTAATGGGCTCGGGTTCCAAGTGGGCCGTGCATCCAGTTTCCACAAAGGGCCCCCCTTTACAAACCGCCGTGTAAGCACAGCTGGACAACGTTCTCTCTGCGGTGCCCTTCACGCCCACTCGCCGTAGCTATTGGCCGTACTGACAGCCTCTAGTTTTCATCACAACCACGCATTCTATTGCGCTACAATTCAATCATCCGTGTGTTCGTTTCCTCATGCTCCACGATCATGCAGATCACCCCCTCCTAACCTATTGAATTCATTCACCCTCCATTCAGCCTTTTACCCACCCACCCCTCACCCACCCAGTTCTACTAGTCCCCTCTCTTTGACATCTACAGTCAAAACAATTTACTGATCGTCTGCTCATTAACATCTGATGTAACGAGCATTTACCCAGTTATCTGCCCGCATGCTGGGCATCCGCTAACATCATCGGACATCTTCAGTCTAAACAATTTACTGATCGTGTGCTCATTAACTTTGACTTGCAGCCTTCATCCAGCCCTCCTTCCCCTCCCCCCCACCTCTCCTGGCACTGCGTGCTCCCTCCTTCCCTCCCTCGGCAGGGCGCTTCCTTCCCGCCTCCCTTCCCTCCCTCCTTCCCTCCCTCGGCACAGGGCGCCTCCCTCCCCCTTTGCAGCCTTCTTCCAGCCCTCCTTCCCTCCCTCCTTCCCCTCCCCTCCCGCCTCCCCCGGCACAGCGTGCTCCCTCCCTACCTCCCTCGGCAGGGCGCTTCCTTCCCGCCTCCCTTCCCTCCCTCCTTCCCTCCCTCGGCACAGGGTGCCTCCCTCCTTCCCTCCCTCGGCACAGCGTGCCTCCTTCCACCCCTTCCTACCTCCCTCGGCACAGCGTGCCTCCTTCCACTCCTTCCTACCTCCCCCGGCACAGCGTGCCCCCTTTACTCCCTCCTTCCCCTCCCTGCCTCCCTCCATCGACACAGCGTGCCACCGCCCCTCTGCACTACATGCTCAAGAATCGATTACCCCGTGATGCCGTTCGATGACAAGGATCAACTACCCAGTGACATCGGTCCATTACAAGAATCAATCGAATCTACCAGATCATCGTCGCGGCTTCCTTTGGGCTTAATTGACCAGCCGCCCGCTTCTCCACGCTCAAACAACCATCACAGTTCACAACACCAAACGGAAGCTCGTCCAGACCATTAAACTCCACCCTAACCACCTCCAACCTACCATTCCGTCCCAAACCATCATGGGGGGAAGACCCTACGACGACTCATCCCGGGTCACCGGCACGACTATAAACCACACCTACCTACCAAGCTCTCCGTCGGCGCTACTCACCCCCATTCTCTAACACCATAGACCTGCTTCGCAAATCCCACCATCAAGCAACAACTTCCCTACAGACTCCTGTCGGAAGCTCCTACCCCTCGTCTCATTCCACGTCACCCCGGCTTCCCGAGAGCCTCTAAAGAACTAGTCACGTCATCCTCCTCGCCTCAAACCATCACCTCAAACCCACGTAGGACGAATCGACTCTCTCCTCGGACCACGTCAACCTCTCCTGCATTCCCTGGGTTCCTAGGGTACTCGGAATTCAGTACTTCAATCTCGCATGCAACCTCGCACGCATCAGACAAGGCGCCCTCGGGTCTAAGAAACGCCCACCTCGCCACCGTCAAGTAACTGTTTCTTACGCACTCCTCTCTTGGGGTCCTGTAATGACGGAGTGCGCCGTCTCAGACGTCAGCCTAGACGGACGCCTCTCTCTCCGGGCCGTCTCAGATGTCAGCCAAGACGGACGCCTCTCTCTTCGGACCCCAGGCCAATACTCAGGGTCCAATACCCCCATCGGAGCCCACACGGGCATCTCTCAGGGCCGCCGCCCCTCAATCCCGGGCTACGCCCTTCATCCTCCCCCCTCAGGGCTTCGCCCTTCATCCCCCCTCAGGGCTTCGCCCTTCATCCTACCTGGCCTTCGTCCACCACCTCCCCCCCCCACAGAGCTTCGCAACGAGCTGGCTCTTCCTTCACCTCCCCCAGGGGCTTAGTCTTCACTATCAGGGCTTCGCCCTTCATCCCCCCCCTCACCCCCTCCCCCCTCCTGTAACGCCAAATCATCCATGTCTCCCTCACCCCTCGACCCTCCCCCCCCCCCTTCACCCGTCACCCAGCCCCTCGGAAACCTCCTACATCCTCACTCCCCCCCTCCTTCCCCTATTCCCAACCCCTCATCCTCCTCCCTTCCCCCTCATCCCCACGGACAGCCAAGGCCATCCCACGCATATCAATATGCACGCATATCAACATGCACCTCATTTCTATCATTCCTTTTCATGTTCCACTTCTCTTCTAAATAAACGCTAAACCATGTCAAACGATGTTCGATTGAATGTGTGGTCTGTACTAGTGAAATGGAGTTGGTACAACATAAGTTCAGGAGGAAGACCACGCCTTCAATGATAAATCGTTGACTAACACTGCTCCTCCTCAATCTACCCTAAGCTCCATCCTCGGCCAACTTCCTGCAACACTCTGTGATCAATCACCATGGTAACCCATCCAGTACCTCCCCTCGACTTATCTACCATGGTAACTGATAACCTTCCACCCAAACCCCTCCCCTTTCTCCACGTATTTATACCTGCACGTCTACCTGCCATTTCGTGCTTGGTTCTTCGTATCCCTCCCTCCCTCCCTTTTCCAGACCTAGAGTCTGGTCAGCCTGACTTTTCTTCCGCCGCCAAGGGGAAGTTTTTTGTCACCACTTCAGAAATTGCTTGCGCCCCGTCGCAATTGCCTACTCAGGATAGGACAACATCGGGTCTCCACAAGAGTGCACCGAGACAACTTGCAGTGTTCCACACCTTAACCAGTTTAATTGCAACCATATCCTCATTTTCAGGTTCCAGATGGGGGTCCTGTAATGACGGAGTGCGCCGTCTCAGACGTCAGCCTAGACGGACGCCTCTCTCTCCGGGCCGTCTCAGATGTCAGCCAAGACGGACGCCTCTCTCTTCGGACCCCAGGCCAATACTCAGGGTCCAATACCCCCATCAGAGCCCACACGGGCATCTCTCAGGGCCGCCGCCCCTCAATCCCGGGCTACGCCCTTCATCCTCCCCCCTCAGGGCTTCGCCCTTCATCCCCCCTCAGGGCTTCGCCCATCATCCTACCTGGCCTTCGTCCACCACCTCCCCCCCCCACAGAGCTTCGCAACGAGCTGGCTCTTCCTTCACCTCCCCCAGGGGCTTAGTCTTCACTATCAGGGCTTCGCCCTTCATCCCCCCCCTCACTCCCTCCCCCCTCCAGTAACGCCAAATCATCCATGTCTCCCTCACCCCTCGACCCTCCCCCCCCCCCCCCCTTCACCCGTCACCCAGCCCCTCGGAAACCTCCTACATCCTCACTCCCCCCCTCCTTCCCCTATAACCAACCCCTCATCCTCCTCCCTTCCCCCTCATCCCCACGGACAGCCAAGGCCATCCCACGCATATCAATATGCACGCATATCAACATGCACCTCATTTCTATCATTCCTTTTCATGTTCCACTTCTCTTCTAAATAAACGCTAAACCATGTCAAACGATGTTCGATTGAATGTGTGGTCTGTACTAGTGAATTAGTTTTTTATGCAGATGGATGGATGGATAGATAATCATCAATTCATTTCATGTTGCTCATGGACAGACAATCCGTTTGTATCCTGCTGTTATATCATGCGAGTGTGATATATTCAGTGCAGAGGCTACTCGATGGTGAATTAGTATTGTAACATTCTCCTTGGCTTTGACTGCTTCAGTTCAGACAAAACATCGTACATATACACCTCGGCGTGGTGGAAGGAGGTGGTGGGGGGATCTTTGCCTTTTTTCCGTTGCTCGTTATGCAGGCCACTGACTAATAGTAATACAATTATGTATCCAGCGCAGCCTGCGCACACACTTTTGTAAGCGAGGTGCTAAGCAACGGTTGTTTTGGTTATCAATCAATCCGTCCACTCCATGTGCGTGCGCACGTGCACTCTTTGCGTGCACGGCTGCACGCTGTTTCACCCACGTTTGGTAAAAGTTATATCGAGTGATGTTTGAACATTCCAAACTTTCCAAATAAGTTTAGTATTCAACGTGTCGGGGTCCAAGCAACTCCTTCTACGCTATCATGCTATCCTGCTGCGTTCGCTGCTGACAGGGATAGCAACACAGGGAGGGGCGGGGCGGTGGGAGCAAAGGGGACAGATCTTCAAATGAACGCTGCATTGAGCCTCGACACGTTGTTAGCTTGTAGATCTGCTCTTTTTGGCGAACGACACCGCCGTACTAAGAAATATAAATTTAGGTATAGAACCGCGACTATAGAATGTGCACTTGCCTTGTCTTTATCACGATTGAATGGTCAAATTCTGTAGTCGCACCGGTGCTACAAATTTAAATTTACAACTCGCACGGTGCTATTTTTAGTAGCATATGCGAGTACCTAGTCGCACTGTCGAGCCCTGACTACAACATGACGTCACTGAGCCGCGGTGAAGAGCAAACCACCGCTCTCACCAGCCCTTCTCTCTGTTTTTACTCACCACCGCGGAGCGGTGGGGGCGGTGGGCACCGTTCCCGGCGCTAAAACAAACACATTGCCCGGAGCCTCCGGGCAATGTGATTGGTCTAGAAGTCGGGAGCGCGGTCCGCTTGTTTTTGCGAGCTCGAGTCGAGACGTAAAAAAAGAAAAGAAGAAAACGCACCACGGTGCGAAACAGAGCAGTACAGCGGGAGGAGAACGAAGGAATGAAATAATAGAGACAGCGACATAAATAGAATAGGACATAAACATAAAATGACCAGAAATGAATAGAATATAGGCAGTAGACAGAAAGCAGAGGGAAAACAATGAACGAATTTGAGGAGAACTTGGCCATGGAGGTTAGGAGGTATGAACACCTGTACAACCCGACCATGAAGTCACACAAAGACACACAGCAGGCCTATAATTCGTGGAATGAAATAGGTGAAAATCTTAACACAACCGGCACAAACTGCAGAGAAGCCTGGCAGAAACTGCGAGACAAGTTCACCAAGGCCAAAAATAGAATAAAAAAAAAGACAAGCGGTGATGCTGGGGGTGAGAAGAGCAAGACACCACATCTCTACATTGCTCTTCAGTGGTTGGAGCACCATATAAAACACAGGGCGACAACTACAAACATGCCACCCACTCAATCCAGGGTAAGCACTGCTATGGAAGTCCATAGGCCCAATAATTAAAAAATAAATACCACGATGAAATAAATTAAAAACATAATTATATAAATACAAAATACAATTAAATAAATAAAAAATACATTTTATAAATAAATGTATTTATTTATTGTGTAATGTTTTTTATATCGTTGGGGTTTCTATTTATTTCTTTGTGTTTCTTATTTATTTCATTGTGTTTCTTATTTATTTCATTGTGACTTTTAATGTCCACTTATATATATTACATGATGCCACTTTTAGCTATTTAATCAAGTCCATAGGCCCAAAAATTAAAAAATAAATATTGCAATGAAATGAATAAAAAACGCAATGAAATAAATACAAAATGCAATTTAATAAATAAATACATTTATTTATTTGTGTTGTGTTTTTAATTTAATTGTGCTTTTTATTTATATCATTGTGTCTTTACTTATTTCATAGAGTTTTTTATTTAACTGTGTTATATATATCATTGTGTTTTTTATTTCATGCTGACTTTTCATAATCATGGCTTTTTCATAAGAATGGCTTCCATTTACCGAATAATGGTCGACATCGCCGTCTGTCAATCAACAGGAATGGGGCGGGTTCATGGGCGGGGTCTACATTTAACACCCATTCAAACCAAAGCAACAGATCGCTGAGAAGCCGATTCAAGAGTGTCTGGCTGCAGACCAAGGACTGTCTAAGAAGGACGAGCCGCGAAGACCGTAAGGGCGACGCCATGTTGCTCACATGGTGCTCCATGGAAGGAAAGAAACATGCGCAGTTGAGACCAGGCAGTTGGACATGACAAATCATAGATATGGCACAAATGGCCCAGCAGATGGCGTGATGCCACTGACAGGAGATATGCTTGTATATATCATGTCACGTCATTGCATTTTACCTTTTATAATAACGTTGTAACAGCAAATGGATAAGTAAGTCCCAGCATGGATCATCACACAGACAGTAATGTTGGTCGGACGTGACATATGTACAAGCACCTCTCCTTTCATTGGCATCACGCCATCTGCTGGGCCATTTGCGCCATATCTATGATTTGTCATGTGCCAAAACTCACGCTTTGAGAGTGAGAGTCACGCAATTTGACCTTTTACCACGCACCACGCCACACCTCTCATTTCTCACTCACGCACAATACGCACGCCGAGGGGGGGCATAAAATGTGCCAAAAAAGCCAAGCCGGCTCTCATAATAACAATTTTCTCCGCGGCTCCGCCGCGTAATAACACGCGCCCATGTGTGCATCCTCACAAACGGCAAAAATAGCCGATCTGCAGGAGATCATGCAGCGCTGTTATATGCAGTAGAAGGGTAACCAGGCAGTGGACCACCAAATCGTCAACAGGGTCCCTGTCCCTGACTGTGACGCATGGAAATGAGCCATGCATAGTTTAACATCGCTTCGAAATATTTTTCATGGAAGACAATATAGCCTCCACAAGTTACAACATTAAGTGAGTAGGCTAAGTGACTATCTCTCTTCTATACTGGTGTGTTGCGTCTCTTGCGTGATATGAGGAACGGTGCCAGTAGCCTACGCACATTATAGGGACAAAGTCGTGTGTGTGTGTGTGTGTGTGTGTGTGTGTCGTGTGTGTGTGTGTGTGTGTGTGTGTGTGTGATGTATCTGAACCATGAGAGCCCCGGAGAAAAGTTGTGACACACGGCAGACAGCAGATCAGAGATGAGGTTGTTTATTTCGCAAGTACACAGCGCAGCAATGCATACAGGTTAAAGCTCACGCCAGCCAGAGATGGCCTGACGTGCATCCACAAGGCTCGCGCCCGACTGACAAAGAGTCCCATCTTGGTCAACCTTTTAAGCAGTTTACATGAGTGTAGGGTGTCAACAGACATTTTAGTGACAAGTCCTTTGATCAATCAGTCTGTTCCTTCATGTCAACAAACTCCTTTGTCGTACAAATAGCCACAGGAAGGCACATAGCAAATGGCACGGCCCTCACCACATGGGACTGGGTGTGTGAGCCTGGAGTGGAAGACAGTCACAGACACCCTACAGACACCTCCAAATGAAAGTCAAGATGAGCACAGTAGCACACATTACTAAGAATTATGAATTCCAGATTCATCATAACCCCCCTTATGACCGTCCAAAAGACTGTCATACTAAAATATGGAATCATAATTCTTACCACCCCCCTTGATCCTCAGCTGGACGGTACATTCAAGACATCAGAAACAGCAGCATTACAGTAGGACTTTCCCCAAAATGGTTTACAGACATTTAAGATTACAGCTTGTCATAAATGATTACATTACATTACATTTCATCTTCGATGTGCTTTTAGGACTCTCTCTGTGTTACTTTAATCTTAGGCTAAAACATAAAAAAATAAACACTTACAACATTCACTTCATGACCCCTTAGGTCATGGACGGACCATCGTGAGACCTGACCACCTCTTTGTGATTCACACCCACGGAAACAACATATAAAAAACTACATCTTAGCTTAAAAACCACAGTAAAAATCTCAGCTGTCTGTAATTCAAATCATTTTTCTGACAAATACCTAATCCTAAACAAAGAATAATGGTCAAATGATTAGTACAAATAATAACTGACATTTAACAGACGTTGCCGCTTTCAGGAAATTTAGGACGTGCAATAACATATACGTTTATAATGCTTTAAATAAAACTCTGCTCTACTAGGGTAGTACATAATAAATGACGCTGGACCCTTGTTAACCAGCTAAACAGTAATAAGAAAAGATAAAAATACATTAACAGGCCAGAGTTTAAGCAATATTCAACTTAATATTCTCTTCACGTCGAGGAAATCACCTCATTGTTGCATAAGTAGGCTACTCATGACTCAACTTATCTAATTATACGACAAAAACATACAATAAACACGAGGCCTATTAATTCATGTTGAAACAAACACGACGCACAATTTGTAATCAGAGAGAAGGGAAGTCCATCTTCGCCTCTGATATATGGACAAAGAAAAATCTTCTGTTGCTGCTCTCCTAGTTACCTTGAAATGTTCGCCCGGCCACGGATCAAGTTGAGAGTCTGGTCACCGCTGTTTTTCGCTGTAAGTTCTCGAAGCAAACTCCATCTCATCTCCCTCCCCCCTCCCAGCTCTGTCTCCTCAGAGCTGGGAAGAAAAAGGCCGTTGCGTAACTTCATCACAGACGCCTCGTAGACGACCGTAAGGCCCTCAGCTTGTGTTGGTCAGTCGGCCAAGGAAAGTGGAAACCACCGCCACGCCATGCGTCGAGTGGTCGCCCCTCCCCCGGGGAACCATGGTGTCCCCGCCGCCGTGCTGCGCTGCGTCCCATCACCTCGTCGTCCACCGCCAGCGCGCTGATGCAAAGACGATGGTCCCCGCCAACCGCAGCCGCACACCGCTCACCGTCTCCCCGCCGTCGATGCGACCGCTCCTGTCCATCCTCTCGCAGGGCAGGGTCGTGAGGCAGCCTGTAGCCGGCGAAGGCCTCCATCTCCATGTAGACGCACTGAACGCTGGATCACACGTCCCCGTCGTTGCTCACAAAAACTCCCCACCTCGAATTAGACTGAATAAAAAAGCCGCCGGTTCTGTTTGTCTGGCACATAAAAAATGTCCAATGACAACGGATTTCGGACACCATCTGATGTATCTGAACCATGAGAGCCCGGAGAAAAGTTGTGACACACGGCAGACAGCAGATCAGAGATGAGGTTGTTTATTTCGCAAGTACACAGCGCAGCAATGCATACAGGTTAAAGCTCACGCCAGCCAGAGATGGCCTGACGTGCATCCACAAGGCTCGCGCCCGACTGACAAAGAGTCCCATCTTGGTCAACCTTTTAAGCAGTTTACATGAGTGTAGGGTGTCAACAGACATTTTAGTGACAAGTCCTTTGATCAATCAGTCTGTTCCTTCATGTCAACAAACTCCTTTGTCGTACAAATAGCCACAGGAAGGCACATAGCAAATGGCACGGCCCTCACCACATGGGACTGGGTGTGTGAGCCTGGAGTGGAAGACAGTCACAGACACCCTACAGACACCTCCAAATGAAAGTCAAGATGAGCACAGTAGCACACATTACTAAGAATTATGAATTCCAGATTCATCATGTGTGTGTGTGTCTGAAGGGGGAGGGGCAGCATCGCAACTTGTCGTTAGTTCTGTTCAGAGGGAGAGAGAGAGAGAGACCACAGATGTGTGGGCATGGGGAAATAAAAAATAAGGCATTTTCCCAAATTCCAGTTTTCTGACTTTTTATTTCACAACATATTCCCCAATTTCCACTGAGATTATGGGGTGAATGAATGTGGCCAGACCCATCTTCTCTTTCTGTCATAGTGACATTGTCCTGCATCAGATCATGTCCAAATCAGGTTCTCCAATCTCCAGTAGCCTCTTCAGTTTTTTGAGTGGTGCTTACGGAGCTATGTGTGTGGCTGGCTGGGTCTGAGCACTATGTGTGTGGCTTGCTGGCTGGCTGGCTGGCTGGCTGGCTGGCTGGGTCTGAGCACTATGTGTGTGGCTTGCTGGCTGGCTGGCTGGGTCTGAGCACTAAGTGTGTGGCTTGCTGGCTGGCTGGCTGGGTCTGAGCACGAAAACAGCATGGTTGTTTTTCACCACCTGTGCGCAACCAAACACAAACACACATGCACATATTAACTGTATATATGATGATTTCGGGTGTGCCAGTACAGTACAGTACAGTACAGTACAGTACAGTACAGTACAGTACAGTACAGTACAGTACAGTACAGTACAGAAGTGGGACCCCGACACGGTAGCTCTGTCATTTCTCAACCGTTTCAGACGCGGGGCGGCACACGGGCACACCGGAACCGGCTTGCCCCCCCGGGCGTGTTCCTGGGGGTCTGGATGTTCCGGGGCCCCCCACATGGTAACTCTGTCATTTCTCTACCGTTTCGGACGCGGGGCGGCTCGCAGGAACCGGCCCGGCACCCTGGGCTCTATCCTGTGGGTCTGAACCCCCCCCCCTCCCCCCCCCCCCTGGGGACCCCCACACGGAGTTGCACCACTCTAGGGTGCAAACATTAGACATAAAAAAAGGCCAATTTTTGGACGCCCGTCCAAAACGCGCGTGCGTGTGTGTGCATACCCCGCGGACCCCCACCTGGGCACGAGACCACCGGGAGCGCGTCCGGGACGGTGGACCGGTTCGAACGAGATTCCCCCCGTCCGAAATGGTCCAGGGACGGCCGAGATACCCCGCGGGCCCCCGCGGACCCCCACCTGGGCACGAGACCCCCGGGAGCGCGTCCGGGACGGCGGCCCGGTTCGAACGAGATTCCCCTCGTCCGAAACGGCCCAGGGACGGCCGAGATACCCCGCGGACCCCCGCGGACCCCCACCTGGGCACGAGACCCCCGGGAGCACGTCCGGGACGGCGGCCCGGTTCGAACGAGATTCCCCCCGTCCGAAACGGCCCACGGACGGCCGAGATACCCCGCGGACCCCCGCGGACCCCCACCTGGGCACGAGACCCCCGGGAGCGCGTCCGGGACGGCGGCCCGGTTCGAACGAGATTCCCCCCGTTCGAAACGGCCCAGGGACGGCCGAGGGGTCCACTTACTGGTCTGCAGCCAGACACTCTTGCTAGAGACAGACCAAAGTAATCCAGAGCAAGGGATTACCCAACCAGAAAATAGGTCCTGCCCTATGGTCCCGCCCCCTTCCTCTTGATTGACAGACGGCGATGTCAAGACATTATTCGGTAAATGGAAGCCATTCTTATGAAAAGACAGCATTAAATAAAAAAAACATTAAATAAATACTAAAAATAAATAAATAAAAAGCACAATTAAATTAAAAACTAAAAAAATAAATAAATGTATTTATTCATTCATTTGCATTTTGTATTTATTTCATTGCGTTTTTTATATAAAATTGTGTTATTTATTTATTTAATAGTGGATTTTATTCATTTCATTGCAATATTTATTTTTTATTTTTTGGGCCTATGGACTTGATTAAATAGCTAAAAGTGGCATCATGTAATAAATAAGTGGACATTAAAAGTCACAATGAAATAAATAAGAAACACAATGAAATAAATAAGAAACACAAAGAAATAAATAGAAACCCCAATGATATAAAAAACATTACACAATAAATAAATACATTTATTTATAAATTGTATTTTTTATTTATTTAATTGTATTTTGTATTTATATAATTATGTTTTTAATTTATTTCATTGTGGTATTTATTTTGTAATTATTGGGCCTATGGACTTCCATACACTGCAGTGTTTGTTATTACAATATTCACGTTATGTTGAATGCATGCCTTGAATGCATTACCTGTAGCTTTGACCACACAGGCTTATAAACCCACCATCTTCAAATCATATTTGATAGTTGGGATCACTTTAGGAGTTGTATTTTGTGTTATGCACGATCATTTTTAACCTTACCTCTGTACAAACTGTTAAATAAAATAGCGTAAGTAAATAAATAAATACATCTAGGATACGCTATACGCAAGATTATCGATTTCTTTGAACAACGTTGCCACCTTGTGGTTGGACACATGCATGCATTGGCATGGCATGAAAAGGAAAACATACCTGTAGCCTATGCATGATTCGGTAACACTTGCAGATACGGTTCATGAAGTAATGATTAACTCATGATTAACTAATACATTAGTTAAGCATTATTTCATCACAATTCATCATGAATTAATGATGACTTCATCATGAATTAACTGTAGTTAGTTAATCATGATTCATGGCATTCATGATTTCATTTATAGATCAGATTTTTTCGCCCAAATCTATGCCCACGATGAGTGCTCAAAAGCGGGTAGGTTTAGTCAGCAGACTGTCTCTCTGGAGGTCCTTCCTGGTTGTCCCCAATGGTATTTTTTCTCAATTCTATGCCCACGATGAGTGCTCAAAGGTGGGTAGGGGTCCCTGGTGTTTTATGGATCATTTTTGGACTCACCCATTTTGCCCAAATCTATACCCAGGATGAGTGCTCATAGACGGGTAGGGTTAGTGAGCAGACTCGGCCTCTCTGGAGGTAATTTTTCTCAATTCTATGCCCAAGATGAGTGCTCAAAAGTGGGTAGGGGTCTGTCCGAAGCTCTCCCTGCATGGTGCTTTATGGATCATTTTTGGACTCCCCCATGTTGCCCAAATCTATACCCAGGATGAGTGCTCATAGACGGGTAGGGTTAGTGAGCAGACTCGGTCTCTCTCTGGAGGTAATTTTTCTCAATTCTATGCACACGATGAGTGCTCAAAGGTGGGTAGGGGTCCCTGGTGTTTTATGGATCATTTTTGGACTCACCCATTTTGCCCAAATCTATACCCAGGATGAGTGCTCATAGACGGGTAGGGTTAGTGAGCAGACTCGACCTCTCTGGAGGTAATTTTTCTCAATTCTATGCCCACGATGAGTGCTCAAAGGTGGGTAGGGGTCCCTGGTGTTTTATGGATCATTTTTGGACTCACCCATTTTGCCCAAATCTGGGCAAAGGGGTCTCTCCAGAGGTCTCCCTTGTAGTTTATGGGTAACTTCTGGACATTATAATCATGAACTACCATTAGTCCAGAGAGTTGGACTATATTAATGATCAACTATCATTAGTTAATAGTTAGTTAATTGATATTTGCACCCCAAAGTAAAGTGGCAACATCATCATCATGAACTACCATTACATTGTACTTACTTACTAGAGAGTTGGACTCTATTAATGATTAACTATCATTAGTTAATAGTTAGTTAATTGATATTTGCACCCCAAAGTAAAGTGGCAACATTCTCATCATGAATTATCTGTAGTTAACAGTTAGTAATGGTTATTTGCACGCCAAAGAAAAGTGGCAACATTCTCATCATGAATTATCTCTAGTTAAGTTAGTAATGGTTATTTGCACCCCAAAGTAAAGTGGCAACATTCTCATCATGAATTATCTGTAGTTAACAGTTAGTAATGGTTATTTGCACCCCAAAGTAAAGTGGCAACATTTTCATCATGAATTATCTGTAGTTAACAGTTAGTAATGGTTATTTGCACCCCAAAGTAAAGTGACAACATTTTCATCATTAACTAATCATGAACTAGCTGTAGTTAAGGTTATTTGTACCCCAAAGTAAAGTGACAACATTTTCATCATGAACTAGCTGTAGTTAATGGATATTTGCACCCCAAAGTAAAGTGACAACATTTTCATCATGAACTAGCTGTAGTTAATAGTTAGTTAATGGATATTTGTACCCCAAAGTAAAGTGACAACATTTTCATCATGAACTAATCATGAACTCTTGATTAACTAATCATGAAGTAATCATGAACTGGAAATTTGGACACAAAGTCACATCAATATAAATAATAGTGAAATGCAATACTAACAATACAATACAATCTGAATCCAAAATTACAATTACAAGCCACCTTCAATATTGCCATTTTTTATTTACAGCCACACCCTCCCCCCACACAGAAAACTAAAAACAAAAACACATAAGAACACTTAAACATAAAAGATATACCAAAAAAGGCCAACCAGAGGTGTTTTCAAATACAGTGCTTTTCACATCAGTGACACTAACTATTATTCTCCAATTATGTAACAAACTAGGGCATTACAAAATAAACACAATAAAACAAAAAACCATTACTTCTTGTATATAACAAGAAGCCTATTGGTCTTTTTTATATCCGCTATAGTGCTGATGTAACCCTAATACAGACTAGTAATAGAGAATACAGGTAGTAGTAATCAATAGTGTGTATGTCAATAAATGGACTAGTATCAAAAGCACAGCTAGTGTTTTTAAGAGCCAGTGATGTATATCAATAACAAAGTGTTAAATGGCCACTTATTACCAAATAGACAGCAGTAATATGACAAATAACAAACAAAAAGAAAAGCCGGAAAAAATATGAAAACCCTTAGTTCCCAAAGTTTTTGTTGTCGTTGGGGCTCTTTCATCTGAATTATGACATTGTTCGATTGGTCTTTTTCCTACCACACAAACCGTGAGGGAGGGGAATCAATGTTGCACCATCAGTGTCCAGACTTGGATCCGTTAGCTTGCCATCCAATATGCACTGGGAATTTATCTGGGGAATTGTTGGATATGGAGACTGTGGAGCCTCACATGGACCTGGGCTCCTCAGTGGATGGGAAGGGAAGCGCTGTCCTCTCTCCATGTGCTCCAGGGGATGAAGATGGGGATCACCCAATCTAAAAAAAAAACTGACCTATGGTAGATCGGACAAGATCCAATAGCATGTTATTCACACACAACTATCAAATCATATTTGATAGTTGGGATCACTTTAGGAGTTGTATTTTGTGTTATGCACGATCATTTTTAACCTTACCTCTGTACAAACTGTTAAATAAAATAGCGTAAGTAAATAAATAAATACATCTAGGATACGCTATACGCAAGATTATCGATTTCTTTGAACAACGTTGCCACCTTGTGGTTGGACACATGCATGCATTGGCATGGCATGAAAAGGAAAACATACCTGTAGCCTATGCATGATTCGGTAACACTTGCAGATACGGTTCATGAAGTAATGATTAACTCATGATTAACTAATACATTAGTTAAGCATTATTTCATCACAATTCATCATGAATTAATGATGACTTCATCATGAATTAACTGTAGTTAGTTAATCATGATTCATGGCATTCATGATTTCATTTATAGATCAGATTTTTTCGCCCAAATCTATGCCCACGATGAGTGCTCAAAAGCGGGTAGGTTTAGTCAGCAGACTGTCTCTCTGGAGGTCCTTCCTGGTTGTCCCCAATGGTATTTTTTCTCAATTCTATGCCCACGATGAGTGCTCAAAGGTGGGTAGGGGTCCCTGGTGTTTTATGGATCATTTTTGGACTCACCCATTTTGCCCAAATCTATACCCAGGATGAGTGCTCATAGACGGGTAGGGTTAGTGAGCAGACTCGGCCTCTCTGGAGGTAATTTTTCTCAATTCTATGCCCAAGATGAGTGCTCAAAAGTGGGTAGGGGTCTGTCCGAAGCTCTCCCTGCATGGTGCTTTATGGATCATTTTTGGACTCCCCCATGTTGCCCAAATCTATACCCAGGATGAGTGCTCATAGACGGGTAGGGTTAGTGAGCAGACTCGGTCTCTCTCTGGAGGTAATTTTTCTCAATTCTATGCACACGATGAGTGCTCAAAGGTGGGTAGGGGTCCCTGGTGTTTTATGGATCATTTTTGGACTCACCCATTTTGCCCAAATCTATACCCAGGATGAGTGCTCATAGACGGGTAGGGTTAGTGAGCAGACTCGACCTCTCTGGAGGTAATTTTTCTCAATTCTATGCCCACGATGAGTGCTCAAAGGTGGGTAGGGGTCCCTGGTGTTTTATGGATCATTTTTGGACTCACCCATTTTGCCCAAATCTGGGCAAAGGGGTCTCTCCAGAGGTCTCCCTTGTAGTTTATGGGTAACTTCTGGACATTATAATCATGAACTACCATTAGTCCAGAGAGTTGGACTATATTAATGATCAACTATCATTAGTTAATAGTTAGTTAATTGATATTTGCACCCCAAAGTAAAGTGGCAACATCATCATCATGAACTACCATTACATTGTACTTACTTACTAGAGAGTTGGACTCTATTAACCCTTAGAAGATGAAAGACGCCAATTGGCGTCTTCATCAGAATTCCGTAAATGATCAATGACGCCAATTGGCGTCTTCACAGTTTTTGATGAATCTAAACATATTAATATGCTCCGAAGCGCTGTTTAAATTCCTGAGCTTATATTCCAACTACATTACCCAGAAAACCCGTGTCATGTGACACACGTGTACGTGTTGCCATTGGAAGCTGGTCCCAACCCCTGTAAACAGTGGGGGCAGAGGGAGTCTTCATTGTTTTGCCTGTTTTGCCGTCTCGCCCGAGCGATTTTCTAGCAGAAAAAGTTGAAAGCAGTACTATTTATTTGAGCGAGTTTTGTGGTAGTAGTATTGATCCATACGCGTCCCAGTCGCCTTCTCCAGGCGGAGTAGCCCTGGTCCAGTGCTTACAGCGAGACTCGCTGCTCCCTCCCTCCTTTTTTCATTGTCTCCCCATCGTCGTCCGATGAGCTATACCGGGAAACCATTGAAGAAGACGATCAACCCGGAATGTTTTGAGGTAATCTTATTGTAGAAAATGCCCTTCTATAGTGATCAGAAATCATAAGATGATCGCTACAAATAGATGCTTGGATAATTACTACTACTAGTCAGATCATGACGCCAGAATGACTCACCACGATGGCCCCCAGGCATTAGCCAGCACCAAAGGTGCTGGCTAATGGTGTTGGTCGGTGCATTGGTGCTGGCTAATGGCTGGAGGGAGGGTTGGTGTCGATCGGTTGTTTGGTGCAGTACAAATGTATCGTAGCAGGCATGCACGCATGGCAGTACAAGTATTTTATATTGTAGCGTGCCTTATAGGCGATCTGATCTTTAGAGTAATGTTCGCTCCTTTTATTTACTGTCTACAAAGACGGAGAACAAACATGCATCGTTTACTGAAGCAACGCGTGGTTCGTTATGATGACCTTGCTACAAGGATCGGAGGGGGGACGGGGAGTGAAGCTAACAGTAGCGTATTATATAAGATCTGTATGACGTTTCATTGACGTCTGAGCTTGCACGATAATTGCATTCATTGTATATTGTATACAATCATGATTGTACATTGTTTAGTGTGTCTCCGTGTGATGATGATGATGACGATGATGTCAGATAGCCTACGTCCCCCGTCCCCCCCCCAACTGGCTATTGGCCGGGCTGACTACAGCTAAATGTTTATTTTTATATATTTAGAACTGGCATCAGATGAGGAGGAGGAGGAGGATGATGATGATGATGAAGACGAAGAGTCAAGACTGCGATGGATTTCTCCGACACTGAACCGGATGCATTCATTCATTTCAGTTGTTGTTTTTTTTTAATTTAGCCTACACACACACACACCGTCAAGAACAACTGGAATGCAGTGGTTTGGGGACACTGGGGAGTTTGGGGACAACTGTTTTGTATGTAGGCCTATTTATTTTCTGTAATATTTATTATAATTGTATTATGTTAGTAGTCATAAAAAATAAAAGACAAGCTTTTACAATGAGTTAGACCTGTCATGGCTATTTTGTTCACTATTCTGAGGTTTATGGTTTGACTAAGCGAGTTTCAACTGTGATTTACTCTGTAACGGTAGATGGTAAGAACCCAATTTTTTGGTTATAATACAGTATACATTCAAGTCTATATTTTGATACATATCATGGGCACAAAGTCATATCAAAACAATGTCCTTGGATGTGTTTTTTTATCAAAACTGTTTCTTCACAACAGGTTTTTGAGATACATGCATGAATAGACACGGTACTGGTAAGACTATGTAAACATGGTATATATCAAAATGTGCGTTAGAATGTCTAATGTTACCCCAAAAAAGAATTGAGTTTATATGATGTTCCATTTCAGAGCTAGGGGGACTTTTAGCTGGATAGGTCAGATTGATCATGACTGACCATGCTATTTATAGATGGCAAAATATCTACAGTGGTACATGTGAGAAACTTTTTATTTTATTTTAATTGAACTAGACAACTCACCCTTTAAAATGAGATATTGCATGGCTATGTACGCCCAGCAGAAAAAAAGTTATTTAGAAAATAAAACTTCAACCGGGCATAACTTTTTTTGTTGTCCTAGAAACACTACCCAGTGTAAATGCAGGCTCTTTTAAAAGGCTTTCAACACAAAAACTAAACATTTTATCAACTCAGTTCATTTTTCTCCTGGAAGCAGACAAGCCAAGCTTTCTCTGAAGGTCTTTCGTTGTCACACATTCACAACAGAGAATTTTCAATAAATCATTCAAAAACGCCATTCTGCCATAGAGAAGTCTAAAAACTATATAGAAATCCATGAAACTCTCAAAGAGTTAATGATTAACTATCATTAGTTAATAGTTAGTTAATTGATATTTGCACCCCAAAGTAAAGTGGCAACATTCTCATCATGAATTATCTGTAGTTAACAGTTAGTAATGGTTATTTGCACGCCAAAGAAAAGTGGCAACATTCTCATCATGAATTATCTCTAGTTAAGTTAGTAATGGTTATTTGCACCCCAAAGTAAAGTGGCAACATTCTCATCATGAATTATCTGTAGTTAACAGTTAGTAATGGTTATTTGCACCCCAAAGTAAAGTGGCAACATTTTCATCATGAATTATCTGTAGTTAACAGTTAGTAATGGTTATTTGCACCCCAAAGTAAAGTGACAACATTTTCATCATTAACTAATCATGAACTAGCTGTAGTTAAGGTTATTTGTACCCCAAAGTAAAGTGACAACATTTTCATCATGAACTAGCTGTAGTTAATGGATATTTGCACCCCAAAGTAAAGTGACAACATTTTCATCATGAACTAGCTGTAGTTAATAGTTAGTTAATGGATATTTGTACCCCAAAGTAAAGTGACAACATTTTCATCATGAACTAATCATGAACTCTTGATTAACTAATCATGAAGTAATCATGAACTGGAAATTTGGACACAAAGTCACATCAATATAAATAATAGTGAAATGCAATACTAACAATACAATACAATCTGAATCCAAAATTACAATTACAAGCCACCTTCAATATTGCCATTTTTTATTTACAGCCACACCCTCCCCCCACACAGAAAACTAAAAACAAAAACACATAAGAACACTTAAACATAAAAGATATACCAAAAAAGGCCAACCAGAGGTGTTTTCAAATACAGTGCTTTTCACATCAGTGACACTAACTATTATTCTCCAATTATGTAACAAACTAGGGCATTACAAAATAAACACAATAAAACAAAAAACCATTACTTCTTGTATATAACAAGAAGCCTATTGGTCTTTTTTATATCCGCTATAGTGCTGATGTAACCCTAATACAGACTAGTAATAGAGAATACAGGTAGTAGTAATCAATAGTGTGTATGTCAATAAATGGACTAGTATCAAAAGCACAGCTAGTGTTTTTAAGAGCCAGTGATGTATATCAATAACAAAGTGTTAAATGGCCACTTATTACCAAATAGACAGCAGTAATATGACAAATAACAAACAAAAAGAAAAGCCGGAAAAAATATGAAAACCCTTAGTTCCCAAAGTTTTTGTTGTCGTTGGGGCTCTTTCATCTGAATTATGACATTGTTCGATTGGTCTTTTTCCTACCACACAAACCGTGAGGGAGGGGAATCAATGTTGCACCATCAGTGTCCAGACTTGGATCCGTTAGCTTGCCATCCAATATGCACTGGGAATTTATCTGGGGAATTGTTGGATATGGAGACTGTGGAGCCTCACATGGACCTGGGCTCCTCAGTGGATGGGAAGGGAAGCGCTGTCCTCTCTCCATGTGCTCCAGGGGATGAAGATGGGGATCACCCAATCTAAAAAAAAAACTGACCTATGGTAGATCGGACAAGATCCAATAGCATGTTATTCACACACTCTGTGTAAAATGTTTTTAAATCCCCATGAATTAGTAAAAATTAACACCTTTTTAACTTGCATTAATTAGCTTAATCATTTTCTTTTTATAGTAATCATTTCAAATACATTGAAAACCATTCAAAATAATTCAAAGTACTTATTTTCTTTTACAATGTTTCAAATATTCACTATATTGAATGAACTGTTCCTTTTCCACAAAAATACTATGAAATGCTCCTTTAAGTATCACAATGCAATGAGTTAAATTGCATAAAGTGCACATTCAATCGCTTTACAGGGTGTTTTGTGCAGTAACTGAGGTATTCATGACTCAAATGTGCTTAGTATCTCTCCCTGGCTAGCATCAGGTGAGAGATGCACTAAAAATGTACATTCAATCACCATAACCCAAAATACTCATGTACAGGAATAAGTGTTTCAAAATGTAAAACACCATTTAAGATAACCATCTTTGTTCTACATTGTCTCACTCACCACTGATCAATGAATGAATGGGCTCAGACTGCAATGTCACCTGTACTACTGGCTGCTCAGTGATTTGCAATACTCACTCTCACACTGCTCTGCAAAGTTCAAAATGACACAATATACAAATCAGGAGTTGTCTAACAACATTAAGAATGTGGATGATTTGAATTGGAAGATTATTTTTTAGTCTTACCAAGTGGATTGCAAAGATTGTTCCTCTGTGTGTGTTTACAACAACACATGAAGAACCAGCCATGTGTTCAAGTGAACAGGAAAGGGGAGTTTTCCTGCTTAAATACTGACAGGAAGTGGAATCCCTGGTAGGCTGGACATAAACGCTTACAGGCTCACTGATTGGCCACTTCAATCACAGAGCCAGGTAATTTTAACCCTTTGCATAAAACCTGTTAGACATCCTGTTTGTTTGTTTGTTTGTTTTCCCTTTCATGTATATAGCTTATTGGCATTTTAATCAGACTTGCAGAGCAACATTTTAGATATATTGTATATAACTTAAATGCATTCATTCACTGTAAAAAAAAAAAAAATCACTGAAATGAACGTATGTATCCTATTAACTATTTTTTAATTCAGCCTACCCAGGCTTGAAAGCAGGCAGCCAATTTACAAGTGTTAAAAACGATCTAAAATGCTTTTGAAATAACACACATTTAAGTTCTAAAATGTTGCTCCACAAGTTTGTTTAAAATACAAAACAAGCTATTTACATGAAAGAGAAAAAATGCAAAACAAACAGGGTGTCTAACAGGTTTTAAAGGATTAAAATGACCTGGCTCTGTGATTGCCAGTGGCCAATCAGTGAGCCTGTAAGCATTTGTGTCGAGCCTACCAGTGATTCTACTTCCTGTTAGTATTTAAGCAGGAAAACATCCTTTTCCTGTTCAATTGAACACATGGCTGGTTCTTCATGTGCTCTTGTAAACAAACACAGAGAGACAATCTTTTGCAATCTGCCTGGTAAAACTAAAACATAATCTTCCAATTCAAATCACTCAAGACAACTCCTGATTTGTATATTGTGTCATTTTGAACTTTGCAGAGCAGTGTGAGAGTGAGTATTGCAAATCACTGAGCAGCCAGTAGTACAGGTGACATTGCAGTCTGAGCCCATTCATTCATTGATCAGTGGTGAGTGAGACAATGTAGAACAAAGATGGTTATCTTAAATGGTGTTTTACATTTTGAAACACTTATTCCTGTACATGAGTATTTTGGGTTATGGTGATTGAATGTACATTTTTAGTGCATCTCTCACCTGATGCTAGCCAGGGAGAGATACTAAGCACATTTGAGTCATGAATACCTCAGTTACTGCACAAAACACCCTGTAAAGCGATTGAATGTGCACTTTATGCAATTTAACTCATTGCATTGTGATACTTAAAGGAGCATTTCATAGTATTTTTGTGGAAAAGGAACAGTTCATTGAATATAGTGAATATTTGAAACATTGTAAAAGAAAATAAGTACTTTGAATTATTTTGAATGGTTTTCAATGTATTTGAAATGATTACTATAAAAAGAAAATGATTAAGCTAATTAATGCAAGTTAAAAAGGTGTTAATTTTTACTAATTCATGGGGATTTAAAAACATTTTACACAGAGTGTGTGAATAACATGCTATTGGATCTTGTCCGATCTACCATAGGTCAGTTATTTTTTTAGATTGGGTGATCCCCATCTTCATCCCCTGGAGCACATGGAGAAGAGGACAGCGCTTCCCTTCCCATCCACTGAGGAGCCCAGGTCCATGTGAGGCTCCACAGTCTCCATACCAAACAATTCCCCAGATAAATTCCCAGGGCATATTGGATGGCAAGCTAACGGATCCAAGTCTGGACACTGATGGTGCAACATTGATTCCCCTCCCTCACGGTTTGTGTGGTAGGAAAAAGACCAATCGAACAATGTCACAATTCAGATGAAAGAGCCCCAACGACAACAAAAACTTTGGGAACTAAGGGTTTTCATATTTTTGCCGGCTTTTCTTTTTGTTTGTTATTTTTCATATTACTGCTGTCTATTTGGTAATAAGTTATTGATATACTTCACTGGCTCTTAAAAACACTAGCTGTGCTTTTGATACCAGTCCATTTATTGACATACACACTATTGATTACTACTACCTGTATTCTCTATTACTAGTCCGTAACTAGGGTTACATCAGCACTATAGCGGATATAAAAAAGACCAATAGGCTTCTTGTTATATACAAGAAGTAATTGTTTTTTGTTTTATTGTGAATTTATGCCAAATGTGTGCTGCACACTGGCAGTAAGCCAAATTATGGATACAAAGTCATCTTTATTTTGTAATGCCCTAGTTTGTTACATAATTGGAGAATAATAGTTAGTGTCACTGATGTGAAAAGCACTGTATTTGAAAACACCTCTGGTTGGCCTTGTTAAAGGACTTTTTTAATATATTTTAAGAGCCAGGTAATTTACGATTTTATTTATTTTGTGGTATATTTTTTATGTTTAAGTGTTCTTATGTGTTTTTGTTTTTAGTTTTCTGTGTGGGGGGAGGGTGTGGCTGTAAATAAAAAATGGCAATATTGAAGGTGGCTTGTAATTGTAATTTTGGATTCAGATTGTATTGCATTGTTAGTATTGCATTTCACTATTATTTATATTGATGTGACTTTGTGTCCAAATTTCCAGTTCATGATTACTTCATGATTAGTTAATCAAGAGTTCATGATTAGTTCATGATGAAAATGTTGTCACTTTACTTTGGGGTGCAAATATCCATTAACTAACTATTAACTACAGCTAGTTCATGATGAAAATGTTGTCACTTTACTTTGGGGTACAAATATCCATTAACTAACTATTAACTACAGCTAGTTCATGATGAAAATGTTGTCACTTTACTTTGGGGTGCAAAAATCCATTAACTAACTATTAACTACAGCTAGTTCATGATGAAAATGTTGTCACTTTACTTTGGGGTACAAATATCCATTAACTAACTATTAACTACAGCTAGTTCATGAGGAAAATGTTGTCACTTTACTTTGGGGTGCAAATATCCATTAATTACAGCTAGTTCATGATTAGTTCATGATGAAAATGTTGTCACTTTACTTAGGGGTGCAAATATCAATTAACTAACTATTAACTAATGTTAGTTAATCATTAATAGAGTGCAACTCTCTAGTAAGTAAGTAAAATGTATTGGTAGTTCATGATTATAATGTCCAGAAGTTACCCATAAACTACAAGGGAGACCTCTACAAGGGAGACCTACCCACCTTTGAGCACTCATCGTGGGCATAGAATTGAGGAAAAACTACCTCCAAAGAGACCGAGTCTGCTCACTAACCCTACCCGTCTATGAGCACTCATCCTGGGTATAGATTTGGGCAAAATGGGTGAGTCCAAAAATGATCCATAAAACACCACGGACCCCTACCCACCTTTGAGCACTCATCGTGGGCATAGAATTGAGAAAAATTACCTCCAGAGAGACCGAGTCTGCTCACTAACCCTACCCGTCTATGAGCACTCATCCTGGGTATAGATTTGGGCAAAATGGGTGAATCCAAAAATTATCCATAAAACACCAGGGACCCCTACCCACCTTTGAGCACTCATCGTGGGCATAGAATTGAGAAAAATTACCTCCAGAGAGACCGAGTCTGCTCACTAACCCTACCCGTCTATGAGCACTCATCCTGGGTATAGATTTGGGCAAAATGATCCATAAAGCACCAGGGAGAGCTCCGGACAGACCCCTACCAACCTTTGAGCACCCATCGTGGGCAAAGAATTGAGTAAAATGACCCATGGGTACAACCAGGAATGACCTCCAGAGAGACTGAGAGACCTACCCGCCTATGAGCACTCATCCTGGGCATAGATTTGGGCGGAAAAATTAGATCTATAAATCATCTACAAATCGTGGTTAACTAATGACGATTCATGATGAATCATCAGAATCATCATCATCATGATTCATGATGAATTGTGATGAACTAATGATTAACTAATGCTTAACTAATGTATTAGTTAATCATTAGTTAATCATTAGTTAATGAACCGTATCTGCAAGTGTTACCCATAATTCTATGATTACAAACGACATGATTAGGTTGGAATTCAGGATTGGCTGGCCTCTACTGCCAGTCAGGACTGTCTGGCCTCTACTGCCAGTCAGGACTGTCTGGCCTCTACAGCCAGTCAGGACTGTCTGGCCTCTACAGCCAGTCAGGACTGTCTGGCCTCTACTAGCAGTGGCCAGACTGGCCACCATCTCCCCTACCCCACCATCTACCCTTCCAGTGATGAAGACATATCAACCCTGGACTGGGATGATTTTGGAAGCACGGTATTGCAAAGAACAACTCCAGCCCCATCTCCAGCCCCATCCATCCCCACTCTTGCAATCCGTCCCACTTCCACAGTCCCACGTTGTGCTGGCCCAGCCCCATCCATCCGCACTCCTGCAACCTGTCCCACTCCGACTGCTACAGTCCCACGTCGTGCTGGTCCAGCCCCTACTGCTACAGTCCCACGTCGTGCTGGTCCAGCCCCTACTACTGCTACAGTCCCACGTCGTGCTGGTCCAGCCCCTACTACTGCTACAGTCCCACGTCGTGCTGGCCCAGCCCTGTCCATTCCCACTCCTGCTACCTGTCCCACTCCGACTCCTTCTACAGCCCCACGCCCTGTCACTTCCACTCCTGCAGCTGCAGCTCCTGGCCCCTCAAACACCCCATCTGCTGCCGTTCGGTCTAGGAAGCGGAAGAGTGCCTCTTCCGACTTTGAGAGCATTCTTTCGACCCTAGACCGAAGGGCAGCAGAGAGGGATGCTCAAATGGAGGCAGCCAGGCAGAGGCGCACGGATGTCATCGAACAGATGATGGGCCTGCAAGATGACTGCGGCAGACATGGCCTCCGTGTGGCAAGCTTCATGCGGTCTCTGCCACCAGCCCATCTGGTTAATTTTAAAGTGGGACTCCTCAGGCTGATGGAGAAGAGTGAACAGGCAGTGGAGAATGAAGTTGCAGGGAGAGTTGTAGAAAATGAACTATGAACTGCGTGCAGTTCATTTTCACAACCTTCTCTGCAACTTCATTTTTCACTGCCATTTGAATGACCCAATACAGTCAAGCACATTGTTTTGTAATATGAGTTATATTATTTATTTGTTCCTAATTTTTACAGTATTTAATATGCATTTGTATTGATTTCATATTTATTCACACATCTATATTTTGTAAATATATGCAGTTAAATTATATTTTACACACACGCACAATTATATTTGGTCATGTTTATATAAATTATTTGTCCAGTATGTTCTATTAAAATGTATTTGATATTTTTCTATATGCATTTGTTCATAGAATAAAATCAGAATAGAGCTTACACTTTATAGGTTCTGAATAGGAAATGGAATGTTTATTTACAGACAACTATTTACATTATAGACTGGGATGACACACACATACAGTACATAAACAGACAGTGGTGGAAAAAGTACACATTGTACTTAAGTAAAAGTATCAATACTGAAGTGTGGAAATACTGTTACAAGTAAAAGTTCAGATTCAATATTTACTTGAGTAAAAGTACAAAGGTATTGGTATCAGGGCTGGCATAGTGGTCCAGGCGCATGTCACATATATGCTCTGGACTGAGCCTATATGTGACCCGTTCATGACGACCTTTGCTGCATGTCTCATTGCCAGTTTTCAAATGTATAAAAATCTTTAGAAAATAGCAGATCTACAAGCTCACAATGAGTCAAATCTTGACACATTGTGAGCATATAGATGAGCTATTTTCAAATGGCCGAAATGTAAATAGATTTTAGTAGTGGGGATAAAAAGTGACGACAGGAAACTGAGCACACAAATATAAGATTTTGTCCACAATTCTGTGCTGTATTGATGATGTTGGTAACATTAGGAGAGATAACAGGCAAAACGATCAAAATAATAATTATTTGACCATTGGCCACCGACCCCCATCTGAAAATATGTTGTTCCAGGGACACCCCAGAAGCAAAGATTTGAGTTAAAAATGTTTGCTCTGAAATAATATATATATATATATATATTCAAAGATTTGTGCCACATTTTCACGATTTTTCAAAAAATAGCAGATCTACAAGCTCATAGCGCGAGTGCCGCGCTATGAGCTTGTAGATCTGCTATTTTTTTAACAGCTAAAGCATAGCATAGCGCTTAAAACACCAAAAGGGGTTCCCACCCAGAATGGGTTAATAGAAAGATCTTGTATTAAACCAGACAACCAGATGCCAGACATTTTTTGATAGATTAAGAAAAAAAAGGGGGGAAAGAGAAAAGAACAAAAAAAAAATTGAATTATATGGTTTTTAAGACTGTGGATTTAGTGGTCTCATATACAAATACAATACATTTTTTCTTATCGCCAAAAAGTGCAAATTCTCCAAACATGTCTCTTTGTCCCTCTCACACATTTCAGGGGCATTTGGAAGATAGAAAGACTTAAATAAACCAACTGCAAAATGGTGATTGTTCTCCTCTTCTAAACGCCTTTGAATCTGCCAAGTTTGCAAATTGGGAATCCCTGTATTAACTTATGGAATGTATTCTAAATTGTACAGTACATAATATTATAACTAAAGCTAGCAAAACAAACTAGAAACAAAAACAGTACAGTAGTGCAGCCGTGGATGCAGAGGTCATTGTTGTAGTGCGTCCCTTAACTATAAACTGTGTTTTGGGATGCAAAATGCACCCTAATTTAATCTCTTTTTTTGAGTGGTGCAAACCACTCCAACAACTGGCTTTGTTAGTACCCGTGTGTGTGTTTGTGTACCTGTCCCTCAAAAGAATGAGCATGGTTACTATGGTCACTGACATTACGTCAGACCACAGCTGATCAGGCTATATAAGACCTTGCACAACTGAGTTGTTCAAGTTGGAGGAGGGAACACGCCTCCAGCACCCACAGCGTCCCCAGTGGGAATCAAACCCAGGACCTTCTAGCTGTGAGGCGACAGCACTACCGACTGTGCCACCGTGACTTCCACCTATTTAAACTCTGACCACCTCTTCTAAAATCCCCCTGCTGAGTGTATGATGCCCTGCCTATACATTGAGACGACCCCGCCTGACCACAGTATCTTGCCATGGGACACGCCCCTGTGGTGTCTGGAAGTACTCTGTGAAGTCCCCTCTGACACGCTTCCCTGCAGTGGTTTTCCCGCTGTCTGTCATCCTTGCCGGGTGTATGAGGTTGGTGTCTCCTTCAACCTGCCTCCTCCATTCCCCTGGCTGCAGGTCCCCAGAAGCAGTGGTGCCGTCCGCGAAATTCGCTGGGAGGTACCTTGGGATATAACAATTATAGATGTTGATGATGTGATAATCAAAGAAATCCCCAATTTCAAAATGAATTACTTCCCCTCTATCAGGCACCCAGGCTGGCCAGGGGCCCTAAGCCTATTTTGCCATTTTTTACTATAAACCATTTAAAATAGTTCAACTAGCCAATCTGCATCGACACGTTGTGAGCTTGTAGATCGGCTATTAAGGGTAAGATAGGGCCTAGAGATATAGAGACAAATATTTTGACATCATTTAATGTTTGTTTAGGACGAAGTTTGTTGACGGATACTAAAAAAGCTGGACATAGGAGGGGCTAGCGCCTCAAAAACCACAAGTATGACATCACAGGTCCTCTAACATTTGGCTGGGTCCCTGACCTTATCTGTGGAAACGATGCCTCAACTCCTACTATTCCAAGTGCTTATCAGGACTGCTTGCCAGTTCAAATATCATGATTTCTGTGGGTCGCAGCCAGAAAAAGGTTGTGAACCACAGTTCGGTTTATAGCTATATCACCACATTACCTTGAAGCCTGAGTGTTGGCCGCATCTGTGCAGGTCAGATAATTATGCAAAGCCACACAGGCGTGCACAATGTGTCCGGCCTTCTCCGGAGTACATTCAAGGGGCCTGCCCAGGATCCTCCACCTCGCTGCCAAAATGCCGAACGCGTTCTCGATTATCCTTCGGGCTCTTGAGTGACGATAATTGTAGACCCGCTTCTCCTCTGTGAGATTGCGACCTGTACATACGAGAGGTAAACAAAGCAAATGTCATGTGCTATTTAGACGTGTCACAGCATGTTTTGGTATAGAGTTAAACTGTATCAGTGCACACGGGAGAGAGGGTGTAAAATGTGTATGGCACTAATGGCAGTATTAGAAAGTTAACTAGATAATTGTGACAAACATATATATAGATCCTGGCAAATGATCCTTATATCCAGCCCTGTCCAGACCCCCACCCCCCAAAGCAGTAAACCTACAACAGTGGTTCTAGCGGACACTTGAGTATGTGAGCAGCAAAGTTTTGAAGTCAGGTTATTACAACATACTGGAATAGGGGCTCAGGAGGTTGGGAAGCATGGGGAAGGCTGCGTCGCCCAGCAAAACATGCGGGGTCTTTATCGTCCGTCCAGGGAGGGCTTCGGGAGGGGGTAACTGAATCTTGCCTCTGTGAAGACGAGAACCAAATGCACTGTCTTGGAAGACGCCACCGTCGCTTTCTCTGCCTGTGAGAGAAATAATAAACATCAAATAATGGTTTGTCAAGGGTACTTATAACCATGACATTTGTCAAAAATATAATTAACAGATTAGCAACACATGCACCTGGTCATTAATGTATTACTAGTGGATTAGTAGGACTACTGATGTGCCATAGAATGTATTCTCTATCCCAATGTGCTACACATTTAAATGTATATGACAGTATTTCAGCATTTATTAAACAAGTGTCTTAGCTATTCTGAATGGTCAGTCTATTCACTGCATACAGGCCGGGGTAACAGGTCTAGTGTATATTTCCATCCTACAAACATTAAATTGAAATGAATGGATCATTTTACATCATAGTGTCTGAGCAAATATGCATAGTTTATTTTACGTCATGATGATGTACGATGATAAGAGAGCGCCCCCTCACTTCACACAGGTGTGATTATTTTTCACTACTTTCAAAATGACCAGCTCAACAAGATCTAGCCTTGTGGACCTTGTATTGTACTTCCCTATGCTTGTCCATGCAATGTTAAAGTATTCAATCAATCAATGCATAGCCTTTGTGGTCTACTGGTACATGTAGATCACAATCTACCTTTTGGGCACCCCTGCTGTACAAGCATCAGTGCAGTACAATCCAAGTTCACTGGGTGCCATAATTAGGTCCCATCAATACAGTCATTGTCAATGATCATTTCAATGTCAATGGAATGTAAATTGTAAAGCATTCATTCGGAGCATTGAGAGAGGGCCAAAACAATGGCCACAACACTTTTTTTAAGATAATAAATAAGTTTTGATATGACATACCATATGCCCCGATGTCTACCATCGTGAAACGATAGCGTGCGTCGCAAACTGCCATCAACACGATGCTGTGGTGCCCTTTGTAATTGTGGAAGTCACTTCCAGCATTTGGTGGAGCCTTGAGGTTAACGTGTTTCCCGTCGATCGCTCCTACACAGTTGGGGAAATTCCACAGATTCCAAAAGTCAACTGCAATGTCCCGGAACTGTGTAGCTGACGGAAAGGACACGAACTTCTCTTTCAGGGCCAACCAGATGGCTTCGCTGACCTCCGAAACAATCGCACAGACCGTGGAGACACCCATTCTGTAGTTTGTGGCAGCCTTTTGATGGGATGTGCCACAAGCTAGAATGTCCAGGGTGACTGCCACTCGTTCTGCCGGGGATATTGGGATCCTGTGGTTTGAACCATGTTCGATGTACGGCTGGACACGTCGGACAAGGTCGTCAAAACGAGCTGCTGACATCCTAAATGTAGAGAAATGTCTCTCCTCATCCATTTCCCTCATTTGGTGGACCACCGTCACCGGCACGGTGACGGTGATAGACTATGAGCGGGGACCACCAAACCACCGCTCCGGTGGTCACCTAACCACCGAAAATCCAGACTATGTATGAGCCTTAAGGAGGCTTCATTATTGACCATTCACGGGGCTTTGAGCTTCATTAACTGACGAATCGCAGGAGGAGGCTTCATTAATTGACCATTCACGGCTCTCCACGCTTCATTAACTGACCAATGACGGAAGCTGGGGAAGATCCCGGCTTCATTAACTGGCCAATGGAATGAAGCTGGAATGCCTTGATGGCAGCCATCTTTCTTTTTATTTATATGGGCGAGTGGAAATTTAATGCAAATAAATTAATTATAGGTCCAGCAAGAAACTCATGATGGTCTGTTTGTGCTCAATAGGTCACAATAACATTCCGATTTTATGTGTTGTGTTTTGTATGACATTTTGGCCAGGAGTTTTATATCTATCTGAGCTTTTGCCTGATAGCACACATGCTAACAGTGGTGGTGACCATAACGTTAGCAGCATTTGTGTTTATGTTACCATAGCAACGTACAGTGTGCGCAGACCACAAGTAACGTGAGTTGTTTACCACAGAAACACTTGATGTAACATTATAAACTCATGTAACCTTGTGTGTCTAGATTGCCCGTTTTTTATTTGACCAAGGCAGACCATGCTAACGGCGTTAGCGCGTTAGCATCACACAGCTTACAGGCTCAGTGTTGCATGAATAGAACACTTTCAAACATGACAATCCAAACGTTTTTAATGTGAGATGTTCAATTCAATTCAATTCAATTTTATTAAAGTGTCAAATCACAACAAGTTGTCTCAAGACACTTTACAACCAACAAAGATCCACCCAGAGCAAGCAATATTGCGACAATGGTAACGAAAAACTCCCCTTTAGGAAGAAACGTCAGGCAGAACCCGACTCTAGGGTGGGCGGCCATCTGCCTCGACCGTGTCGGGGGAGAGGGGGGGAGGGTAGAGGGGAATAGGAAGAAAGAATAGAAGAGAGATAGACAGGGTGGGCTCCATGAAGGGGCCTGGTCTACATCTGGTCCAGGTCGTGCACTGTGAGGCTGGGTCCACGGTCACACTTCTGGTGGGCTCCATGAAGTGGCCTGGTCCACGGTCACACTCGGCAGTCAGTTGGGGGTTAATATTAGAGGTCCACGGAACTGCGAAGTGGAGGACAAAAAGAGACTCCGGGGAAGGATTCCCCGGATGTTGGGTTAGTGGCAGGCCTTACTGGAGCCTATACAGTGTATATTACAAGCACTGCTGGGAGACTGCTGGGCTCCATGAAGTGGCCTGGTCCACGGTCACTCGGCAGTCAGTTGGGGGTTAATATTAGAGGTCCACGGAACTGCGAAGTGGAGGACAAAAAGAGACTCCGGGGAAGGATTCCCCGGATGTTGGGTTAGTGGCAGGCCTTACTGGAGCCTATACAGTGTATATTACAAGCACTGCTGGGAGACAAACCCACACAAACAATGTACAATTATGGTATTTAGCAGACACACAACACAGGTGCGGGGTTTGGTGGGAGGTTCCCCTTACTCATGTTCTGGTGAGTTGGTGATCACAGAGGATTGTGTATTATATCAACCTGGGATTTTATAATAGGCTATAAGTTGTGTGCTATCTCTAACAGATTGTCCATGCTAGACAAATAGCCTATAATAATCAAATCTAGAAGCTTGTAGATTGGCTATTTTCACATAGCAGATTTTGTCTAACACGTTTTTTTTGTTCCACCCTGACTAATAGTTCACACAACACTGTGAGCTTGTAGATCGGTTATTTTCACATAGCTCTGATGTATATATAATTTGTATATGTATGTTGGGGACCACTTGGAACTGACTTAAGGACCCCTGGGGGTCCCCTGACCCCAATCAATATTTCCAATGACTCATAGCCATTAATGACAGGTGCATGGGCCATTCACCTAGATAATGGCAAACTAGGCAACATTTTATAATGGGTAAAAATGAGTTTGATGCTGTATATAGGCCAAATGCTACAACAGTTAGAAATCAAATGAGTGATTGATGATTTTAGACAATATGCATTGCAGATATGTTTACTGTACCTGATTTATTTATGTATTGCTCCTATGCTCTGTAGAAGATAGGGCAGATCAATTTGGTTCCATTTGTATACTCTTAGTTAGGATTTTATAGTATTGCGGTTCATTATTTAATTGTAACACAGGTTACTCCTCCCTATTTTAATATTTTCTGTATTGACATGAAGTACGGATGATGTCAGAAAACAAGCAGTGGTAGTTGGTACATTCTACATAGCTAGAATCAGGGTCACATCCCTGCGCTGCTGTCTGTCTAAATTCATTGTCACACTGTCCATTAAACAAATGAACAATTTCACTGAAGCTGTTGAAAACTGTGTCCAAAGAGGCTGTGTGGCAGGTGTCAGAATAGACAACAAATGACCTCTAGATGGTCTTCCACCATGTCTTCACCTCCTCCTAGGATACTCTAGGACTAGACTAGAGGCTGATGTTTAAATGTCCAAATGTCAGGAAATTGCAGTGGCTCAAACCCTGTCCATATAATGTTTACTTGTATTAATAATAACCTAACATGGTTCATATATTTTATATAGTAATTAGAATTGATTTGCCTCCTGTGTGAATAGGATGGGATAGGGTATGTGTATGCTACTGTATTTTAGTGTAAGTCATAATGGTGGTAGGCTACTTTAATTTGATTAAGTGATATTTGAAAGATTTGTTATGACTCAATAACAATTGTCACATTTAATAATGAGCTACAGCATGGCCTACACAATACAGAATTGTATGCTTTAAACTTGGGTTTTACAAAATGGGACTTAAAAAAACTGAAGAAATGATCAAACATTATGTGCTGGAAGGGCTTGTCAGTTCCTTAAAGCAGGAACCAAGGTGTTTATGCAAAGACAGCAGATATATAACTATATGTGAGCATGCTGATGAATGATGACGTTCAGTAAACGCATACTTGACTCCCTGCAGAGAAAAATAATTTGGTTGACTGTAGCAGTTACGTGAAATCACTCTGAATCCAATGCTAAACGTTTGCCATTCACTGCTGTCATAAGTCTACTCAATACAGTTTTGTTTAAAGCGGGGCTTGAACCGGGGACACTGAACGTTTGCTGTAAAGTCTACTCATAAAGATTGCTTAAAGCGGGGCTTGAACTGGTGACACTGGGATCCGTACTTCCCCTTCCTAGAAACGCTAGTTTTGCTTTTTGAAAATATTCGGATACATTATCGCTTGCAGCAGGATTGTACATGAAGCTGAGTTAGAATTGCATCCATTCCCTTCCATTTTCTCAAGTTTTCTCTCCTTTTCTCTTCTTTCTTCTCTTTTCTTTCTCCCCCCTTCTTCCCCCTCCATTTTTCTTCTTCCCCCCCTCTTACAGTCTAGTGTTCCCCAGCTTTAGCTCAGTCGGTAGAGCATGAGACTCTTAATCTCAGGGTCGTGGGTTCGAGCCCCACATCGGGCGAAGCCAATTGCCTTTTGATGATACGGAAGTGTGCACTAAACTATTAGGGCCCTATTAAGCAAGACGAAAAACCCATGCGGTAATACAGATTTCGCCCTCGCTCTGCGCCTTTTCGTATTATGGAAGCCGTGGTGAGCGCTCACTCATATGGAATACCACGTTCCTGCATAATTTAGCATTGGGGGAGTGTCCATATGTTAATTATTTTCGCTTTGCGCTATTTGCTATAAAGCCCCTTGACCTAAAAACACTCAGCGCATACCGATTCCGCCTGGGTCTGACCACGTCTTAAAAGCAAAAAGCACTGTTTGATTTTACACTTGAGCGGCTCTGGAGTGCTGCTGGAGTGTTGCCATGTCTGTTTGCTGTTTATTATAAGCGGCTTCTTTTTCTGCAAAGTTGCTTGTAAATATTGGTAGTTGTGGTTGCTTTTCTTGTTTCTAAAGTGCTTATTTGGGCTTTTATCCTAATGTTGTTTAAACCAGTGATCCTCACACAGCGACATTCCCATGTCAAGGACCCCCAGATGAATGCATTTGCCCAACTAAGCCAGTGACCCCCATGACAGATTTGTGTTTTTAAATGTTTCAATACAATTTTTCAAAAATATTCTTATTGTCACTTTTTTCAAAGATTACTTTTGAAAATAGCAGATCTACCAGCTCACAATGCATCACATTCATTCATTAAAACAATGAACTCTGACTGCAGGGGGATATATATTTATAATGATCATTATAACAATGTGCAAGAAAATATGTAAAAAGAAGGAAGAACTTTATTCATTATTTATTTGTGGACAATCAAAATATGCTGGAAATTTTAATGTGGTGTCATTAAAAGGAATATTGATATGGCAGACTCACTATCTAGAAAATAAAAACATGGCACTTCATTTAAAATAGGTTGCAGACCCCTGTTATATGCGATTCTTTAGGGAGTATGTTTATAGACCTATTTACTTGTTTCTATGAGACATGGCAACAGCAGGAGACGAGCTTTCTGGCTCAAACGTTCAAATTGATATTGTAAAGGGTCATATATCGCTCATTTCTCAACCTTTTAAAAAGATTAAAACATCTCCATAATCACTGGGAAGTTAGCTTTCATATGCTGTATCACACCCGACTCAATTATTCTTCAATACAATGCTACGAGCGAAGACCATAACATTGGGGCCGCAGCAATACGCATGGCGCACGTATGGCATTTCAACTCATTCCTTCGTCGTGACTCGAATGAAATAAAATAAAATAAACGTTATTTTACTGGTGTTTTTCAATAGAAACAAATAAAGAGCGTGTGTGCAACAGTCAGTGCATATACGTGCATGCACTATAGGCTATATTTCCTCCTTGTCGTGATGGTGAGCTGAGCTCTTCACAGCCCGTTTGTCTTTCATATTATTCTTATAATATTTGATATTATAAACACTCATGGTTCTCTCATTTCTCAACCGTTTTTTAAAATGTAAAAATCCCCATATTCCTTAGGAATCTTGCTTTCATTCGCTGTATGGTACATGGTTCTATTTTTATCGAATTAAACAATATCAAACGAACTTGTATGTTCGGGGGTTAGACGATTCTGGGAACATTACGCATGGATTGCCAATTTGCCAGCCAATGCTGCGTATCTACTCGCAGTTCCATTCCGATCTGAAAGGTATAGGTAGGTGCCATTTCAAAGTCTTAGTTATTCATTTATGAATCAAATCAACTAGAATAAAGATTTTTACAGCTGTTTTTCATGCTTAGAACAGAAACAAATGAAGTGATGATGTGCGTATATCTCCCTCCCTTAGCATATGGCTGCGCCGCTGTAATGACTTTCCAATGAAAACTGCAAGTTACTTAACAAAATAGAGACATAGGCCTACAAGCTATGCACATCATGGCTGTGACAGCTTGTGGATCTGTTCTTTTGAGGCATAAAGGTGACAGCATGCAGTGCAATATGAATAATTAACCCAAATGTGACAAAGTCTGCCAGTCTGCAGAAATGTAATACCACTTGCCGAAAAGGGCGCATTCCATGAGGACATCAGCTGGTGTCGTAAAGAGAATAGTACGGACATGTTCATTGGGTAAGCCTCAAAACTCCCTGAAACACTCCCATGACTAATTCAAGGCCGTTTTGCTCACACCACGGGGTGTCGAAAGCGCTTCTTACCTGGCCCATAATTGTAATATGACATTGCACACGCCCCCACGTCTTAAAAACTGTAAAGTTATATGTAATTAGATTCCACTTGCTTAATAGGGCCCTTAGACTCTGATCATTTCAATCTGTAGATGAGGTCAAGTTCAACTATACGCAAAAATGCTACAAAGGGCAGAAAATGTGTCATGGCCTGCTCTCTACAGGTTGAATGTGTCCACTAGGTTGTGCTGTTGGCTACAGTTCTAATCACAAAGGAGACTTTTCTTGTTCCATAATTATGTACAATCTAGCATGGAGGTTGAAAATAATGTGTTTAGAACTTTAATAACTCATTTACTTTATCAGAGAATAACATCTATCTCTAACATCAGACTTTTAGGCAGGTACTGTGGCTTATCTGGTGAAAGTGTCTGTTTCGTAATGTTGTTTATTGCCCACAATAGTTTTTCTTTCATGAACCTCTTGACATTTGATTTAAATTTTGCATGCATGCTTAGATTTCCAGAGATGCTTCTGGTGAAATAATGCAGCTGTGTAAATAGTATGTGTGCCTCGTAAGCTCAGTCGGTAGAGCATGAGACTCTTAATCTCAGGTCATCAATAACATTATGCTAGTAGGCAGGTACTGTGGTTTAGCGGTGAAAGCGCCTGTCTTGTAAGCAGGAGACCCTGGGTTCAAATCCCAGCAGTTCCTCGGAAACCAAGTTCTTAACTGTGTATTGCCCACAATAGTTTTTCTTTCACAGACCTCTTTACATTCGGTGAAAGAATGCAGCTGTGAACATGGTACTCGTGCCTGGTTAGCTCAGTCGGTAGAGCATGAGACTCTTAAACTCAGGGTCGTGCGTACGAGTCCCACATTGGGCGAAGCCAATTGCCATTTGATGATACGGAAGTGTGCACTAAACTATTAGACTCTGATCATTTCAATCTGTAGATGAGGTCCCGTTCAACTATACGCAAATATGCTACAAAGTGCAAAAAATGTGTCATGCCCTGCTCTCTACAGGTTGAATGTGTCCACTAGGATGTGCTGTTGGCTACAGTTCTAATCACAATGGAGACTTTTCTTGTTCCATATGTAAAATATAGCATGCAGGTTGAAATATGAATGTGTTTAGAACTTTAATAACTCATTTACTTTATCAGAGAATAACATCTTCTATCTCTTACATCAGGCTTTTGGGCAGGTACTGTGGCTTAGCTGGTGAAAGCGCCTGTTTCGTAAACAGGAGACCCTGGGTTCAAATCCCAGCAGTACCTCAGAAAGCAAGTTCCTAGCAATGTTGTTTATTGCCCACAATAGTTTTTCTTTCATGAACCTCTTGACATTTGATTTAAATTTTGCATGCATGCTTAGATTTCCAGAGATGCTTCTGGTGAAATAATGCAGCTGTGTAAATAGTATGTGTGCCTCGTAAACTCAGTCGGTAGAGCATGAGACTCTTAATCTCAGGTCATCAATAACATCATGCTAGTAGGCAGGTACTGTGGCTTAGCGGTGAAAGCGCCTGTCTTGTAAACAGGAGACCCTGGGTTCAAATCCCAGCAGTACCTCTGAAACCAAGTTCTTAACTGTGTATTGCCCACAACAGTTTTTCTTTCACAGACCTCTTTACATTCGGTGAAAGAATGCAGCTGTGAACATGTTACTCGTGCCTGGTTAGCTCAGTCGGTAGAGCATGAGACTCTTAATCTCAGGGTCGTGGGTTCGAGCCCCACATCGGGCGAAGCTAATTGCCTTTTGATGATACGGAAGTGTTCACTAAACTATTAGACTCTGATCATTTCAATCTGTAGATGAGGTCAAGTTCAACTATACGCAAAAATGCTACAAAGTGCAGAAAGTGTGTCATGGCCTGCTCTCTACAGGTTGAATGTGTCCACTAGGTTGTGCTGTTGGCTACAGTTCTAATCACAAAGGAGACTTTTCTTGTTCCATATGTAAAATCTAGCATGGAGGTTGAAAATAATGTGTTTAGAACTTTAATAACTCATTTACTTTATCAGAGAATAACATCTATCTCTAACATCAGGCTTTTAGGCAGGTACTGTGGCTTATCTGGTGAAAGTGTCTGTTTCGTAATGTTGTTTATTGCCCACAATAGTTTTTCTTTCATGAACCTCTTGACATTTGATTTAAATTTTGCATGCATGCTTAGATTTCCAGAGATGCTTCTGGTGAAAAAATGCAGCTGTGTAAATAGTATGTGTGCCTCGTAAAGTCAGTCGGTAGAGCATGAGACTCTTAATCTCAGGTCATCAATAACATCATGCTAGTAGGCAGGTACTGTGGCTTAGCGGTGAAAGCGCCTGTCTTGTAAACAGGAGACCCTGGGTTCAAATCCCAGCAGTACCTCTGAAACCAAGTTCTTAACTGTCTATTGCCCACAATAGTTTTTCTTTCACAGACCTCTTTACATTCGGTGAAAGAATGCAGCTGTGAACATGGTACTCGTGCCTGGTTAGCTCAGTCGGTAGAGCATGAGACTCTTAATCTCAGGGTCGAGCGTTCGAGTCCCACATTGGGCGAAGCCAATTGCCATTTGATGATACGGAAGTGTGCACTAAACTATTAGACTCTGATCATTTCAATCTGTAGATGAGGTCCAGTTCAACTATACGCAAATATGCTACAAAGTGCAAAAAATGTGTCATGCCCTGTTCTCTACAGGTTGAATGTGTCCACTAGGTTGTGCTGTTGGCTACAGTTCTAATCACAATGGAGACTTTTCTTTTTCCATTTGTAAAATATAGCATGCAGGTTGAAATATTAATCTGTTTAGAACTTTAATAACTCATTTACTTTATCAGAGAATAACATCTTCTATCTCTTACATCAGGCTTTTGGGCAGGTACTGTGGCTTAGCTGGTGAAAGCGCCTGTTTCGTAAACAGGAGACCCTGGGTTCAAATCCCAGCAGTACCTCAGAAAGCAAGTTCCTAGCAATGTTGTTTATTGTCCACAATAGTTTTTCTTTCATGAACCTCTTGACATTTGATTTAAATTTTGCATGCATGCTTAGATTTCCAGAGATGCTTCTGGTGAAATAATGCAGCTGTGTAAATAGTATGTGTGCCTCGTAAGCTGTCGGTAGAGCATGAGACTCTTAATCTCAGGTCATCAATAACATCATGCTAGTAGGCAGGTACTGTGGCTTAGCGGTGAAAGCGCCTGTCTTGTAAACAGGAGACCCTGGGTTCAAATCCCAGCAGTACCTCTGAAACCAAGTTCTTAACTGTGTATTGCCCACAATAGTTTTTCTTTCACAGACCTCTTTACATTCGGTGAAAGAATGCAACTGTGAACATGGTACTCGTGCCTGGTTAGCTCAGTCGGTAGAGCATGAGACTCTTAATCCCAGGGTCGTGGGTTCGAGCCCCACATCGGGCGAAGCTAATTGCCTTTTGATGATACGGAAGTGTGCACTAAACTATTAGACTCTGATCATTTCAATCTGTAGATGAGGTCCAGTTCAACTATATCCAAATATGCTACAAAGTGCAAAAAATGTGTCATGCCCTGCTCTCTACAGGTTGAATGTGTCCACTAGGTTGTGCTGTTGGCTACAGTTCTAATCACAATGGAGACTTTTCTTGTTCCATATGTAAAATATAGCATGCAGGTTGAAATATTAATGTTTAGAACTTTAATAACTCATTTACTTTATCAGAGAATAACATCTTCTATCTCTTACATCAGGCTTTTGGGCAGGTACTGTGGCTTAGCTGGTGAAAGCGCCTGTTTTGTAAACAGGAGACCCTGGGTTCAAATCCCAGCAGTACCTCTGAAACCAAGTTCTTAACTGTGTATTGCCCACAACAGTTTTTCTTTCACAGACCTCTTTACATTCGGTGAAAGAATGCAGCTGTGAACATGTTACTCGTGCCTGTATAGCTCAGTCGGTAGAGCATGAGACTCTTAATCTCAGGGTCGTCGGTTTGAGCCCCACATCGGGCGAAGCCAATTGCCTTTTGATGATACGGAAGTGTGCACTAAACTATTAGACTCTGATCATTTCAATCTGTAGATGAGGTCAAGTTCAACTATACGCAAAAATGCTACAAAGTGCAGAAAGTGTGTCATGGCTTGCTCTCTACAGGTTGAATGTGTCCACTAGGTTGTGCTGTTGGCTACAGTTCTAATCACAAAGGAGACTTTTCTTGTTCCATATGTAAAATCTAGCATGGAGGTTGAAAATAATGTGTTTAGAACTTTAATAACTCATTTACTTTATCAGAGAATAACATCTATCTCTAACATCAGGCTTTTAGGCAGGTACTGTGGCTTATCTGGTGAAAGTGTCTGTTTCGTAATGTTGTTTATTGCCCACAATAGTTTTTCTTTCATGAACCTCTTGACATTTGATTTAAATTTTGCATGCATGCTTAGATTTCCAGAGATGCTTCTGGTGAAAAAATGCAGCTGTGTAAATAGTATGTGTGCCTCGTAAGCTCAGTCGGTAGAGCATGAGACTCTTAATCTCAGGTCATCAATAACATCATGCTAGTAGGCAGGTACTGTGGCTTAGCGGTGAAAGCGCCTGTCTTGTAGACAGGAGACCCTGGGTTCAAATCCCAGCAGTACCTCTGAAACCAAGTTCTTAACTGTGTATTGCCCACAATAGTTTTTCTTTCACAGACCTCTTTACATTCGGTGAAAGAATGCAGCTGTGAACATGGTACTCGTGCCTGGTTAGCTCAGTCGGTAGAGCATGAGACTCTTAATCTCAGGGTCGTGCGTTCGAGTCCCACATTGGGCGAAGCCAATTGCCATTTGATGATACGGAAGTGTGCACTAAACTATTGGACTCTGATCATTTCAATCTGTAGATGAGGTCCAGTTCAACTATACACAAATATGCTACAAAGTGCAAAAAATGTCTCATGCCCTGCTCTCTACAGGTTGAATGTGTCCACTAGGTTGTGCTGTTGGCTACAGTTCTAATCACAATGGAGACTTTTCTTTTTCCATTTGTAAAATATAGCATGCAGGTTGAAATATTAATCTGTTTAGAACTTTAATAACTCATTTACTTTATCAGAGAATAACATCTTCTATCTCTTACATCAGGCTTTTGGGCAGGTACTGTGGCTTAGCTGGTGAAAGCGCCTGTTTCGTAAACAGGAGACCCTGGGTTCAAATCCCAGCAGTACCTCAGAAAGCAAGTTCCTAGCAATGTTGTTTATTGCCCACAATAGTTTTTCTTTCATGAACCTCTTGACATTTGATTTAAATGTTGCATGCATGCTTAGATTTCCAGAGATGCTTCTGGTGAAATAATGCAGCTGTGTAAATAGTATGTGTGCCTCGTAAGCTGTCGGTAGAGCATGAGACTCTTAATCTCAGGTCATCAATAACATCATGCTAGTAGGCAGGTACTGTGGCTTAGCTGGTGAAAGCGCCTGTTTCGTAAACAGGAGACCCTGGGTTCAAATCCCAGCAGTACCTCAGAAACCAAGTTCCTAGCAAGGAACTTCCTTTGCTAGGAATGTTGTTTATTGCCCACAATAGCTTTTCTTTCATGAACCTCTTGACATTTGATTGAAATTTTGCATGCATGCTTAGATTTCCAGAGATGCTTCTGGTATAATGCAGATGTTTAAATAGTATGTGTGCCTCGTAAACTCAGTCGGTAGAGCATGAGACTCTTAATCTCAGGTCATCAATAACATCATGCTAGTAGGCAGGTACTGTGGCTTAGCGGTGAAAGCGCCTCTCTTGTAAACAGGAGACCTTGGGTTCAAATCCCAGCAGTACCTCCGAAAGCAAGTTCTTAACTATTGTGTATTGCCCACAATAGTTTTTCTTTCACAGACCTCTTTACATTCGGTGATTGAATGCAGCTGTGAACATGGTACTCGTGCCTGGTTAGCTCAGTCGGTAGAGCATGAGACTCTTAATCTCAAGGTCGTGGGTTCGAGCCCCACATCGGGCGAAGCCGATTTCCATTTGATGATACGGAAGTGTGCACTAAACTATTAGACTCTGATCATTTCAATCTGAAGATGAGGTCCAGTTCAACTATATGCAAATATGCTACAAAGTGCAAAAAATGTGTCTTACCCTGCTCTCTACAGGTTGAATGTGTCCACTAGGTTGTGCTGTTGGCTACAGTTCTAATGACAATGGAGACTTTTCTTGTTCCATATGTAAAACACAGCATGCAAGTTGAAATATTAATGTGTTTAGAACTTTAATAACTCATTTACTTTATCAGAAAATAACATCTTCTATCTCTAACATCAGGCTTTTGGGCCGGTACTGTGGCTTAGCTGGTGAAAGCGCCTGTTTTGTAAACAGGAGACCCTGGGTTCAAATCCCAGCAGTACCTCAGAAAGCAAGTTCCTAGCAATGTTGTTTATTGCCCACAATAGTTTTTCTTTCATGAACCTCTTGACATTTGATTGAAATTTTGCATGCATGCTTAGATTTCCAGAGATGCTTCTGGTGAAATAATGCAGCTGTGTAAATAGTATGTGTGCCTCGTAAACTCAGTCGGTAGAGCATGAGACTCTTAAACTCAGGGTCGTGGGTACGAGTCCCACATTGGGCGAAGCCAATTGCCATTTGATGATACGGAAGTGTGCACTAAACTATTAGACTCTGATCATTTCAATCTGTAGATGAGGTCCAGTTCAACTATACGCAAATATGCTACAAAGTGCAAAAAATGTGTCATGCCCTGCTCTCTACAGGTTGAATGTGTCCTCTAGGTTGTGCTGTTGGCTACAGTTCTAATCACAATGGGGACTTTTCTTGTTCCATATGTAAAATATAGCATGCAGGTTGAAATATTAATGTGTTTAGAACTTTAATAACTCATTTACTTTATCAGAGAATAACATCTTCTATCTCTTACATCAGGCTTTTGGGCAGGTACTGTGGCTTAGCTGGTGAAAGCGCCTGTTTCGTAAACAGGAGACCCTGGGTTCAAATCCCAGCAGTACCTCAGAAAGCAAGTTCCTAGCAATTTTGTTTATTGCCCACAATAGTTTTTCTTTCATGAACCTCTTGACATTTGATTTAAATTTTGCATGCATGCTTAGATTTCCAGAGATGCTTCTGGTGTAATAATGCAGCTGTGTAAATAGTATGTGTGCCTGGTAAGCTCAGTCGGTAGAGCATGAGACTCTTAATCTCAGGTCATCAATAACATCATGCTAGTAGGCAGGTGCTGTGGCTTAGTGGTGAAAGCGCCTGTCTTGTAAACAGGAGACCCTGGGTTCAAATCCCAGCAGTACCTCTGAAACCAAGTTCTTAACTGTGTATTGCCCACAATAGTTTTTCTTTCACAGACCTCTTTACATTCGGTGAAAGAATGCAGCTGTGACCATGGTACTCGTGCCTGGTTAGCTCAGTCGGTAGAGCATGAGACTCTTAATCTCAGGGTCGTGGGTTCGAGCCCCACATCGGGCGAAGCCAATTGCCATTTGATGATACGGAAGTGTGCACTAAAGTATTAGACTCTGATCATTTCAATCTGTAGATGAGGTCAAGTTCAACTATACGCAAAAATGCTACAAAGTGCAGAAAATGTGTCATGGCCTGCTCTCTACAGGTTGAATGGGTCCACTAGGTTGTGCTGTTGGCTACAGTTCTAATCACAAAGGAGACTTTTCTTGTTCCATATGTAAAATCTAGCATGGAGGTTGAAAATAATGTGTTTAGAACTTTAATAACTCATTTACTTTATCAGAGAATAGCATCTATCTCTAACATCAGGCTTTTAGGCAGGTACTGTGGCTTATCTGGTGAAAGTTTCTGTTTCGTAATGTTGTTTATTGCCCACAATAGTTTTTCTTTCATGAACCTCTTGACATTTGATTTAAATTTTGCATGCATGCTTAGATTTCCAGAGATGCTTCTGGTGAAATAATGCAGCTGTGTAAATAGTATGTGTGCCTCGTAAACTCAGTCGGTAGAGCATGAGACTCTTAATCTCAGGTCATCAATAACATCATGCTAGTAGGCAGGTACTGTGGCTTAGCGTTGAAAGTGCCTGTCTTGTAAACAGGAGACCCTGGGTTCAAATCCCAGCAGTACCTCCGAAAGCAAGTTCTTAACTATTGTGTATTGCCCACAATAGTTTTTCTTTCACAGACCTCTTTACATTCGGTGAAAGAATGCAGCTGTGAACATGTTACTCGTGCCTGGTTAGCTCAGTCGGTAGAGCATGAGACTCTTAATCTCAGGGTCGTGGTTTCGAGCCCCACATTGGGCGAAGCCAATTGCCATTTGATGATACGGAAGTGTGCACTAAAGTATTAGACTCTGATCATTTCAATCTGTAGATGAGGTCCAGTTCAACTATACGCAAATATGCTACAAAGTGCAAAAAATGTGTCATGCCCTGCTCTCTACAGGTTGAATGTGTCCACTAGGTTGTGCTGTTGGCTACAGTTCTAATCACAATGGAGACTTTTCTTGTTCCATATGTAAAATATAGCATGCAGGTTGAAATATTAATGTGTTTAGAACTTTAATAACTCATTTACTTTATCAGAGAATAACATCTTCTATCTCTAACATCAGGCTTTTGGGCAGGTACTGTGGCTTAGCTGGTGAAAGCGCCTGTTTCGTAAACAGGAGACCCTGGGTTCAAATCCCAGCAGTACCTCAGAAACCAAGTTCCTAGCAAGGAACTTCCTTTGCTAGGAATGTTGTTTATTGCCCACAATAGCTTTTCTTTCATGAACCTCTTGACATTTGATTGAAATTTTGCATGCATGCTTAGATTTCCAGAGATGCTTCTGGTATAATGCAGATGTTTAAATAGTATGTGTGCCTCGTAAACTCAGTCGGTAGAGCATGAGACTCTTAATCTCAGGTCATCAATAACATCATGCTAGTAGGCAGGTACTGTGGCTTAGCGGTGAAAGCGCCTCTCTTGTAAACAGGAGACCTTGGGTTCAAATCCCAGCAGTACCTCCGAAAGCAAGTTCTTAACTATTGTGTATTGCCCACAATAGTTTTTCTTTCACAGACCTCTTTACATTCGGTGAAAGAATGCAGCTGTGAACATGTTACTCGTGCCTGGTTAGCTCAGTCGGTAGAGCATGAGACTCTTAATCTCAGGGTCGTGGTTTCGAGCCCCACATTGGGCGAAGCCAATTGCCATTTGATGATACGGAAGTGTGCACTAAAGTATTAGACTCTGATCATTTCAATCTGTAGATGAGGTCCAGTTCAACTATACGCAAATATGCTACAAAGTGCAAAAAATGTGTCATGCCCTGCTCTCTACAGGTTGAATGTGTCCACTAGGTTGTGCTGTTGGCTACAGTTCTAATCACAATGGAGACTTTTCTTGTTCCATATGTAAAATATAGCATGCAGGTTGAAATATTAATGTGTTTAGAACTTTAATAACTCATTTACTTTATCAGAGAATAACATCTTCTATCTCTAACATCAGGCTTTTGGGCAGGTACTGTGGCTTAGCTGGTGAAAGCGCCTGTTTCGTAAACAGGAGACCCTGGGTTCAAATCCCAGCAGTACCTCAGAAACCAAGTTCCTAGCAAGGAACTTCCTTTGCTAGGAATGTTGTTTATTGCCCACAATAGCTTTTCTTTCATGAACCTCTTGACATTTGATTGAAATTTTGCATGCATGCTTAGATTTCCAGAGATGCTTCTGGTATAATGCAGATGTTTAAATAGTATGTGTGCCTCGTAAACTCAGTCGGTAGAGCATGAGACTCTTAATCTCAGGTCATCAATAACATCATGCTAGTAGGCAGGTACTGTGGCTTAGCGGTGAAAGCGCCTCTCTTGTAAACAGGAGACCTTGGGTTCAAATCCCAGCAGTACCTCCGAAAGCAAGTTCTTAACTATTGTGTATTGCCCACAATAGTTTTTCTTTCACAGACCTCTTTACATTCGGTGATTGAATGCAGCTGTGAACATGGTACTCGTGCCTGGTTAGCTCAGTCGGTAGAGCATGAGACTCTTAATCTCAAGGTTGTGGGTTCGAGCCCCACATCGGGCGAAGCCGATTTCCATTTGATGATACGGAAGTGTGCACTAAACTATTAGACTCTGATCATTTCAATCTGAAGATGAGGTCCAGTTCAACTATATGCAAATATGCTACAAAGTGCAAAAAATGTGTCTTACCCTGCTCTCTACAGGTTGAATGTGTCCACTAGGTTGTGCTGTTGGCTACAGTTCTAATGACAATGGAGACTTTTCTTGTTCCATATGTAAAATACAGCATGCAAGTTGAAATATTAATGTGTTTAGAACTTTAATAACTCATTTACTTTATCAGAAAATAACATCTTCTATCTCTAACATCAGGCTTTTGGGCCGGTACTGTGGCTTAGCTGGTGAAAGCGCCTGTTTTGTAAACAGGAGACCCTGGGTTCAAATCCCAGCAGTACCTCAGAAAGCAAGTTCCTAGCAATGTTGTTTATTGACCACAATAGTTTTTCTTTCATGAACCTCTTGACATTTGATTGAAATTTTGCATGCATGCTTAGATTTCCAGAGATGCTTCTGGTGAAATAATGCAGCTGTGTAAATAGTATGTGTGCCTCGTAAACTCAGTCGGTAGAGCATGAGACTCTTAAACTCAGGGTCGTGGGTAAGAGTCCCACATTGGGCGAAGCCAATTGCCATTTGATGATACGGAAGTGTGCACTAAACTATTCAGAATCAGAATCAGAATCAGAATCAGTTTTATTGTCACATCACAGGTTTACAAGGTAAAGAAGTGGGTGAAATTCGTTTTTGTACATCGTTCCCATCGCAACGTTAATTTCCATAGAAAGAAGAGGGGGGGGGGGGGGGGAGAAGAGGGGTGGGGGGCAGGTGGGAAGGAGATCAAAACAAGAGAGCAACAGAATCTACATATTTACAAAAACCTGAGATAATAATAAAAAACTAACTAAGGTGCCTGAGCATAGCAGCAATGTATGTATACTGTGCATGTTATACTTATACTGTGCATATACATATGGACGTTAAGGTGCTTAGAGAAAAAAGAGCAATAACAACACAACAAGAGCAACAATAGAAAAACAAAAAGTCAGTGCGTTGTACATGGGATTAAGGTGCAAAAGGTCAGTGCGTGTCCACCTAGGGTGGACTGACCCTAGTATAATCCGCAGGTAGCTCCATGAGGGAGTGCAACAAAAAGTTTGGTGTGTCCGAGGGGGAGCTAAGTCCAAGTCCAAGTCCAAGTCATTGTCCCTGGTATAATCCACAGGTGTGTTCAGGAGGAGCCAGAAAAGTTTTTGCACTGCCTGCTGTCAGGCTGCTGAACAAGGCTTATGCCTCATTCAGCATCCTGACAGCAGCCGGATTAAAACTGCACCAGAGCCTGGTGGTGGAACTCTTGATACTGCGGTAGAGCCCCTTGCCCGGTCGCGGTCGTTGTAGGGGTTTGAACAGTCTGTGACTTGGGTGGTGCTTGTCCTTGATGATGCGCTTGGCTTTGACCACGCACCGCCTTTTGTACAGTTCCTGGAGCGCTGGGAGCTCGATTCCCATTATCCGCTCTGCCGATCGCACTACTCGTTGTAGGCTGATCTTTTCTCGGGCAGTGCAGTTCCCGTACCAGGCCGTGACACAGCCTGTTAGGATGCCTTCAACAGAACTGTTGTAGTACAGCCTGAGGATGCGGTTTCCTACTCCGAGCTTCTTCAGGCGGCGGAGCCAGTACAGTCGCTGCTGAGCCTTTTTCCTCACGTGTGTGGAGTGCGTCTCCCATTTGAGGTCTTCCTCGATGTGTACTCCGAGGAACTTGAACTCGCTGACCCTTTCCACTGCAGCACCGTCGATGAGGATGGGCGCATGGTCTCTCCGCGGCCTCCTGAAGTCCACGATCAGTTCTTTGGTCTTGTCGACGTTAAGAGAGAGGTTGTTCTCCCGGCACCAGAGTGCCAGTGATTTGATCTCCTCTCTGTAGTCAGACTCGTCGTTGTTGACGATTCGGCCTATCACTGTCGTGTCGTCCGCGTACTTTATGATGGTGTTGGAGACATGTGTGGCTATGCAGTCATACGTGTACAGGGAGTAGAGGAGAGGGCTCAGCACGCATCCCTGGGGTGCTCCGGTGTTGAGGGTCAGGGGGTCGGATGTGATGCTGCCCATTCTCACCACCTGATGTCGGTTGGACAAGAAGTCCTGTATCCAGTCGCACATGCTTGGGTGTAGCCCTAGGTCTCTGAGCTTTTTGTCAAGTATTGCTGGGACAATTGTGTTGAATGCTGAGCTGTAGTCCACGAACAGCATACGTACATATTTGTCCTTCAGCAGCTTGTTGTCCATGTGCGAGAGGACGGTGTGGAGAGCCATGGCAATAGCGTCGTCGGTGGATCTGTTTTTGCGGTATGCATACTGCCACGGATCCAGCGAGGCAGGTAGCGTGGAGCTGATGTATTCCCTCACCAGTTTCTCGAAGCACTTGCTGACGATCGGGGTGAGAGCGACAGGTCTCCAGTCGTTCAGGCATGTCCCTTTGGCCTTTTTGGGAATGGGCACAATGGTTGACATTTTGAACCCTGCAGGGACCACAGCCTGGGAGAGGGAGAGGTTAAAAATGTCAGCGAAGACACCCGCCAGCTGGTCTGCACATGCCTTAAGGACCCGGCCTGGAATCCCATCAGGTCCGGCTGCCTTGTGGATGTTGACCCGTGCGAAGGCTGTACGCACTTCTCTCTCCGAGATGGTTAGAGGGTTCTCCTTAGACTCTGATCATTTCAATCTGTAGATGAGGTCCAGTTCAACTATACGCAAATATGCTACAAAGTGCAAAAAATGTGTCATGCCCTGCTCTCTACAGGTTGAATGTGTCCTCTAGGTTGTGCTGTTGGCTACAGTTCTAATCACAATGGGGACTTTTCTTGTTCCATATGTAAAATATAGCATGCAGGTTGAAATATTAATGTGTTTAGAACTTTAATAACTCATTTACTTTATCAGAGAATAACATCTTCTATCTCTTACATCAGGCTTTTGGGCAGGTACTGTGGCTTAGCTGGTGAAAGCGCCTGTTTCGTAAACAGGAGACCCTGGGTTCAAATCCCAGCAGTACCTCAGAAAGCAAGTTCCTAGCAATTTTGTTTATTGCCCACAATAGTTTTTCTTTCATGAACCTCTTGACATTTGATTTAAATTTTGCATGCATGCTTAGATTTCCAGAGATGCTTCTGGTGTAATAATGCAGCTGTGTAAATAGTATGTGTGCCTGGTAAGCTCAGTCGGTAGAGCATGAGACTCTTAATCTCAGGTCATCAATAACATCATGCTAGTAGGCAGGTACTGTGGCTTAGTGGTGAAAGCGCCTGTCTTGTAAACAGGAGACCCTGGGTTCAAATCCCAGCAGTACCTCTGAAACCAAGTTCTTAACTGTGTATTGCCCACAATAGTTTTTCTTTCACAGACCTCTTTACATTCGGTGAAAGAATGCAGCTGTGAACATGGTACTCGTGCCTGGTTAGCTCAGTCGGTAGAGCATGAGACTCTTAATCTCAGGGTCGTGGGTTCGAGCCCCACATCGGGCGAAGCCAATTGCCATTTGATGATACGGAAGTGTGCACTAAAGTATTAGACTCCGATCATTTCAATCTGTAGATGAGGTCAAGTTCAACTATACGCAAAAATGCTACAAAGTGCAGAAAATGTGTCATGGCCTGCTCTCTACAGGTTGAATGGGTCCACTAGGTTGTGCTGTTGGCTACAGTTCTAATCACAAAGGAGACTTTTCTTGTTCCATATGTAAAATCTAGCATGGAGGTTGAAAATAATGTGTTTAGAACTTTAATAACCCATTTACTTTATCAGAGAATAGCATCTATCTCTAACATCAGGCTTTTAGGCAGTTACTGTGGCTTATCTGGTGAAAGTTTCTGTTTCGTAATGTTGTTTATTGCCCACAATAGTTTTTCTTTCATGAACCTCTTGACATTTGATTTAAATTTTGCATGCATGCTTAGATTTCCAGAGATGCTTCTGGTGAAATAATGCAGCTGTGTAAATAGTATGTGTGCCTCGTAAACTCAGTCGGTAGAGCATGAGACTCTTAATCTCAGGTCATCAATAACATCATGCTAGTAGGCAGGTACTGTGGCTTAGCGTTGAAAGTGCCTGTCTTGTAAACAGGAGACCCTGGGTTCAAATCCCAGCAGTACCTCCGAAAGCAAGTTCTTAACTATTGTGTATTGCCCACAATAGTTTTTCTTTCACAGACCTCTTTACATTCGGTGAAAGAATGCAGCTGTGAACATGTTACTCGTGCCTGGTTAGCTCAGTCGGTAGAGCATGAGACTCTTAATCTCAGGGTCGTGGTTTCGAGCCCCACATTGGGCGAAGCCAATTGCCATTTGATGATACGGAAGTGTGCACTAAAGTATTAGACTCTGATCATTTCAATCTGTAGATGAGGTCCAGTTCAACTATACGCAAATATGCTACAAAGTGCAAAAAATGTGTCATGCCCTGCTCTCTACAGGTTGAATGTGTCCACTAGGTTGTGCTGTTGGCTACAGTTCTAATCACAATGGAGACTTTTCTTGTTCCATATGTAAAATATAGCATGCAGGTTGAAATATTAATGTGTTTAGAACTTTAATAACTCATTTACTTTATCAGAGAATAACATCTTCTATCTCTAACATCAGGCTTTTGGGCAGGTACTGTGGCTTAGCTGGTGAAAGCGCCTGTTTCGTAAACAGGAGACCCAGGGTTCAAATCCCAGCAGTACCTCAGAAACCAAGTTCCTAGCAAGGAACTTCCTTTGCTAGGAATGTTGTTTATTGCCCACAATAGCTTTTCTTTCATGAACCTCTTGACATTTGATTGAAATTTTGCATGCATGCTTAGATTTCCAGAGATGCTTCTGGTATAATGCAGATGTTTAAATAGTATGTGTGCCTCGTAAACTCAGTCGGTAGAGCATGAGACTCTTAATCTCAGGTCATCAATAACATCATGCTAGTAGGCAGGTACTGTGGCTTAGCGGTGAAAGCGCCTCTCTTGTAAACAGGAGACCTTGGGTTCAAATCCCAGCAGTACCTCCGAAAGCAAGTTCTTAACTATTGTGTATTGCCCACAATAGTTTTTCTTTCACAGACCTCTTTACATTCGGTGATTGAATGCAGCTGTGAACATGGTACTCGTGCCTGGTTAGCTCAGTCGGTAGAGCATGAGACTCTTAAACTCAGGGTCGTGGGTACGAGTCCCACATTGGGCGAAGCCAATTGCCATTTGATGATACGGAAGTGTGCACTAAACTATTAGACTCTGATCATTTCAATCTGTAGATGAGGTCCAGTTCAACTATACGCAAATATGCTACAAAGTGCAAAAAATGTGTCATGCCCTGCTCTCTACAGGTTGAATGTGTCCTCTAGGTTGTGCTGTTGGCTACAGTTCTAATCACAATGGGGACTTTTCTTGTTCCATATGTAAAATATAGCATGCAGGTTGAAATATTAATGTGTTTAGAACTTTAATAACTCATTTACTTTATCAGAGAATAACATCTTCTATCTCTTACATCAGGCTTTTGGGCAGGTACTGTGGCTTAGCTGGTGAAAGCGCCTGTTTCGTAAACAGGAGACCCTGGCTTCAAATCCCAGCAGTACCTCAGAAAGCAAGTTCCTAGCAATTTTGTTTATTGCCCACAATAGTTTTTCTTTCATGAACCTCTTGACATTTGATTTAAATTTTGCATGCATGCTTAGATTTCCAGAGATGCTTCTGGTGTAATAATGCAGCTGTGTAAATAGTATGTGTGCCTGGTAAACTCAGTCGGTAGAGCATGAGACTCTTAATCTCAGGTCATCAATAACATCATGCTAGTAGGCAGGTACTGTGGCTTAGTGGTGAAAGCGCCTGTCTTGTAAACAGGAGACCCTGGGTTCAAATCCCAGCAGTACCTCTGAAACCAAGTTCTTAACTGTGTATTGCCCACAATAGTTTTTCTTTCACAGACCTCTTTACATTCGGTGAAAGAATGCAGCTGTGAACATGGTACTCGTGCCTGGTTAGCTCAGTCGGTAGAGCATGAGACTCTTAATCTCAGGGTCGTGGGTTCGAGCCCCACATCGGGCGAAGCCAATTGCCATTTGATGATACGGAAGTGTGCACTAAAGTATTAGACTCTGATCATTTCAATCTGTAGATGAGGTCAAGTTCAACTATACGCAAAAATGCTACAAAGTGCAGAAAATGTGTCATGGCCTGCTCTCTACAGGTTGAATGGGTCCACTAGGTTGTGCTGTTGGCTACAGTTCTAATCACAAAGGAGACTTTTCTTGTTCCATATGTAAAATCTAGCATGGAGGTTGAAAATAATGTGTTTAGAACTTTAATAACTCATGTACTTTATCAGAGAATAGCATCTATCTCTAACATCAGGCTTTTAGGCAGGTACTGTGGCTTATCTGGTGAAAGTTTCTGTTTCGTAATGTTGTTTATTGCCCACAATAGTTTTTCTTTCATGAACCTCTTGACATTTGATTTAAATTTTGCATGCATGCTTAGATTTCCAGAGATGCTTCTGGTGAAATAATGCAGCTGTGTAAATAGTATGTGTGCCTCGTAAACTCAGTCGGTAGAGCATGAGACTCTTAATCTCAGGTCATCAATAACATCATGCTAGTAGGCAGGTACTGTGGCTTAGCGTTGAAAGTGCCTGTCTTGTAAACAGGAGACCCTGGGTTCAAATCCCAGCAGTACCTCCGAAAGCAAGTTCTTAACTATTGTGTATTGCCCACAATAGTTTTTCTTTCACAGACCTCTTTACATTCGGTGAAAGAATGCAGCTGTGAACATGTTACTCGTGCCTGGTTAGCTCAGTCGGTAGAGCATGAGACTCTTAATCTCAGGGTCGTGGTTTCGAGCCCCACATTGGGCGAAGCCAATTGCCATTTGATGATACGGAAGTGTGCACTAAAGTATTAGACTCTGATCATTTCAATCTGTAGATGAGGTCCAGTTCAACTATACGCAAATATGCTACAAAGTGCAAAAAATGTGTCATGCCCTGCTCTCTACAGGTTGAATGTGTCCACTAGGTTGTGCTGTTGGCTACAGTTCTAATCACAATGGAGACTTTTCTTGTTCCATATGTAAAATATAGCATGCAGGTTGAAATATTAATGTGTTTAGAACTTTAATAACTCATTTACTTTATCAGAGAATAACATCTTCTATCTCTAACATCAGGCTTTTGGGCAGGTACTGTGGCTTAGCTGGTGAAAGCGCCTGTTTCGTAAACAGGAGACCCTGGGTTCAAATCCCAGCAGTACCTCAGAAACCAAGTTCCTAGCAAGGAACTTCCTTTGCTAGGAATGTTGTTTATTGCCCACAATAGCTTTTCTTTCATGAACCTCTTGACATTTGATTGAAATTTTGCATGCATGCTTAGATTTCCAGAGATGCTTCTGGTATAATGCAGATGTTTAAATAGTATGTGTGCCTCGTAAACTCAGTCGGTAGAGCATGAGACTCTTAATCTCAGGTCATCAATAACATCATGCTAGTAGGCAGGTACTGTGGCTTAGCGGTGAAAGCGCCTCTCTTGTAAACAGGAGACCTTGGGTTCAAATCCCAGCAGTACCTCCGAAAGCAAGTTCTTAACTATTGTGTATTGCCCACAATAGTTTTTCTTTCACAGACCTCTTTACATTCGGTGATTGAATGCAGCTGTGAACATGGTACTCGTGCCTGGTTAGCTCAGTCGGTAGAGCATGAGACTCTTAATCTCAAGGTCGTGGGTTCGAGCCCCACATCGGGCGAAGCCGATTTCCATTTGATGATACGGAAGTGTGCACTAAACTATTAGACTCTGATCATTTCAATCTGAAGATGAGGTCCAGTTCAACTATATGCAAATATGCTACAAAGTGCAAAAAATGTGTCTTACCCTGCTCTCTACAGGTTGAATGTGTCCACTAGGTTGTGCTGTTGGCTACAGTTCTAATGACAATGGAGACTTTTCTTGTTCCATATGTAAAATACAGCATGCAAGTTGAAATATTAATGTGTTTAGAACTTTAATAACTCATTTACTTTATCAGAAAATAACATCTTCTATCTCTAACATCAGGCTTTTGGGCCGGTACTGTGGCTTAGCTGGTGAAAGCGCCTGTTTTGTAAACAGTAGACCCTGGGTTCAAATCCCAGCAGTACCTCAGAAAGCAAGTTCCTAGCAATGTTGTTTATTGCCCACAATAGTTTTTCTTTCATGAACCTCTTGACATTTGATTGAAATTTTGCATGCATGCTTAGATTTCCAGAGATGCTTCTGGTGAAATAATGCAGCTGTGTAAATAGTATGTGTGCCTCGTAAACTCAGTCGGTAGAGCATGAGACTCTTAAACTCAGGGTCGTGGGTACGAGTCCCACATTGGGCGAAGCCAATTGCCATTTGATGATACGGAAGTGTGCACTAAACTATTAGACTCTGATCATTTCAATCTGTAGATGAGGTCCAGTTCAACTATACGCAAATATGCTACAAAGTGCAAAAAATGTGTCATGCCCTGCTCTCTACAGGTTGAATGTGTCCTCTAGGTTGTGCTGTTGGCTACAGTTCTAATCACAATGGGGACTTTTCTTGTTCCATATGTAAAATATAGCATGCAGGTTGAAATATTAATGTGTTTAGAACTTTAATAACTCATTTACTTTATCAGAGAATAACATCTTCTATCTCTTACATCAGGCTTTTGGGCAGGTACTGTGGCTTAGCTGGTGAAAGCGCCTGTTTCGTAAACAGGAGACCCTGGGTTCAAATCCCAGCAGTACCTCAGAAAGCAAGTTCCTAGCAATTTTGTTTATTGCCCACAATAGTTTTTCTTTCATGAACCTCTTGACATTTGATTTAAATTTTGCATGCATGCTTAGATTTCCAGAGATGCTTCTGGTGTAATAATGCAGCTGTGTAAATAGTATGTGTGCCTGGTAAGCTCAGTCGGTAGAGCATGAGACTCTTAATCTCAGGTCATCAATAACATCATGCTAGTAGGCAGGTACTGTGGCTTAGTGGTGAAAGCGCCTGTCTTGTAAACAGGAGACCCTGGGTTCAAATCCCAGCAGTACCTCTGAAACCAAGTTCTTAACTGTGTATTGCCCACAGTAGTTTTTCTTTCACAGACCTCTTTACATTCGGTGAAAGAATGCAGCTGTGAACATGGTACTCGTGCCTGGTTAGCTCAGTCGGTAGAGCATGAGACTCTTAATCTCAGGGTCGTGGGTTCGAGCCCCACATCGGGCGAAGCCAATTGCCATTTGATGATACGGAAGTGTGCACTAAAGTATTAGACTCTGATCATTTCAATCTGTAGATGAGGTCAAGTTCAACTATACGCAAAAATGCTACAAAGTGCAGAAAATGTGTCATGGCCTGCTCTCTACAGGTTGAATGGGTCCACTAGGTTGTGCTGTTGGCTACAGTTCTAATCACAAAGGAGACTTTTCTTGTTCCATATGTAAAATCTAGCATGGAGGTTGAAAATAATGTGTTTAGAACTTTAATAACTCATTTACTTTATCAGAGAATAGCATCTATCTCTAACATCAGGCTTTTAGGCAGGTACTGTGGCTTATCTGGTGAAAGTTTCTGTTTCGTAATGTTGTTTATTGCCCACAATAGTTTTTCTTTCATGAACCTCTTGACATTTGATTTAAATTTTGCATGCATGCTTAGATTTCCAGAGATGCTTCTGGTGAAATAATGCAGCTGTGTAAATAGTATGTGTGCCTCGTAAACTCAGTCGGTAGAGCATGAGACTCTTAATCTCAGGTCATCAATAACATCATGCTAGTAGGCAGGTACTGTGGCTTAGCGGTGAAAGCGCCTGTCTTGTAAACAGGAGACCCTGGGTTCAAATCCCAGCAGTACCTCCGAAAGCAAGTTCTTAACTATTGTGTATTGCCCACAATAGTTTTTCTTTCACAGACCTCTTTACATTCGGTGAAAGAATGCAGCTGTGAACATGTTACTCGTGCCTGGTTAGCTCAGTCGGTAGAGCATGAGACTCTTAATCTCAGGGTCGTGGGTTCGAGCCCCACATTGGGCGAAGCCAATTGCCATTTGATGATACGGAAGTGTGCACTAAAGTATTAGACTCTGATCATTTCAATCTGTAGATGAGGTCCAGTTCAACTATACGCAAATATGCTACAAAGTGCAAAAAATGTGTCATGCCCTGCTCTCTACAGGTTGAATGTGTCCACTAGGTTGTGCTGTTGGCTACAGTTCTAATCACAATGGAGACTTTTCTTGTTCCATATGTAAAATATAGCATGCAGGTTGAAATATTAATGTGTTTAGAACTTTAATAACTCATTTACTTTATCAGAGAATAACATCTTCTATCTCTAACATCAAGCTTTTGGGCAGGTACTGTGGCTTAGCTGGTGAAAGCGCCTGTTTCGTAAACAGGAGACCCTGGGTTCAAATCCCAGCAGTACCTCAGAAACCAAGTTCCTAGCAAGGAACTTCCTTTGCTAGGAATGTTGTTTATTGCCCACAATAGCTTTTCTTTCATGAACCTCTTGACATTTGATTGAAATTTTGCATGCATGCTTAGATTTCCAGAGATGCTTCTGGTATAATGCAGATGTTTAAATAGTATGTGTGCCTCGTAAACTCAGTCGGTAGAGCATGAGACTCTTAATCTCAGGTCATCAATAACATCATGCTAGTAGGCAGGTACTGTGGCTTAGCGGTGAAAGCGCCTCTCTTGTAAACAGGAGACCTTGGGTTCAAATCCCAGCAGTACCTCCGAAAGCAAGTTCTTAACTATTGTGTATTGCCCACAATAGTTTTTCTTTCACAGACCTCTTTACATTCGGTGATTGAATGCAGCTGTGAACATGGTACTCGTGCCTGGTTAGCTCAGTCGGTAGAGCATGAGACTCTTAATCTCAAGGTCGTGGGTTCGAGCCCCACATCGGGCGAAGCCGATTTCCATTTGATGATACGGAAGTGTGCACTAAACTATTAGACTCTGATCATTTCAATCTGAAGATGAGGTCCAGTTCAACTATATGCAAATATGCTACAAAGTGCAAAAAATGTGTCTTACCCTGCTCTCTACAGGTTGAATGTGTCCACTAGGTTGTGCTGTTGGCTACAGTTCTAATGACAATGGAGACTTTTCTTGTTCCATATGTAAAATACAGCATGCAAGTTGAAATATTAATGTGTTTAGAACTTTAATAACTCATTTACTTTATCAGAAAATAACATCTTCTATCTCTAACATCAGGCTTTTGGGCCGGTACTGTGGCTTAGCTGGTGAAAGCGCCTGTTTTGTAAACAGTAGACCCTGGGTTCAAATCCCAGCAGTACCTCAGAAAGCAAGTTCCTAGCAATGTTGTTTATTGCCCACAATAGTTTTTCTTTCATGAACCTCTTGACATTTGATTGAAATTTTGCATGCATGCTTAGATTTCCAGAGATGCTTCTGGTGAAATAATGCAGCTGTGTAAATAGTATGTGTGCCTCGTAAACTCAGTCGGTAGAGCATGAGACTCTTAAACTCAGGGTCGTGGGTACGAGTCCCACATTGGGCGAAGCCAATTGCCATTTGATGATACGGAAGTGTGCACTAAACTATTAGACTCTGATCATTTCAATCTGTAGATGAGGTCCAGTTCAACTATACGCAAATATGCTACAAAGTGCAAAAAATGTGTCATGCCCTGCTCTCTACAGGTTGAATGTGTCCTCTAGGTTGTGCTGTTGGCTACAGTTCTAATCACAATGGGGACTTTTCTTGTTCCATATGTAAAATATAGCATGCAGGTTGAAATATTAATGTGTTTAGAACTTTAATAACTCATTTACTTTATCAGAGAATAACATCTTCTATCTCTTACATCAGGCTTTTGGGCAGGTACTGTGGCTTAGCTGGTGAAAGCGCCTGTTTCGTAAACAGGAGACCCTGGGTTCAAATCCCAGCAGTACCTCAGAAAGCAAGTTCCTAGCAATTTTGTTTATTGCCCACAATAGTTTTTCTTTCATGAACCTCTTGACATTTGATTTAAATTTTGCATGCATGCTTAGATTTCCAGAGATGCTTCTGGTGTAATAATGCAGCTGTGTAAATAGTATGTGTGCCTGGTAAGCTCAGTCGGTAGAGCATGAGACTCTTAATCTCAGGTCATCAATAACATCATGCTAGTAGGCAGGTACTGTGGCTTAGTGGTGAAAGCGCCTGTCTTGTAAACAGGAGACCCTGGGTTCAAATCCCAGCAGTACCTCTGAAACCAAGTTCTTAACTGTGTATTGCCCACAGTAGTTTTTCTTTCACAGACCTCTTTACATTCGGTGAAAGAATGCAGCTGTGAACATGGTACTCGTGCCTGGTTAGCTCAGTCGGTAGAGCATGAGACTCTTAATCTCAGGGTCGTGGGTTCGAGCCCCACATCGGGCGAAGCCAATTGCCATTTGATGATACGGAAGTGTGCACTAAAGTATTAGACTCTGATCATTTCAATCTGTAGATGAGGTCAAGTTCAACTATACGCAAAAATGCTACAAAGTGCAGAAAATGTGTCATGGCCTGCTCTCTACAGGTTGAATGGGTCCACTAGGTTGTGCTGTTGGCTACAGTTCTAATCACAAAGGAGACTTTTCTTGTTCCATATGTAAAATCTAGCATGGAGGTTGAAAATAATGTGTTTAGAACTTTAATAACTCATTTACTTTATCAGAGAATAGCATCTATCTCTAACATCAGGCTTTTAGGCAGGTACTGTGGCTTATCTGGTGAAAGTTTCTGTTTCGTAATGTTGTTTATTGCCCACAATAGTTTTTCTTTCATGAACCTCTTGACATTTGATTTAAATTTTGCATGCATGCTTAGATTTCCAGAGATGCTTCTGGTGAAATAATGCAGCTGTGTAAATAGTATGTGTGCCTCGTAAACTCAGTCGGTAGAGCATGAGACTCTTAATCTCAGGTCATCAATAACATCATGCTAGTAGGCAGGTACTGTGGCTTAGCGGTGAAAGCGCCTGTCTTGTAAACAGGAGACCCTGGGTTCAAATCCCAGCAGTACCTCCGAAAGCAAGTTCTTAACTATTGTGTATTGCCCACAATAGTTTTTCTTTCACAGACCTCTTTACATTCGGTGAAAGAATGCAGCTGTGAACATGTTACTCGTGCCTGGTTAGCTCAGTCGGTAGAGCATGAGACTCTTAATCTCAGGGTCGTGGGTTCGAGCCCCACATTGGGCGAAGCCAATTGCCATTTGATGATACGGAAGTGTGCACTAAAGTATTAGACTCTGATCATTTCAATCTGTAGATGAGGTCCAGTTCAACTATACGCAAATATGCTACAAAGTGCAAAAAATGTGTCATGCCCTGCTCTCTACAGGTTGAATGTGTCCACTAGGTTGTGCTGTTGGCTACAGTTCTAATCACAATGGAGACTTTTCTTGTTCCATATGTAAAATATAGCATGCAGGTTGAAATATTAATGTGTTTAGAACTTTAATAACTCATTTACTTTATCAGAGAATAACATCTTCTATCTCTAACATCAGGCTTTTGGGCAGGTTCTGTGGCTTAGCTGGTGAAAGCGCCTGTTTCGTAAACAGGAGACCCTGGGTTCAAATCCCAGCAGTACCTCAGAAACCAAGTTCCTAGCAAGGAACTTCCTTTGCTAGGAATGTTGTTTATTGCCCACAATAGCTTTTCTTTCATGAACCTCTTGACATTTGATTGAAATTTTGCATGCATGCTTAGATTTCCAGAGATGCTTCTGGTATAATGCAGATGTTTAAATAGTATGTGTGCCTCGTAAACTCAGTCGGTAGAGCATGAGACTCTTAATCTCAGGTCATCAATAACATCATGCTAGTAGGCAGGTACTGTGGCTTAGCGGTGAAAGCGCCTCTCTTGTAAACAGGAGACCTTGGGTTCAAATCCCAGCAGTACCTCCGAAAGCAAGTTCTTAACTATTGTGTATTGCCCACAATAGTTTTTCTTTCACAGACCTCTTTACATTCGGTGATTGAATGCAGCTGTGAACATGGTACTCGTGCCTGGTTAGCTCAGTCGGTAGAGCATGAGACTCTTAATCTCAAGGTCGTGGGTTCGAGCCCCACATCGGGCGAAGCCGATTTCCATTTGATGATACGGAAGTGTGCACTAAACTATTAGACTCTGATCATTTCAATCTGAAGATGAGGTCCAGTTCAACTATATGCAAATATGCTACAAAGTGCAAAAAATGTGTCTTACCCTGCTCTCTACAGGTTGAATGTGTCCACTAGGTTGTGCTGTTGGCTACAGTTCTAATGACAATGGAGACTTTTCTTGTTCCATATGTAAAATACAGCATGCAAGTTGAAATATTAATGTGTTTAGAACTTTAATAACTCATTTACTTTATCAGAAAATAACATCTTCTATCTCTAACATCAGGCTTTTGGGCCGGTACTGTGGCTTAGCTGGTGAAAGCGCCTGTTTTGTAAACAGGAGACCCTGGGTTCAAATCCCAGCAGTACCTCAGAAAGCAAGTTCCTAGCAATGTTGTTTATTGCCCACAATAGTTTTTCTTTCATGAACCTCTTGACATTTGATTGAAATTTTGCATGCATGCTTAGATTTCCAGAGATGCTTCTGGTGAAATAATGCAGCTGTGTAAATAGTATGTGTGCCTCGTAAACTCAGTCGGTAGAGCATGAGACTCTTAAACTCAGGGTCGTGGGTACGAGTCCCACATTGGGCGAAGCCAATTGCCATTTGATGATACGGAAGTGTGCACTAAACTATTAGACTCTGATCATTTCAATCTGTAGATGAGGTCCAGTTCAACTATACGCAAATATGCTACAAAGTGCAAAAAATGTGTCATGCCCTGCTCTCTACAGGTTGAATGTGTCCTCTAGGTTGTGCTGTTGGCTACAGTTCTAATCACAATGGGGACTTGTCTTGTTCCATATGTAAAATATAGCATGCAGGTTGAAATATTAATGTGTTTAGAACTTTAATAACTCATTTACTTTATCAGAGAATAACATCTTCTATCTCTTACATCAGGCTTTTGGGCAGGTACTGTGGCTTAGCTGGTGAAAGCGCCTGTTTCGTAAACATGAGACCCTGGGTTCAAATCCCAGCAGTACCTCAGAAAGCAAGTTCCTAGCAATTTTGTTTATTGCCCACAATAGTTTTTCTTTCATGAACCTCTTGACATTTGATTTAAATTTTGCATGCATGCTTAGATTTCCAGAGATGCTTCTGGTGTAATAATGCAGCTGTGTAAATAGTATGTGTGCCTGGTAAGCTCAGTCGGTAGAGCATGAGACTCTTAATCTCAGGTCATCAATAACATCATGCTAGTAGGCAGGTACTGTGGCTTAGTGGTGAAAGCGCCTGTCTTGTAAACAGGAGACCCTGGGTTCAAATCCCAGCAGTACCTCTGAAACCAAGTTCTTAACTGTGTATTGCCCACAGTAGTTTTTCTTTCACAGACCTCTTTACATTCGGTGAAAGAATGCAGCTGTGAACATGGTACTCGTGCCTGGTTAGCTCAGTCGGTAGAGCATGAGACTCTTAATCTCAGGGTCGTGGGTTCGAGCCCCACATCGGGCGAAGCCAATTGCCATTTGATGATACGGAAGTGTGCACTAAAGTATTAGACTCTGATCATTTCAATCTGTAGATGAGGTCAAGTTCAACTATACGCAAAAATGCTACAAAGTGCAGAAAATGTGTCATGGCCTGCTCTCTACAGGTTGAATGGGTCCACTAGGTTGTGCTGTTGGCTACAGTTCTAATCACAAAGGAGACTTTTCTTGTTCCATATGTAAAATCTAGCATGGAGGTTGAAAATAATGTGTTTAGAACTTTAATAACTCATTTACTTTATCAGAGAATAGCATCTATCTCTAACATCAGGCTTTTAGGCAGGTACTGTGGCTTATCTGGTGAAAGTTTCTGTTTCGTAATGTTGTTTATTGCCCACAATAGTTTTTCTTTCATGAACCTCTTGACATTTGATTTAAATTTTGCATGCATGCTTAGATTTCCAGAGATGCTTCTGGTGAAATAATGCAGCTGTGTAAATAGTATGTGTGCCTCGTAAACTCAGTCGGTAGAGCATGAGACTCTTAATCTCAGGTCATCAATAACATCATGCTAGTAGGCAGGTACTGTGGCTTAGCGGTGAAAGCGCCTGTCTTGTAAACAGGAGACCCTGGGTTCAAATCCCAGCAGTACCTCCGAAAGCAAGTTCTTAACTATTGTGTATTGCCCACAATAGTTTTTCTTTCACAGACCTCTTTACATTCGGTGAAAGAATGCAGCTGTGAACATGTTACTCGTGCCTGGTTAGCTCAGTCGGTAGAGCATGAGACTCTTAATCTCAGGGTCGTGGGTTCGAGCCCCACATTGGGCGAAGCCAATTGCCATTTGATGATACGGAAGTGTGCACTAAAGTATTAGACTCTGATCATTTCAATCTGTAGATGAGGTCCAGTTCAACTATACGCAAATATGCTACAAAGTGCAAAAAATGTGTCATGCCCTGCTCTCTACAGGTTGAATGTGTCCACTAGGTTGTGCTGTTGGCTACAGTTCTAATCACAATGGACACTTTTCTTGTTCCATATGTAAAATATAGCATGCAGGTTGAAATATTAATGTGTTTAGAACTTTAATAACTCATTTACTTTATCAGAGAATAACATCTTCTATCTCTAACATCAGGCTTTTGGGCAGGTACTGTGGCTTATCTGGTGAAAGTGTCTGTTTCATAATGTTGTTTATTGCCCTCAATAGTTTTTCTTTCATGAACCTCTTGACATTTGATTTAAATTTTGCATGCATGCTTAGATTTCCAGAGATGCTTCTGGTGAAATAATGCAGCTGTGTAAATAGTATGTGTGCCTCGTAAACTGTCGGTAGAGCATGAGACTCTTAATCTCAGGTCATCAATAACATCATGGTAGTAGGCAGGTACTGTGGCTTAGCGGTGAAAGCGCCTCTGTTGTAAACAGGAGACCTTGGGTTCAAATCCCAGCAGTACCTCCGAAAGCAAGTTCTTAACTATTGTGTATTGCCCACAATAGTTTTTCTTTCACAGACCTCTTTACATTCGGTGAAAGAATGCAGCTGTGAACATGGTACTCGTGCCTGGTTAGCTCAGTCGGTAGAGCATGAGACTCTTAATCTCAGGGTCGTGGGTTCGAGCCCCACATCGGGCGAAGCCGATTTCCATTTGATGATACGGAAGTGTGCACTAAACTATTAGACTCTGATCATTTCAATCTGAAGATGAGGTCCAGTTCAACTATATGCAAATATGCTACAAAGTGCAAAAAATGTGTCTTACCCTGCTCTCTACAGGTTGAATGTGTCCACTAGGTTGTGCTGTTGGCTACAGTTCTAATGACAATGGAGACTTTTCTTGTTCCATATGTAAAATACAGCATGCAAGTTGAAATATTAATGTGTTTAGAACTTTAATAACTCATTTACTTTATCAGAGAATAACATCTTCTATCTCTAACATCAGGCTTTTGGGCAGGTACTGTGGCTTAGCTGGTGAAAGCGCCTGTTTCGTAAACAGGAGACCCTGGGTTCAAATCCCAGCAGTACCTCAGAAACCAAGTTCCTAGCAAGGAACTTCCTTTGCTAGGAATGTTGTTTATTGCCCACAATAGCTTTTCTTTCATGAACCTCTTGACATTTGATTGAAATTTTGCATGCATGCTTAGATTTCCAGAGATGCTTCTGGTATAATGCAGATGTTTAAATAGTATGTGTGCCTCGTAAACTCAGTCGGTAGAGCATGAGACTCTTAATCTCAGGTCATCAATAACATCATGCTAGTAGGCAGGTACTGTGGCTTAGCGGTGAAAGCGCCTCTCTTGTAAACAGGAGACCTTGGGTTCAAATCCCAGCAGTACCTCCGAAAGCAAGTTCTTAACTATTGTGTATTGCCCACAATAGTTTTTCTTTCACAGACCTCTTTACATTCGGTGATTGAATGCAGCTGTGAACATGGTACTCGTGCCTGGTTAGCTCAGTCGGTAGAGCATGAGACTCTTAATCTCAAGGTCGTGGGTTCGAGCCCCACATCGGGCGAAGCCGATTTCCATTTGATGATACGGAAGTGTGCACTAAACTATTAGACTCTGATCATTTCAATCTGAAGATGAGGTCCAGTTCAACTATATGCAAATATGCTACAAAGTGCAAAAAATGTGTCTTACCCTGCTCTCTACAGGTTGAATGTGTCCACTAGGTTGTGCTGTTGGCTACAGTTCTAATGACAATGGAGACTTTTCTTGTTCCATATGTAAAATACAGCATGCAAGTTGAAATATTAATGTGTTTAGAACTTTAATAACTCATTTACTTTATCAGAAAATAACATCTTCTATCTCTAACATCAGGCTTTTGGGCCGGTACTGTGGCTTAGCTGGTGCAAGCGCCTGTTTTGTAAACAGGAGACCCTGGGTTCAAATCCCAGCAGTACCTCAGAAAGCAAGTTCCTAGCAATGTTGTTTATTGCCCACAATAGTTTTTCTTTCATGAACCTCTTGACATTTGATTGAAATTTTGCATGCATGCTTAGATTTCCAGAGATGCTTCTGGTGAAATAATGCAGCTGTGTAAATAGTATGTGTGCCTCGTAAACTCAGTCGGTAGAGCATGAGACTCTTAAACTCAGGGTCGTGGGTACGAGTCCCACATTGGGCGAAGCCAATTGCCATTTGATGATACGGAAGTGTGCACTAAACTATTAGACTCTGATCATTTCAATCTGTAGATGAGGTCCAGTTCGACTATACGCAAATATGCTACAAAGTGCAAAAAATGTGTCATGCCCTGCTCTCTACAGGTTGAATGTGTCCTCTAGGTTGTGCTGTTGGCTACAGTTCTAATCACAATGGGGACTTTTCTTGTTCCATATGTAAAATATAGCATGCAGGTTGAAATATTAATGTGTTTAGAACTTTAATAACTCATTTACTTTATCAGAGAATAACATCTTCTATCTCTTACATCAGGCTTTTGGGCAGGTACTGTGGCTTAGCTGGTGAAAGCGCCTGTTTCGTAAACAGGAGACCCTGGGTTCAAATCCCAGCAGTACCTCAGAAAGCAAGTTCCTAGCAATTTTGTTTATTGCCCACAATAGTTTTTCTTTCATGAACCTCTTGACATTTGATTTAAATTTTGCATGCATGCTTAGATTTCCAGAGATGCTTCTGGTGTAATAATGCAGCTGTGTAAATAGTATGTGTGCCTCGTAAACTCAGTCGGTAGAGCATGAGACTCTTAATCTCAGGTCATCAATAACATCATGCTAGTAGGCAGGTACTGTGGCTTAGCGGTGAAAGCGCCTCTCTTGTAAACAGGAGACCTTGGGTTCAAATCCCAGCAGTACCTCCGAAAGCAAGTTCTTAACTATTGTGTATTGCCCACAATAGTTTTTCTTTCACAGACCTCTTTACATTCGGTGATTGAATGCAGCTGTGAACATGGTACTCGTGCCTGGTTAGCTCAGTCGGTAGAGCATGAGACTCTTAATCTCAAGGTCGTGGGTTCGAGCCCCACATCGGGCGAAGCCGATTTCCATTTGATGATACGGAAGTGTGCACTAAACTATTAGACTCTGATCATTTCAATCTGAAGATGAGGTCCAGTTCAACTATATGCAAATATGCTACAAAGTGCAAAAAATGTGTCTTACCCTGCTCTCTACAGGTTGAATGTGTCCACTAGGTTGTGCTGTTGGCTACAGTTCTAATGACAATGGAGACTTTTCTTGTTCCATATGTAAAATACAGCATGCAAGTTGAAATATTAATGTGTTTAGAACTTTAATAACTCATTTACTTTATCAGAAAATAACATCTTCTATCTCTAACATCAGGCTTTTGGGCCGGTACTGTGGCTTAGCTGGTGAAAGCGCCTGTTTTGTAAACAGGAGACCCTGGGTTCAAATCCCAGCAGTACCTCAGAAAGCAAGTTCCTAGCAATGTTGTTTATTGCCCACAATAGTTTTTCTTTCATGAACCTCTTGACATTTGATTGAAATTTTGCATGCATGCTTAGATTTCCAGAGATGCTTCTGGTGAAATAATGCAGCTGTGTAAATAGTATGTGTGCCTCGTAAACTCAGTCGGTAGAGCATGAGACTCTTAAACTCAGGGTCGTGGGTACGAGTCCCACATTGGGCGAAGCCAATTGCCATTTGATGATACGGAAGTGTGCACTAAACTATTAGACTCTGATCATTTCAATCTGTAGATGAGGTCCAGTTCAACTATACGCAAATATGCTACAAAGTGCAAAAAATGTGTCATGCCCTGCTCTCTACAGGTTGAATGTGTCCTCTAGGTTGTGCTGTTGGCTACAGTTCTAATCACAATGGGGACTTTTCTTGTTCCATATGTAAAATATAGCATGCAGGTTGAAATATTAATGTGTTTAGAACTTTAATAACTCATTTACTTTATCAGAGAATAACATCTTCTATCTCTTACATCAGGCTTTTGGGCAGGTACTGTGGCTTAGCTGGTGAAAGCGCCTGTTTCGTAAACATGAGACCCTGGGTTCAAATCCCAGCAGTACCTCAGAAAGCAAGTTCCTAGCAATTTTGTTTATTGCCCACAATAGTTTTTCTTTCATGAACCTCTTGACATTTGATTTAAATTTTGCATGCATGCTTAGATTTCCAGAGATGCTTCTGGTGTAATAATGCAGCTGTGTAAATAGTATGTGTGCCTGGTAAGCTCAGTCGGTAGAGCATGAGACTCTTAATCTCAGGTCATCAATAACATCATGCTAGTAGGCAGGTACTGTGGCTTAGTGGTGAAAGCGCCTGTCTTGTAAACAGGAGACCCTAGGTTCAAATCCCAGCAGTACCTCTGAAACCAAGTTCTTAACTGTGTATTGCCCACAGTAGTTTTTCTTTCACAGACCTCTTTACATTCGGTGAAAGAATGCAGCTGTGAACATGGTACTCGTGCCTGGTTAGCTCAGTCGGTAGAGCATGAGACTCTTAATCTCAGGGTCGTGGGTTCGAGCCCCACATCGGGCGAAGCCAATTGCCATTTGATGATACGGAAGTGTGCACTAAAGTATTAGACTCTGATCATTTCAATCTGTAGATGAGGTCAAGTTCAACTATACGCAAAAATGCTACAAAGTGCAGAAAATGTGTCATGGCCTGCTCTCTACAGGTTGAATGGGTCCACTAGGTTGTGCTGTTGGCTACAGTTCTAATCACAAAGGAGACTTTTCTTGTTCCATATGTAAAATCTAGCATGGAGGTTGAAAATAATGTGTTTAGAACTTTAATAACTCATTTACTTTATCAGAGAATAGCATCTATCTCTAACATCAGGCTTTTAGGCAGGTACTGTGGCTTATCTGGTGAAAGTTTCTGTTTCGTAATGTTGTTTATTGCCCACAATAGTTTTTCTTTCATGAACCTCTTGACATTTGATTTAAATTTTGCATGCATGCTTAGATTTCCAGAGATGCTTCTGGTGAAATAATGCAGCTGTGTAAATAGTATGTGTGCCTCGTAAACTCAGTCGGTAGAGCATGAGACTCTTAATCTCAGGTCATCAATAACATCATGCTAGTAGGCAGGTACTGTGGCTTAGCGGTGAAAGCGCCTGTCTTGTAAACAGGAGACCCTGGGTTCAAATCCCAGCAGTACCTCTGAAAGCAAGTTCTTAACTATTGTGTATTGCCCACAATAGTTTTTCTTTCACAGACCTCTTTACATTCGGTGAAAGAATGCAGCTGTGAACATGTTACTCGTGCCTGTTTAGCTCAGTCGGTAGAGCATGAGACTCTTAATCTCAGGGTCGTGGGTTCGAGCCCCACATTGGGCGAAGCCAATTGCCATTTGATGATACGGAAGTGTGCACTAAAGTATTAGACTCTGATCATTTCAATCTGTAGATGAGGTCCAGTTCAACTATACGCAAATATGCTACAAAGTGCAAAAAATGTGTCATGCCCTGCTCTCTACAGGTTGAATGTGTCCACTAGGTTGTGCTGTTGGCTACAGTTCTAATCACAATGGACACTTTTCTTGTTCCATATGTAAAATATAGCATGCAGGTTGAAATATTAATGTGTTTAGAACTTTAATAACTCATTTACTTTATCAGAGAATAACATCTTCTATCTCTAACATCAGGCTTTTGGGCAGGTACTGTGGCTTATCTGGTGAAAGTGTCTGTTTCATAATGTTGTTTATTGCCCTCAATAGTTTTTCTTTCATGAACCTCTTGACATTTGATTTAAATTTTGCATGCATGCTTAGATTTCCAGAGATGCTTCTGGTGAAATAATGCAGCTGTGTAAATAGTATGTGTGCCTCGTAAACTGTCGGTAGAGCATGAGACTCTTAATCTCAGGTCATCAATAACATCATGGTAGTAGGCAGGTACTGTGGCTTAGCGGTGAAAGCGCCTCTGTTGTAAACAGGAGACCTTGGGTTCAAATCCCAGCAGTACCTCCGAAAGCAAGTTCTTAACTATTGTGTATTGCCCACAATAGTTTTTCTTTCACAGACCTCTTTACATTCGGTGAAAGAATGCAGCTGTGAACATGGTACTCGTGCCTGGTTAGCTCAGTCGGTAGAGCATGAGACTCTTAATCTCAGGGTCGTGGGTTCGAGCCCCACATCGGGCGAAGCCGATTTCCATTTGATGATACGGAAGTGTGCACTAAACTATTAGACTCTGATCATTTCAATCTGAAGATGAGGTCCAGTTCAACTATATGCAAATATGCTACAAAGTGCAAAAAATGTGTCTTACCCTGCTCTCTACAGGTTGAATGTGTCCACTAGGTTGTGCTGTTGGCTACAGTTCTAATGACAATGGAGACTTTTCTTGTTCCATATGTAAAATACAGCATGCAAGTTGAAATATTAATGTGTTTAGAACTTTAATAACTCATTTACTTTATCAGAGAATAACATCTTCTATCTCTAACATCAGGCTTTTGGGCAGGTACTGTGGCTTAGCTGGTGAAAGCGCCTGTTTCGTAAACAGGAGACCCTGGGTTCAAATCCCAGCAGTACCTCAGAAACCAAGTTCCTAGCAAGGAACTTCCTTTGCTAGGAATGTTGTTTATTGCCCACAATAGCTTTTCTTTCATGAACCTCTTGACATTTGATTGAAATTTTGCATGCATGCTTAGATTTCCAGAGATGCTTCTGGTATAATGCAGATGTTTAAATAGTATGTGTGCCTCGTAAACTCAGTCGGTAGAGCATGAGACTCTTAATCTCAGGTCATCAATAACATCATGCTAGTAGGCAGGTACTGTGGCTTAGCGGTGAAAGCGCCTCTCTTGTAAACAGGAGACCTTGGGTTCAAATCCCAGCAGTACCTCCGAAAGCAAGTTCTTAACTATTGTGTATTGCCCACAATAGTTTTTCTTTCACAGACCTCTTTACATTCGGTGATTGAATGCAGCTGTGAACATGGTACTCGTGCCTGGTTAGCTCAGTCGGTAGAGCATGAGACTCTTAATCTCAAGGTCGTGGGTTCGAGCCCCACATCGGGCGAAGCCGATTTCCATTTGATGATACGGAAGTGTGCACTAAACTATTAGACTCTGATCATTTCAATCTGAAGATGAGGTCCAGTTCAACTATATGCAAATATGCTACAAAGTGCAAAAAATGTGTCTTACCCTGCTCTCTACAGGTTGAATGTGTCCACTAGGTTGTGCTGTTGGCTACAGTTCTAATGACAATGGAGACTTTTCTTGTTCCATATGTAAAATACAGCATGCAAGTTGAAATATTAATGTGTTTAGAACTTTAATAACTCATTTACTTTATCAGAAAATAACATCTTCTATCTCTAACATCAGGCTTTTGGGCCGGTACTGTGGCTTAGCTGGTGCAAGCGCCTGTTTTGTAAACAGGAGACCCTGGGTTCAAATCCCAGCAGTACCTCAGAAAGCAAGTTCCTAGCAATGTTGTTTATTGCCCACAATAGTTTTTCTTTCATGAACCTCTTGACATTTGATTGAAATTTTGCATGCATGCTTAGATTTCCAGAGATGCTTCTGGTGAAATAATGCAGCTGTGTAAATAGTACGTGTGCCTCGTAAACTCAGTCGGTAGAGCATGAGACTCTTAAACTCAGGGTCGTGGGTACGAGTCCCACATTGGGCGAAGCCAATTGCCATTTGATGATACGGAAGTGTGCACTAAACTATTAGACTCTGATCATTTCAATCTATAGATGAGGTCCAGTTCAACTATACGCAAATATGCTACAAAGTGCAAAAAATGTGTCATGCCCTGCTCTCTACAGGTTGAATGTGTCCTCTAGGTTGTGCTGTTGGCTACAGTTCTAATCACAATGGGGACTTTTCTTGTTCCATATGTAAAATATAGCATGCAGGTTGAAATATTAATGTGTTTAGAACTTTAATAACTCATTTACTTTATCAGAGAATAACATCTTCTATCTCTTACATCAGGCTTTTGGGCAGGTACTGTGGCTTAGCTGGTGAAAGCGCCTGTTTCGTAAACAGGAGACCCTGGGTTCAAATCCCAGCAGTACCTCAGAAAGCAAGTTCCTAGCAATTTTGTTTATTGCCCACAATAGTTTTTCTTTCATGAACCTCTTGACATTTGATTTAAATTTTGCATGCATGCTTAGATTTCCAGAGATGCTTCTGGTGTAATAATGCAGCTGTGTAAATAGTATGTGTGCCTGGTAAGCTCAGTCGGTAGAGCATGAGACTCTTAATCTCAGGTCATCAATAACATCATGCTAGTAGGCAGGTACTGTGGCTTAGTGGTGAAAGCGCCTGTCTTGTAAACAGGAGACCCTGGGTTCAAATCCCAGCAGTACCTCTGAAACCAAGTTCTTAACTGTGTATTGCCCACAATAGCTTTTCTTTCACAGACCTCTTTACATTCGGTGAAAGAATGCAGCTGTGAACATGGTACTCGTGCCTTGTTAGCTCAGTCGGTAGAGCATGAGACTCTTAATCTCAGGGTCGTGGGTTCGAGCCCCACATCGGGCGAAGCCAATTGCCATTTGATGATACGGAAGTGTGCACTAAAGTATTAGACTCTGATCATTTCAATCTGTAGATGAGGTCAAGTTCAACTATACGCAAAAATGCTACAAAGTGCAGAAAATGTGTCATGGCCTGCTCTCTACAGGTTGAATGGGTCCACTAGGTTGTGCTGTTGGCTACAGTTCTAATCACAAAGGAGACTTTTCTTGTTCCATATGTAAAATCTAGCATGGAGGTTGAAAATAATGTGTTTAGAACTTTAATAACTCATTTACTTTATCAGAGAATAGCATCTATCTCTAACATCAGGCTTTTAGGCAGGTACTGTGGCTTTTCTGGTGAAAGTTTCTGTTTCGTAATGTTGTTTATTGCCCACAATAGTTTTTCTTTCATGAACCTCTTGACATTTGATTTAAATTTTGCATGCATGCTTAGATTTCCAGAGATGCTTCTGGTGAAATAATGCAGCTGTGTAAATAGTATGTGTGCCTCGTAAACTCAGTCGGTAGAGCATGAGACTCTTAATCTCAGGTCATCAATAACATCATGCTAGTAGGCAGGTACTGTGGCTTAGCGTTGAAAGTGCCTGTCTTGTAAACAGGAGACCCTGGGTTCAAATCCCAGCAGTACCTCCGAAAGCAAGTTCTTAACTATTGTGTATTGCCCACAATAGTTTTTCTTTCACAGACCTCTTTACATTCGGTGAAAGAATGCAGCTGTGAACATGTTACTCGTGCCTGGTTAGCTCAGTCGGTAGAGCATGAGACTCTTAATCTCAGGGTCGTGGGTTCGAGCCCCACATCGGGCGAAGCCGATTTCCATTTGATGATACGGAAGTGTGCACTAAAGTATTAGACTCTGATCATTTCAATCTGTAGATGAGGTCCAGTTCAACTATACGCAAATATGCTACAAAGTGCAAAAAATGTGTCTTACCCTGCTCTCTACAGGTTGAATGTGTCCACTAGGTTGTGCTGTTGGCTACAGTTCTAATGACAATGGAGACTTTTCTTGTTCCATATGTAAAATATAGCATGCAGGTTGAAATATGAATGTGGTTAGAACTTTAATAACTCATTTACTTTATCAGAGAATAACATCTTCTATCTCTAACATCAGGCTTTTGGGCAGGTACTGTGGCTTAGCTGGTGAAAGCGCCTGTTTCGTAAACAGGAGACCCTGGGTTCAAATCCCAGCAGTACCTCAGAAAGCAAGTTCCTAGCAATGTTGTTTATTGCCCACAATAGTTTTTCTTTCATGAACCTCTTGACATTTAATTGAAATTTTGCATGCATGCTTAGATTTCCAGAGATGCTTCTGGTGAAATAATGCAGCTGTGTAAATAGTATGTGTGCCTGGTAAGCTGTCGGTAGAGCATGAGACTCTTCATCTCAGGTCATCAATAACATCATGCTAGTAGGCAGGTACTGTGGCTTAGCGGTGAAAGCGCCTGTCTTGTAAACAGGAGACCCTGGGTTCAAATCCCAGCAGTAGCCTACCTCCGAAAGCAAGTTCTTAACTATTGTGTATTGCCCACAATAGTTTTTCTTTCACAGACCTCTTTACATTCGGTGAAAGAATGCAGCTGTGAACATGTTACTCGTGCCTGGTTAGCTCAGTCGGTAGAGCATGAGACTCTTAATCTCAGGGTCGTGGGTTCGAGCCCCACATCGGGCGAAGCCAATTGCCATTTGATGATACGGAAGTGTGCACTAAAGTATTAGACTCTCATCATTTCAATCTGTAGATGAGGTCAAGTTCAACTATATGCAAAAATGCTACAAAGTGCAGAAAATGTGTCATGGCCTGCTCTCTACAGGTTGAATGGGTCCACTAGGTTGTGCTGTTGGCTACAGTTCTAATCACAAAGGAGACTTTTCTTGTTCCATATGTAAAATCTAGCATGGAGGTTGAAAATAATGTGTTTAGAACTTTAATAACTCATTTACTTTATCAGAGAATAGCATCTATCTCTAACATCAGGCTTTTAGGCAGGTACTGTGGCTTATCTGGTGAAAGTGTCTGTTTCGTAATGTTGTTTATTGCCCACAATAGTTTTTCTTTCATGAACCTCTTGACATTTGATTTAAATTTTGCATGCATGCTTAGATTTCCAGAGATGCTTCTGGTGAAATAATGCAGCTGTGTAAATAGTATGTGTGCCTCGTAAACTCAGTCGGTAGAGCATGAGACTCTTAATCTCAGGTCATCAATAACATCATGCTAGTAGGCAGGTCCTGTGGCTTAGCGGTGAAAGTGCCTGTCTTGTAAACAGGAGACCCTGGGTTCAAATCCCAGCAGTAGCCTACCTCCGAAAGCAAGTTCTTAACTATTGTGTATTGCCCACAATAGTTTTTCTTTCACAGACCTCTTTACATTCGGTGAAAGAATGCAGCTGTGAACATGTTACTCGTGCCTGGTTAGCTCAGTCGGTAGAGCATGAGACTCTTAATCTCAGGGTCGTGGGTTCGAGCCCCACATCGGGCAAAGCCGATTTCCATTTCATAATACGGAAGTGTGCACTAAACTATTAGACTCTGATCATTTCAATCTGAAGATGAGGTCCAGTTCAACTATAAGCAAATAAGCTACAAAGTGCAAAAAATGTGTCTTACCCTACTCTCTACAGGTTGAATGTGTCCACTAGGTTGTGCTGTTGGCTACAGTTCTAATGACAATGGAGACTTTTCTTGTTCCATATGTAAAATATAGCATGCAGGTTGAAATATGAATGTGGTTAGAACTTTAATAACTCATTTACTTTATCAGAGAATAACATCTTCTATCTCTAACATCAGGCTTTTGGGCAGGTACTGTGGCTTATCTGGTGAAAGTGTCGGTTTCGTAATGTTGTTTATTGCCCAAAATAGTTTTTCTTTCATGAACCTCTTGACATTTGATTTAAATTTTGCATGCATGCTTAGATTTCCAGAGATGCTTCTGGTGAAATAATGCAGCTGTGTAAATAGTATGTGTGCCTCGTAAACTCAGTCGGTAGAGCATGAGACTCTTAATCTCAGGTCATCAATAACATCATGCTAGTAGGCAAGTACTGTGGCTTAGCGGTGAAAGCACCTGTCTTGTAAACAGGAGACCCTGGGTTCAAATCCCAGCAGTACCTCCGAAAGCAAGTTCTTAACTATTGTGTATTGCCCACAATAGTTTTTCTTTCACAGACCTCTTTACATTCGGTGAAAGAATGCAGCTGTGAACATGTTACTCGTGCCTGGTTCGCTCAGTCGGTAGAGCATGAGACTCTTAATCTCAGGGTCGTGGGTTCGAGCCCCACATCGGGCGAAGCCAATTGCCATTTGTTGATACGGAAGTGTGCACTAAAGTATTAGACTCTGATCATTTCAATCTGTAGATGAGGTCAAGTTCAACTATACTAAAAAATGCTACAAAGTGCAGAAAATGTGTCATGGCCTGCTCTCTACAGGTTGAATGGGTCCACTAGGTTGTGCTGTTGGCTACAGTTCTAATCACAAAGGAGACTTTTCTTGTTCCATATGTAAAATCTAGCATGGAGGTTGAAAATAATGTGTTTAGAACTTTAATAACTCATTTACTTTATCAGAGAATAGCATCTATCTCTAACATCAGGCTTTTAGGCAGGTACTGTGGCTTATCTGGTGAAAGTGTCTGTTTCGTAATGTTGTTTATTGCCCACAATAGTTTTTCTTTCATGAACCTCTTGACATTTGATTTAAATTTTGCATGCATGCTTAGATTTCCAGAGATGCTTCTGGTGAAATAATGCAGCTGTGTAAATAGTATGTGTGCCTCGTAAACTCAGTCGGTAGAGCATGAGACTCTTAATCTCAGGTCATCAATAACATCATGCTAGTAGGCAGGTCCTGTGGCTTAGCGGTGAAAGTGCCTGTCTTGTAAACAGGAGACCCTGGGTTCAAATCCCAGCAGTAGCCTACCTCCGAAAGCAAGTTCTTAACTATTGTGTATTGCCCACAATAGTTTTTCTTTCACAGACCTCTTTACATTCGGTGAAAGAATGCAGCTGTGAACATGTTACTCGTGCCTGGTTAGCTCAGTCGGTAGAGCATGAGACTCTTAATCTCAGGGTCGTGGGTTCGAGCCCCACATCGGGCAAAGCCGATTTCCATTTCATAATACGGAAGTGTGCACTAAACTATTAGACTCTGATCATTTCAATCTGAAGATGAGGTCCAGTTCAACTATAAGCAAATAAGCTACAAAGTGCAAAAAATGTGTCTTACCCTACTCTCTACAGGTTGAATGTGTCCACTAGGTTGTGCTGTTGGCTACAGTTCTAATGACAATGGAGACTTTTCTTGTTCCATATGTAAAATATAGCATGCAGGTTGAAATATGAATGTGGTTAGAACTTTAATAACTCATTTACTTTATCAGAGAATAACATCTTCTATCTCTAACATCAGGCTTTTGGGCAGGTACTGTGGCTTATCTGGTGAAAGTGTCGGTTTCGTAATGTTGTTTATTGCCCAAAATAGTTTTTCTTTCATGAACCTCTTGACATTTGATTTAAATTTTGCATGCATGCTTAGATTTCCAGAGATGCTTCTGGTGAAATAATGCAGCTGTGTAAATAGTATGTGTGCCTCGTAAACTCAGTCGGTAGAGCATGAGACTCTTAATCTCAGGTCATCAATAACATCATGCTAGTAGGCAAGTACTGTGGCTTAGCGGTGAAAGCACCTGTCTTGTAAACAGGAGACCCTGGGTTCAAATCCCAGCAGTACCTCCGAAAGCAAGTTCTTAACTATTGTGTATTGCCCACAATAGTTTTTCTTTCACAGACCTCTTTACATTCGGTGAAAGAATGCAGCTGTGAACATGTTACTCGTGCCTGGTTCGCTCAGTCGGTAGAGCATGAGACTCTTAATCTCAGGGTCGTGGGTTCGAGCCCCACATCGGGCGAAGCCAATTGCCATTTGTTGATACGGAAGTGTGCACTAAAGTATTAGACTCTGATCATTTCAATCTGTAGATGAGGTCAAGTTCAACTATACTAAAAAATGCTACAAAGTGCAGAAAATGTGTCATGGCCTGCTCTCTACAGGTTGAATGGGTCCACTAGGTTGTGCTGTTGGCTACAGTTCTAATCACAAAGGAGACTTTTCTTGTTCCATATGTAAAATCTAGCATGGAGGTTGAAAATAATGTGTTTAGAACTTTAATAACTCATTTACTTTATCAGAGAATAGCATCTATCTCTAACATCAGGCTTTTAGGCAGGTACTGTGGCTTATCTGGTGAAAGTGTCTGTTTCGTAATGTTGTTTATTGCCCACAATAGTTTTTCTTTCATGAACCTCTTGACATTTGATTTAAATTTTGCATGCATGCTTAGATTTCCAGAGATGCTTCTGGTGAAATAATGCAGCTGTGTAAATAGTATGTGTGCCTCGTAAACTCAGTCGGTAGAGCATGAGACTCTTAATCTCAGGTCATCAATAACATCATGCTAGTAGGCAGGTACTGTGGCTTAGCGGTGAAAGCGCCTGTCTTGTAAACAAGACCCTGGGTTCAAATCCCAGCAGTACCTCCGAAAGCAAGTTCTTAACTATTGTGTATTGCCCACAATAGTTTTTCTTTCACAGACCTCTTTACATTCGGTGAAAGAATGCAGCTGTGAACATGTTACTCGTGCCTGGTTGGCTCAGTCGGTAGAGCATGAGACTCTTAATCTCAGGGTCGTGGGTTCGAGCCCCACATTGGGCGAAGCCAATTGCCATTTGATGACACGGAAGTGTGCACTAAAGTATTAGACTCTGATCATTTCAATCTGTAGATGAGGTCCAGTTCAACTATACGCAAATATGCTACAAAGTGCAAAAAATGTGTCATGCCCTGCTCTCTACAGGTTGAATGTGTCCACTAGGTTGTGCTGTTGGCTACAGTTCTAATCACAATGGAGACATTTCTTGTTCCATATGTAAAATATAGCATGCAGGTTGAAATATTAATGTGTTTAGAACTTTAATAACTCATTTACTTTATCAGAGAATAACATCTTCTATCTCTAACATCAGGCTTTTGGGCAGGTACTGTGGCTTAGCTGGTGAAAGCGCCTGTTTTGTAAACAGGAGACCCTGGGTTCAAATCCCAGCAGTACCTCGGAAACCAAGTTCCTAGCAAGGAACTTCCTTTGCTAGGAATGTTGTTAATTGCCCACAATAGTTTTTCTTTCATGAACCTCTTGACATTTGATTGAAATTTTGCATGCATGCTTAGATTTCCAGAGATGCTTCTGGTGAAATAATGCAGCTGTGTAAATAGTATGTGTGCCTCGTAAACTCAGTCGGTAGGGCATGAGACTCTTAATCTCAGGTCATCAATAACATCATGCTAGTAGGCAGGTACTGTGGCTTAGCGGTGAAAGCGCCTGTCTTGTAAACAGGAGACCCTGGGTTCAAATCCCAGCAGTAGCCTACCTCTGAAAGTAAGTTCTTAACTATTGTGTATTGCCCACAATAGTTTCTTTCACAGACCTCTTTACATTCGGTGAAAGAATGCAGCTGTGAACATGCTACTCGTGCCTGGTTAGCTCAGTCGGTAGAGCATGAGACTCTTAATCTCAGGGTCGTGGGTTCGAGCCCCACATCGGGCGAAGCCAATTGCCATTTGATGATACGGAAGTGTGCACTAAACTATTAGACTCTGATCATTTCAATCTGTAGATGAGGTCAAGTTCAACTATACGCAAAAATGCTACAAAGTGCAGAAAATGTGTCATGGCCTACTCTCTACAGGTTGAATGGGTCCACTAGGTTGTGCTGTTGGCTAGAGTTCTAATCACAAAGGAGACTTTTCTTGTTCCATATGTAAAATCTAGCATGGAGGTTGAAAATAATGTGTTTAGAACTTTAATAACTAATTTACTTTATCAGAGAATAGCATCTATCTCTAACATCAGGCTTTTAGGCAGGTACTGTGGCTTATCTGGTGAAAGTGTCTGTTTCGTAATGTTGTTTATTGCCCACAATAGTTTTTCTTTCATGAACCTCTTGACATTTGATTTAAATTTAGCATGCATGCTTAGATTTCCAGAGATGCTTCTGGTGAAATAATGCAGCTGTGTAAATAGTATGTGTGCCTCGTAAACTCAGTCGGTAGAGCATGAGACTCTTAATCTCAGGTCATCAATAACATCATGCTAGTAGGCAGGTACTGTGGCTTAGCGGTGAAAGCGCCTGTCTTGTAAACAGGAGACCCTGGGTTCAAATCCCAGCAGTACCTCCGAAAGCATGTTCTTAACTATTGTGTATTGCCCACAATAGTTTTTCTTTCACAGACCTCTTTACATTCGGTGAAAGAATGCAGCTGTGAACATGTTACTCGTGCCTGGTTAGCTCAGTCGGTAGAGCATGAGACTCTTAATCTCAGGGTCGTGGGTTCGAGCCCTACATTGGGCGAAGCCAATTGCCATTACTTTTGATGATACGGAAGTGTGCACTAAAGTATTAGACTCTGATCATTTCAATCTGTAGATGAGGTCCAGTTCAACTATACGCAAATATGCTGCAAAATGTGTCATGCCCTGCTCTCTACAGGTTGAATGTGTCCACTAGGTTGTGCTGTTGGCTACAGTTCTAATCACAATGGAGGCTTTTCTTGTTCCATATGTAAAATATAGCATGCAGGTTGAAATATTAATGTGTTTAGAACTTTAATAACTCATTTACTTTATCAGAGAATAACATCTTCTATCTCTAACATCAGGCTTTTGGGCAGGTACTGTGGCTTAGCTGGTGAAAGCGCCTGTTTTGTAAACAGGAGACCCTGGGTTCAAATCCCAGCAGTACCTCAGAAACCAAGTTCCTAGCAAGGAACTTCCTTTGCTAGGAATGTTGTTAATTGCCCACAATAGTTTTTCTTTCATGAACCTCTTGACATTTGATTGAAATTTTGCATGCATGCTTAGATTTCCAGAGATGCTTCTTGTGAAATAATGCAGATGTGTAAATAGTATGTGTGCCTCTTAACTCAGTCGGTAGAGCATGAGACTCTTAATCTCAGGTCATCAATAACATCATGGTAGTAGGCAGGTACTGTGGCTTAGCGGTGAAAGCGCCTCTGTTGTAAACAGGAGACCTTGGGTTCAAATCCCAGCAGTACCTCCGAAAGCAAGTTCTTAACTATTGTGTATTGCCCACAATAGTTTTTCTTTCACAGACCTCTTTACATTCGGTGAAAGAATGCAGCTGTGAACATGGTACTCGTGCCTGGTTAGCTCAGTCGGTAGAGCATGAGACTCTTAATCTCAGGGTCGTGGGTTCGAGCCCCACATCGGGCGAAGCCGATTTCCATTTGATAATACGGAAGTGTGGACTAAACTATTAGACTCTGATCATTTCAATCTGAAGATGAGGTCCATTTCAACTATACGCAAATATGCTACAAAGTGCAAAAAATGTGTCTTACCCTACTCTCTACAGGTTGAATGTGTCCACTAGGTTGTGCTGTTGGCTACAGTTCTAATGACAATGGAGACTTTTCTTGTTCCATATGTAAAATATAGCATGCAGGTTGAAATATGAATGTGGTTAGAACTTTAATAACTCATTTACTTTATCAGAGAATAACATCTTCTATCTCTAACATCAGGCTTTTGGGCAGGTACTGTGGCTTATCTGGTGAAAGTGTCTGTTTCGTAATGTTGTTTATTGCCCACAATAGTTTTTCTTTCATGAACCTCTTGACATTTGATTTAAATTTTGCATGCATGCTTAGATTTCCAGAGATGCTTCTGGTGAAATAATGCAGCTGTGTAAATAGTATGTGTGCCTCGTAAACTCAGTCGGTAGAGCATGAGACTCTTAATCTCAGGTCATCAATAACATCATGCTAGTAGGCAGGTACTGTGGCTTAGCGGTGAAAGCGCCTCTCTTGTAAATAGAAGACCCTGGGTTCAAATCCCAGCAGTACCTCCAAAAGCAAGTTCTTAACTATTGTGTATTGCCCACAATAGTTTTTCTTTCACAGACCTCTTTACATTCGGTGAAAGAATGCAGCTGTGAACATGGTACTCGTGCCTGGTTAGCTCAGTCGGTAGAGCATGAGACTCTTAATCTCAGGGTCGTGGGTTCGAGCCCCACATCGGTCGAAGCCGATTTCCATTTGATAATACGGAAGTGTGCACTAAACTATTAGACTCTGATCATTTCAATCTGAAGATGAGGTCCAGTTCAACTATACGCAAATATGCTACAAAGTGCAAAAAATGTGTCTTACCCTACTCTCTACAGGTTGAATGTGTCCACTAGGTTGTGCTGTTGGCTACAGTTCTAATGACAATGGAGACTTTTCTTGTTCCATATGTAAAATATAGCATGCAGGTTGAAATATGAATGTGGTTAGAACTTTAATAACTCATTTACTTTATCAGAGAATAACATCTTCTATCTCTAACATCAGGCTTTTGGGCAGGTACTGTGGCTTATCTGGTGAAAGTGTCTGTTTCGTAATGTTGTTTATTGCCCACAATAGTTTTTCTTTCATGAACCTCTTGACATTTGATTTAAATTTTGCATGCATGCTTAGATTTCCAGAGATGCTTCTGGTGAAATAATGCAGCTGTGTAAATAGTATGTGTGCCTCGTAAACTCAGTCGGTAGAGCATGAGACTCCTAATCTCAGGTCATCAATAACATCATGCTCGTAGGCAGGTACTGTGGATTATCGGTGAAAGCGCCTCTCATGTAAACAGGAGACCTTGGGTTCAAATCCCAGCAGTACCTCCGAAAGCAAGTTCTTAACTATTGTGTATTGCCCACAATAGTTTTTCTTTCACAGACCTCTTTACATTCGGTGAAAGAATGCAGCTGTGAACATGGTACTCGTGCCTGGTTAGCTCAGTCGGTACAGCATGAGACTCTTAATCTCAGGGTCGTGGGTTCGAGCCCCACATTGGGCGAAGCCGATTTCCATTTGATAATACGGAAGTGTGGACTAAACTATTAGACTCTGATCATTTCAATCTGAAGATGAGGTCCAGTTCAACTATACGCAAATATGCTACAAAGTGCAAAAAATGTGTCTTACCCTACTCTCTACAGGTTGAATGTGTCCACTAGGTTGTGCTGTTGGCTACAGTTCTAATGACAATGGAGACTTTTCTTGTTCCATATGTAAAATATAGCATGCAGGTTGAAATATGAATGTGGTTAGAACTTTAATAACTCATTTACTTTATCAGAGAATAACATCTTCTATCTCTAACATCAGGCTCTTGGGCAGGTACTGTGGCTTATCTGGTGAAAGTGTCTGTTTCGTAATGTTGTTTATTGCCCACAATAGTTTTTCTTTCATGAACCTCTTGACATTTGATTTAAATTTTGCATGCATGCTTAGATTTCCAGAGATGCTTCTGGTGAAATAATGCAGCTGTGTAAATAGTATGTGTGCCTCGTAAACTCAGTCGGTAGAGCATGAGACTCTTAATCTCAGGTCATCAATAACATCATGCTAGTAGGCAGGTACTGTGGCTTAGCGGTGAAAGTGCCTGTCTTGTAAACAGGAGACCCTGGGTTCAAATCCCAGCAGTGCCTCCGAAAGCAAGTTCTTAACTATTGTGTATTGCCCACAATAGTTTTTCTTTCACAGACCTCTTTACATTCGGTGAAAGAATGCAGCTGTGAACATGTTACTCGTGCCTGGTTAGCTCAGTCGGTAGAGCATGAGACTCTTAATCTCAGGGTCGTGGGTTCGAGCCCCACATTGGGCGAAGCCAATTGCCATTTGATGATACGGAAGTGTGCACTAAAGTATTAGACTCTGATCATTTCAATCTGTAGATGAGGTCCAGTTCAACTATACGCAAATATGCTACAAAGTGCAAAAAATGTGTCATGCCCTGCTCTCTACAGGTTGAATGTGTCCACTAGGTTGTGCTGTTGGCTACAGTTCTAATCACAATGGAGACTTTTCTTGTTCCATATGTAAAATATAGCATGCAGGTTGAAATATTAATCTGTTTAGAACTTTAATAACTCATTTACTTTATCAGAGAATAACATCTTCTATCTCTAACATCAGGCTTTGGGGCAGGTACTGTGGCTTAGCTGGTGAAAGCGCCTGTTTCGTAAACAGGAGACCCTGGGTTCAAATCCCAGCAGTACCTCAGAAACCAAGTTCCTAGCAAGGAACTTCCTTTGCTAGGAATGTTGTTAATTGCCCACAATAGTTTTTCTTTCATGAACCTCTTGACATTTGATTGAAATTTTGCATGCATGCTTAGATTTCCAGAGATGCTTCTGGTGAAATAATGCAGATGTGTAAATAGTATGTGTGCCTCTTAACTCAGTCGGTAGAGCATGAGACTCTTAATCTCAGGTCATCAATAACATCATGGTAGTAGGCAGGTACTGTGGCTTAGCGGTGAAAGCGCCTCTGTTGTAAACAGGAGACCTTGGGTTCAAATCCCAGCAGTACCTCCGAAAGCAAGTTCTTAACTATTGTGTATTGCCCACAATAGTTTTTCTTTCACAGACCTCTTTACATTCGGTGAAAGAATGCAGCTGTGAACATGGTACTCGTGCCTGGTTAGCTCAGTCGGTAGAGCATGAGACTCTTAATCTCAGGGTCGTGGGTTCGAGCCCCACATCGGGCGAAGCCGATTTCCATTTGATAATACGGAAGTGTGCACTAAACTATTAGACTCTGATCATTTCAATCTGAAGATGAGGTCCATTTCAACTATACGCAAATATGCTACAAAGTGCAAAAAATGTGTCTTACCCTACTCTCTACAGGTTGAATGTGTCCACTAGGTTGTGCTGTTGGCTACAGTTCTAATGACAATGGAGACTTTTCTTGTTCCATATGTAAAATATAGCATGCAGGTTGAAATATGAATGTGGTTAGAACTTTAATAACTCATTTACTTTATCAGAGAATAACATCTTCTATCTCTAACATCAGGCTTTTGGGCAGGTACTGTGGCTTATCTGGTGAAAGTGTCTGTTTCGTAATGTTGTTTATTGCCCACAATAGTTTTTCTTTCATGAACCTCTTGACATTTGATTTAAATTTTGCATGCATGCTTAGATTTCCAGAGATGCTTCTGGTGAAATAATGCAGCTGTGTAAATAGTATGTGTGCCTCGTAAACTCAGTCGGTAGAGCATGAGACTCTTAATCTCAGGTCATCAATAACATCATGCTAGTAGGCAGGTACTGTGGCTTAGCGGTGAAAGCGCCTGTCTTGTAAACAGGAGACCCTGGGTTCAAATCCCAGCAGTACCTCCGAAAGCAAGTTCTTAACTATTGTGTATTGCCCACAATAGTTTTTCTTTCACAGACCTCTTTACATTCGGTGAAAGAATGCAGCTGTGAACATGTTACTCGTGCCTGGTTAGCTCAGTCGGTAGAGCATGAGACTCTTAATCTCAGGGTAGTGGGTTCGAGCCCCACATTGGGCGAAGCCAATTGCCATTTGATGATACGGAAGTGTGCACTAAAGTATTAGACTCTGATCATTTCAATCTGTAGATGAGGTCCAGTTCAACTATACGCAAATGTGCTACAAAGTGCAAAAAATGTGTCATGCCCTGCTCTCTACAGGTTGAATGTGTCCACTAGGTTGTGCTGTTGGCTACAGTTCTAATCACAATGGAGACTTTTCTTGTTCCATATGTAAAATATAGCATGCAGGTTGAAATATTAATGTGTTTAGAACTTTAATAACTCATTTACTTTATCAGAGAATAACATCTTCTATCTCTAACATCAGGCTTTTGGGCAGGTACTGTGGCTTAGCTGGTGAAAGCGCCTGTTTCAAAAACAGGTGACCCTGGGTTCAAATCCCAGCAGTACCTCAGAAACCAAGTTCCTAGCAAGGAACTTCCTTTGCTAGGAATGTTGTTAATTGCCCACAATAGTTTTTCTTTCATGAACCTCTTGACATTTGATTGAAATTTTGCATGCATGCTTAGATTTCCAGAGATGCTTCTGGTGAAATAATGCAGATGTGTAAATAGTATGTGTGCCTCGTAAACTCAGTCGGTAGAGCATGAGACTCTTAATCTCAGTTCATCAATAACATCATGCTAGTAGGCAGGTACTGTGGCTTAGCGGTGAAAGCGCCTCTCTTGTAAAGAGGAGACCCTGGGTTAAAATCCCAGCAGTACCTCCGAAAGCAAGTTCTTAACTATTGTGTATTGCCCACAATAGTTTTTCTTTCACAGACCTCTTTATATTCGGTGAAAGAGTGCAGCTGTGAACATGGTACTCGTGCCTGGTTAGCTCAGTCGGTAGAGCATGAGACTCTTAATCTCAGGGTCGTGGGTTCGAGCCCCACATCGGGCGAAGCAGATTTCCATTTGATAATACGGAAGTGTGCACTAAACTATTAGACTCTGATCATTTCAATCTGAAGATGAGGTCCAGTTCAACTATACGCAAATATGCTACAAAGTGCAAAAAATGTGTCTTACCCTACTCTCTACAGGTTGAATGTGTCCACTAGGTTGTGCTGTTGGCTACAGTTCTAAAGACAATGGAGACTTGTCTTGTTCCATATGTAAAATATAGCATGCAGGTTGAAATATGAATGTGGTTAGAACTTTAATAACTCATTTACTTTATCAGAGAATAACATCTTCTATCTCTAACATCAGGCTTTTGGGCAGGTACTGTGGCTTATCTGGTGAAAGTGTCTGTTTCGTAATGTTGTTTATTGCCCACAATAGTTTTTCTTTCATGAACCTCTTGACATTTGATTTAAATTTTGCATGCATGCTTAGATTTCCAGAGATGCTTCTGGTGAAATAATGCAGCTGTGTAAATAGTATGTGTGCCTCGTAAACTCAGTCGGTAGAGCATGAGACTCTTAATCTCAGGTCATCAATAACATCATGCTAGTAGGCAGGTACTGTGGCTTAGCGGTGAAAGCGCCTGTCTTGTAAACAGGAGACCCTGGGTTCAAATCCCAGCAGTACCTCCGAAAGCAAGTTCTTAACTATTGTGTATTGCCCACAATAGTTTTTCTTTCACAGACCTCTTTACATTCGGTGAAAGAATGCAGCATGAGACTCTTAATCTCAGGGTCGTGGGTTCGAGCCCCACATTGGGCGAAGCCAATTGCCATTTGATGATACGGAAGTGTGCACTAAAGTATTAGACTCTGATCATTTCAATCTGTAGATGAGGTCCAGTTCAACTATACGCAAATATGCTACAAAGTGCAAAAAATGTGTCATGCCCTGCTCTCTACAGGTTGAATGTGTCCACTAGGTTGTGCTGTTGGCTACAGTTCTAATCACAATGGAGACTTTTCTTGTTCCATATGTAAAATATAGCATGCAGGTTGAAATATGAATGTTTAGAACTTTAATAACTCATTTACTTCATCAGAGAATAACATCTTCTATCTCTTACATCAGGCTTTTGGGCAGGTACTGTGGCTTAGCTGGTGAAAGCGCCTGTTTCGTAAACAGGAGACCCTGGGTTCAAATCCCAGCAGTACCTCAGATAGCAAGTTCCTAGCAAGGAACTTCCTTTGCTAGGAATGTTGTTAATTGCCCACAATAGTTTTTCTTTCATGAACCTCTTGACATTTGATTGAAATTTTGCATGCATGCTTAGATTTCCAGAGATGCTTCTGGTGAAATAATGCAGATGTGTAAATAGTATGTGTGCCTCGTAAACTCAGTCGGTAGAGCATGAGACTCTTAATCTCAGGTCATCAATAACATCATGCTAGTAGGCAGGTACTGTGGCTTAGCGGTGAAAGCGCCTGTCTTGTAAACAGGAGACCCTGGGTTCAAATCCCAGCAGTACCTCCGAAAGCAAGTTCTTAACTATTGTGTATTGCCCACAATAGTTTTTCTTTCACAGACCTCTTTACATTCGGTGAAAGAATGCAGCATGAGACTCTTAATCTCAGGGTCGTGGGTTCGAGCCCCACATTGGGCGAAGCCAATTGCCATTTGATGATACGGAAGTGTGCACTAAAGTATTAGACTCTGATCATTTCAATCTGTAGATGAGGTCCAGTTCAACTATACGCAAATATGCTACAAAGTGCAAAAAATGTGTCATGCCCTGCTCTCTACAGGTTGAATGTGTCCACTAGGTTGTGCTGTTGGCTACAGTTCTAATGACAATGGAGACTTTTCTTGTTCCATATGTAAAATATAGCATGCAGGTTGAAATATGAATGTGGTTAGAACTTTAATAACTCATTTACTTTATCAGAGAATAACATCTTCTATCTCTAACATCAGGCTTTTGGGCAGGTACTGTGGCTTAGCTGGTGAAAGCGCCTGTTTCGTAAACAGGAGACCCTGGGTTCAAATCCCAGCAGTACCTCAGAAAGCAAGTTCCTAGCAATGTTGTTTATTGCCCACAATAGTTTTTCTTTCATGAACCTCTTGACATTTGATTTAATCTTTGCATGCATGCTTAGATTTCCAGAGATGCTTCTGGTGAAATAATGCAGCTGTAAAAATAGTATGTGTGCCTCGTAAACTCAGTCGGTAGAGCATGAGACTCTTAATCTCAGGTCATCAATAACATCATGCTAGTAGGCAGGTACTGTGGCTTAGCGGTGAAAGCGCCTGTCTTGTAAACAGGAGACCCTGGGTTCAAATCCCAGCAGTACCTCCGAAAGCAAGTTCTTAACTATTGTGTATTGGCCACAATAGTTTTTCTTTCACAGACCTCTTTACATTCGGTGAAAGAATGCAGCTGTGAACATGTTACTCGTGCCTCGTTAGCTCAGTCGGTAGAGCATGAGACTCTTAATCTCAGGGTCGTGGGTTCGAGCCCCACATCGGGCGAAGCCAATTGCCATTTGATGATACGGAAGTGTGCACTAAAGTATTAGACTCTGATCATTTAAATCTGTAGATGAGGTCAAGTTCAACTATACTCAAAAATGCTACAAAGTGCAGAAAATGTCTCATGGCCTGCTCTCTACAGGTTGAATGGGTCCACTAGGTTGTGCTGTTGGCTACAGTTCTAATCACAAAGGAGACTTTTCTTGTTCCATATGTAAAATCTAGCATGGAGGTTGAAAATAATGTGTTTAGAACTTTAATAACTCATTTACTTTATCAGAGAATAGCATCTATCTCTAACATCAGGCTTTTAGGCAGGTACTGTGGCTTATCTGGTGAAAGTGTCTGTTTCGTAATGTTGTTTATTGCCCACAATAGTTTTTCTTTCATGAACCTCTTGACATTTGATTTAAATTTTGCATGCATGCTTAGATTTCCAGAGATGCTTCTGGTGAAATAATGCAGCTGTGTAAATAGTATGTGTGCCTCGTAAACTCAGTCGGTAGAGCATGAGACTCTTAATCTCAGGTCATCAATAACATCATGCTAGTAGGCAGGTACTGTGGCTTAGCGGTGAAAGCGCCTGTCTTGTAAACAGGAGACCCTGGGTTCAAATCCCAGCAGTACCTCCGAAAGCAAGTTCTTAACTATTGTGTATTGCCCACAATAGTTTTTCTTTCACAGACCTCTTTACATTCGGTGAAAGAATGCAGCTGTGAACATGTTACTCGTGCCTGGTTAGCTCAGTCGGTAGAGCATGAGACTCTTAATCTCAGGGTCGTGGGTTCGAGCCCCACATCGGGCAAAGCCGATTTCCATTTCATAATACGGAAGTGTGCACTAAACTATTAGACTCTGATCATTTCAATCTGAAGATGAGGTCCAGTTCAACTATAAGCAAATATGCTACAAAGTGCAAAAAATGTGTCTTACCCTACTCTCTACAGGTTGAATGTGTCCACTAGGTTGTGCTGTTGGCTACAGTTCTAATGACAATGGAGACTTTTCTTGTTCCATATGTAAAATATAGCATGCAGGTTGAAATATGAATGTGGTTAGAACTTTAATAACTCATTTACTTTATCAGAGAATAACATCTTCTATCTCTAACATCAGGCTTTTGGGCAGGTACTGTGGCTTATCTGGTGAAAGTGTCGGTTTCGTAATGTTGTTTATTGCCCAAAATAGTTTTTCTTTCATGAACCTCTTGACATTTGATTTAAATTTTGCATGCATGCTTAGATTTCCAGAGATGCTTCTGGTGAAATAATGCAGCTGTGTAAATAGTATGTGTGCCTCGTAAACTCAGTCGGTAGAGCATGAGACTCTTAATCTCAGGTCATCAATAACATCATGCTAGTAGGCAAGTACTGTGGCTTAGCGGTGAAAGCACCTGTCTTGTAAACAGGAGACCCTGGGTTCAAATCCCAGCAGTACCTCCGAAAGCAAGTTCTTAACTATTGTGTATTGCCCACAATAGTTTTTCTTTCACAGACCTCTTTACATTCGGTGAAAGAATGCAGCTGTGAACATGTTACTCGTGCCTGGTTGGCTCAGTCGGTAGAGCATGAGACTCTTAATCTCAGGGTCGTGGGTTCGAGCCCCACATTGGGCGAAGCCAATTGCCATTTGATGACACGGAAGTGTGCACTAAAGTATTAGACTCTGATCATTTCAATCTGTAGATGAGGTCCAGTTCAACTATACGCAAATATGCTACAAAGTGCAAAAAATGTGTCATGCCCTGCTCTCTACAGGTTGAATGTGTCCACTAGGTTGTGCTGTTGGCTACAGTTCTAATCACAATGGAGACATTTCTTGTTCCATATGTAAAATATAGCATGCAGGTTGAAATATTAATGTGTTTAGAACTTTAATAACTCATTTACTTTATCAGAGAATAACATCTTCTATCTCTAACATCAGGCTTTTGGGCAGGTACTGTGGCTTAGCTGGTGAAAGCGCCTGTTTTGTAAACAGGAGACCCTGGGTTCAAATCCCAGCAGTACCTCGGAAACCAAGTTCCTAGCAAGGAACTTCCTTTGCTAGGAATGTTGTTAATTGCCCACAATAGTTTTTCTTTCATGAACCTCTTGACATTTGATTGAAATTTTGCATGCATGCTTAGATTTCCAGAGATGCTTCTGGTGAAATAATGCAGCTGTGTAAATAGTATGTGTGCCTCGTAAACTCAGTCGGTAGGGCATGAGACTCTTAATCTCAGGTCATCAATAACATCATGCTAGTAGGCAGGTACTGTGGCTTAGTGGTGAAAGCGCCTGTCTTGTAAACAGGAGACCCTGGGTTCAAATCCCAGCAGTAGCCTACCTCTGAAAGTAAGTTCTTAACTATTGTGTATTGCCTACAATAGTTTCTTTCACAGACCTCTTTACATTCGGTGAAAGAATGCAGCTGTGAACATGCTACTCGTGCCTGGTTAGCTCAGTCGGTAGAGCATGAGACTCTTAATCTCAGGGTCGTGGGTTCGAGCCCCACATCGGGCGAAGCCAATTGCCATTTGATGATACGGAAGTGTGCACTAAACTATTAGACTCTGATCATTTCAATCTGTAGATGAGGTCAAGTTCAACTATACGCAAAAATGCTACAAAGTGCAGAAAATGTGTCATGGCCTACTCTCTACAGGTTGAATGGGTCCACTAGGTTGTGCTGTTGGCTAGAGTTCTAATCACAAAGGAGACTTTTCTTGTTCCATATGTAAAATCTAGCATGGAGGTTGAAAATAATGTGTTTAGAACTTTAATAACTAATTTACTTTATCAGAGAATAGCATCTATCTCTAACATCAGGCTTTTAGGCAGGTACTGTGGCTTATCTGGTGAAAGTGTCTGTTTCGTAATGTTGTTTATTGCCCACAATAGTTTTTCTTTCATGAACCTCTTGACATTTGATTTAAATTTAGCATGCATGCTTAGATTTCCAGAGATGCTTCTGGTGAAATAATGCAGCTGTGTAAATAGTATGTGTGCCTCGTAAACTCAGTCGGTAGAGCATGAGACTCTTAATCTCAGGTCATCAATAACATCATGCTAGTAGGCAGGTACTGTGGCTTAGCGGTGAAAGCGCCTGTCTTGTAAACAGGAGACCCTGGGTTCAAATCCCAGCAGTACCTCCGAAAGCATGTTCTTAACTATTGTGTATTGCCCACAATAGTTTTTCTTTCACAGACCTCTTTACATTCGGTGAAAGAATGCAGCTGTGAACATGTTACTCGTGCCTGGTTAGCTCAGTCGGTAGAGCATGAGACTCTTAATCTCAGGGTCGTGGGTTCGAGCCCTACATTGGGCGAAGCCAATTGCCATTAATTTTGATGATACGGAAGTGTGCACTAAAGTATTAGACTCTGATCATTTCAATCTGTAGATGAGGTCCAGTTCAACTATACGCAAATATGCTGCAAAATGTGTCATGCCCTGCTCTCTACAGGTTGAATGTGTCCACTAGGTTGTGCTGTTGGCTACAGTTCTAATCACAATGGAGGCTTTTCTTGTTCCATATGTAAAATATAGCATGCAGGTTGAAATATTAATGTGTTTAGAACTTTAATAACTCATTTACTTTATCAGAGAATAACATCTTCTATCTCTAACATCAGGCTTTTGGGCAGGTACTGTGGCTTAGCTGGTGAAAGCGCCTGTTTCGTAAACAGGAGACCCTGGGTTCAAATCCCAGCAGTACCTCAGAAACCAAGTTCCTAGCAAGGAACTTCCTTTGCTAGGAATGTTGTTAATTGCCCACAATAGTTTTTCTTTCATGAACCTCTTGACATTTGATTGAAATTTTGCATGCATGCTTAGATTTCCAGAGATGCTTCTTGTGAAATAATGCAGATGTGTAAATAGTATGTGTGCCTCTTAACTCAGTCGGTAGAGCATGAGACTCTTAATCTCAGGTCATCAATAACATCATGGTAGTAGGCAGGTACTGTGGCTTAGCGGTGAAAGCGCCTCTGTTGTAAACAGGAGACCTTGGGTTCAAATCCCAGCAGTACCTCCGAAAGCAAGTTCTTAACTATTGTGTATTGCCCACAATAGTTTTTCTTTCACAGACCTCTTTACATTCGGTGAAAGAATGCAGCTGTGAACATGGTACTCGTGCCTGGTTAGCTCAGTCGGTAGAGCATGAGACTCTTAATCTCAGGGTCGTGGGTTCGAGCCCCACATCGGGCGAAGCCGATTTCCATTTGATAATACGGAAGTGTGCACTAAACTATTAGACTCTGATCATTTCAATCTGAAGATGAGGTCCATTTCAACTATACGCAAATATGCTACAAAGTGCAAAAAATGTGTCTTACCCTACTCTCTACAGGTTGAATGTGTCCACTAGGTTGTGCTGTTGGCTACAGTTCTAATGACAATGGAGACTTTTCTTGTTCCATATGTAAAATATAGCATGCAGGTTGAAATATGAATGTGGTTAGAACTTTAATAACTCATTTACTTTATCAGAGAATAACATCTTCTATCTCTAACATCAGGCTTTTGGGCAGGTACTGTGGCTTATCTGGTGAAAGTGTCTGTTTCGTAATGTTGTTTATTGCCCACAATAGTTTTTCTTTCATGAACCTCTTGACATTTGATTTAAATTTTGCATGCATGCTTAGATTTCCAGAGATGCTTCTGGTGAAATAATGCAGCTGTGTAAATAGTATGTGTGCCTCGTAAACTCAGTCGGTAGAGCATGAGACTCTTAATCTCAGGTCATCAATAACATCATGCTAGTAGGCAGGTACTGTGGCTTAGCGGTGAAAGCGCCTCTCTTGTAAATAGAAGACCCTGGGTTCAAATCCCAGCAGTACCTCCAAAAGCAAGTTCTTAACTATTGTGTATTGCCCACAATAGTTTTTCTTTCACAGACCTCTTTACATTCGGTGAAAGAATGCAGCTGTGAACATGGTACTCGTGCCTGGTTAGCTCAGTCGGTAGAGCATGAGACTCTTAATCTCAGGGTCGTGGGTTCGAGCCCCACATCGGTCGAAGCCGATTTCCATCTGATAATACGGAAGTGTGCACTAAACTATTAGACTCTGATCATTTCAATCTGAAGATGAGGTCCAGTTCAACTATACGCAAATATGCTACAAAGTGCAAAAAATGTGTCTTACCCTACTCTCTACAGGTTGAATGTGTCCACTAGGTTGTGCTGTTGGCTACAGTTCTAATGACAATGGAGACTTTTCTTGTTCCATATGTAAAATATAGCATGCAGGTTGAAATATGAATGTGGTTAGAACTTTAATAACTCATTTACTTTATCAGAGAATAACATCTTCTATCTCTAACATCAGGCTTTTGGGCAGGTACTGTGGCTTATCTGGTGAAAGTGTCTGTTTCGTAATGTTGTTTATTGCCCACAATAGTTTTTCTTTCATGAACCTCTTGACATTTGATTTAAATTTTGCATGCATGCTTAGATTTCCAGAGATGCTTCTGGTGAAATAATGCAGCTGTGTAAATAGTATGTGTGCCTCGTAAACTCAGTCGGTAGAGCATGAGACTCCTAATCTCAGGTCATCAATAACATCATGCTCGTAGGCAGGTACTGTGGATTATCGGTGAAAGCGCCTCTCATGTAAACAGGAGACCTTGGGTTCAAATCCCAGCAGTACCTCCGAAAGCAAGTTCTTAACTATTGTGTATTGCCCACAATAGTTTTTCTTTCACAGACCTCTTTACATTCGGTGAAAGAATGCAGCTGTGAACATGGTACTCGTGCCTGGTTAGCTCAGTCGGTACAGCATGAGACTCTTAATCTCAGGGTCGTGGGTTCGAGCCCCACATTGGGCGAAGCCGATTTCCATTTGATAATACGGAAGTGTGGACTAAACTATTAGACTCTGATCATTTCAATCTGAAGATGAGGTCCAGTTCAACTATACGCAAATATGCTACAAAGTGCAAAAAATGTGTCTTACCCTACTCTCTACAGGTTGAATGTGTCCACTAGGTTGTGCTGTTGGCTACAGTTCTAATGACAATGGAGACTTTTCTTGTTCCATATGTAAAATATAGCATGCAGGTTGAAATATGAATGTGGTTAGAACTTTAATAACTCATTTACTTTATCAGAGAATAACATCTTCTATCTCTAACATCAGGCTCTTGGGCAGGTACTGTGGCTTATCTGGTGAAAGTGTCTGTTTCGTAATGTTGTTTATTGCCCACAATAGTTTTTCTTTCATGAACCTCTTGACATTTGATTTAAATTTTGCATGCATGCTTAGATTTCCAGAGATGCTTCTGGTGAAATAATGCAGCTGTGTAAATAGTATGTGTGCCTCGTAAACTCAGTCGGTAGAGCATGAGACTCTTAATCTCAGGTCATCAATAACATCATGCTAGTAGGCAGGTACTGTGGCTTAGCGGTGAAAGCGCCTGTCTTGTAAACAGGAGACCCTGGGTTCAAATCCCAGCAGTGCCTCCGAAAGCAAGTTCTTAACTATTGTGTATTGCCCACAATAGTTTTTCTTTCACAGACCTCTTTACATTCGGTGAAAGAATGCAGCTGTGAACATGTTACTCGTGCCTGGTTAGCTCAGTCGGTAGAGCATGAGACTCTTAATCTCAGGGTCGTGGGTTCGAGCCCCACATTGGGCGAAGCCAATTGCCATTTGATGATACGGAAGTGTGCACTAAAGTATTAGACTCTGATCATTTCAATCTGTAGATGAGGTCCAGTTCAACTATACGCAAATATGCTACAAAGTGCAAAAAATGTGTCATGCCCTGCTCTCTACAGGTTGAATGTGTCCACTAGGTTGTGCTGTTGGCTACAGTTCTAATCACAATGGAGACTTTTCTTGTTCCATATGTAAAATATAGCATGCAGGTTGAAATATTAATCTGTTTAGAACTTTAATAACTCATTTACTTTATCAGAGAATAACATCTTCTATCTCTAACATCAGGCTTTGGGGCAGGTACTGTGGCTTAGCTGGTGAAAGCGCCTGTTTCGTAAACAGGAGACCCTGGGTTCAAATCCCAGCAGTACCTCAGAAACCAAGTTCCTAGCAAGGAACTTCCTTTGCTAGGAATGTTGTTAATTGCCCACAATAGTTTTTCTTTCATGAACCTCTTGACATTTGATTGAAATTTTGCATGCATGCTTAGATTTCCAGAGATGCTTCTGGTGAAATAATGCAGATGTGTAAATAGTATGTGTGCCTCTTAACTCAGTCGGTAGAGCATGAGACTCTTAATCTCAGGTCATCAATAACATCATGGTAGTAGGCAGGTACTGTGGCTTAGCGGTGAAAGCGCCTCTGTTGTAAACAGGAGACCTTGGGTTCAAATCCCAGCAGTACCTCCGAAAGCAAGTTCTTAACTATTGTGTATTGCCCACAATAGTTTTTCTTTCACAGACCTCTTTACATTCGGTGAAAGAATGCAGCTGTGAACATGGTACTCGTGCCTGGTTAGCTCAGTCGGTAGAGCATGAGACTCTTAATCTCAGGGTCGTGGGTTCGAGCCCCACATCGGGCGAAGCCGATTTCCATTTGATAATACGGAAGTGTGCACTAAACTATTAGACTCTGATCATTTCAATCTGAAGATGAGGTCCATTTCAACTATACGCAAATATGCTACAAAGTGCAAAAAATGTGTCTTACCCTACTCTCTACAGGTTGAATGTGTCCACTAGGTTGTGCTGTTGGCTACAGTTCTAATGACAATGGAGACTTTTCTTGTTCCATATGTAAAATATAGCATGCAGGTTGAAATATGAATGTGGTTAGAACTTTAATAACTCATTTACTTTATCAGAGAATAACATCTTCTATCTCTAACATAAGGCTTTTGGGCAGGTACTGTGGCTTATCTGGTGAAAGTGTCTGTTTCGTAATGTTGTTTATTGCCCACAATAGTTTTTCTTTCATGAACCTCTTGACATTTGATTTAAATTTTGCATGCATGCTTAGATTTCCAGAGATGCTTCTGGTGAAATAATGCAGCTGTGTAAATAGTATGTGTGCCTCGTAAACTCAGTCGGTAGAGCATGAGACTCTTAATCTCAGGTCATCAATAACATCATGCTAGTAGGCAGGTACTGTGGCTTAGCGGTGAAAGCGCCTGTCTTGTAAACAGGAGACCCTGGGTTCAAATCCCAGCAGTACCTCCGAAAGCAAGTTCTTAACTATTGTGTATTGCCCACAATAGTTTTTCTTTCACAGACCTCTTTACATTCGGTGAAAGAATGCAGCTGTGAACATGTTACTCGTGCCTGGTTAGCTCAGTCGGTAGAGCATGAGACTCTTAATCTCAGGGTAGTGGGTTCGAGCCCCACATTGGGCGAAGCCAATTGCCATTTGATGATACGGAAGTGTGCACTAAAGTATTAGACTCTGATCATTTCAATCTGTAGATGAGGTCCAGTTCAACTATACGCAAATGTGCTACAAAGTGCAAAAAATGTGTCATGCCCTGCTCTCTACAGGTTGAATGTGTCCACTAGGTTGTGCTGTTGGCTACAGTTCTAATCACAATGGAGACTTTTCTTGTTCCATATGTAAAATATAGCATGCAGGTTGAAATATTAATGTGTTTAGAACTTTAATAACTCATTTACTTTATCAGAGAATAACATCTTCTATCTCTAACATCAGGCTTTTGGGCAGGTACTGTGGCTTAGCTGGTGAAAGCGCCTGTTTCAAAAACAGGTGACCCTGGGTTCAAATCCCAGCAGTACCTCAGAAACCAAGTTCCTAGCAAGGAACTTCCTTTGCTAGGAATGTTGTTAATTGCCCACAATAGTTTTTCTTTCATGAACCTCTTGACATTTGATTGAAATTTTGCATGCATGCTTAGATTTCCAGAGATGCTTCTGGTGAAATAATGCAGATGTGTAAATAGTATGTGTGCCTCGTAAACTCAGTCGGTAGAGCATGAGACTCTTAATCTCAGTTCATCAATAACATCATGCTAGTAGGCAGGTACTGTGGCTTAGCGGTGAAAGCGCCTCTCTTGTAAAGAGGAGACCCTGGGTTAAAATCCCAGCAGTACCTCCGAAAGCAAGTTCTTAACTATTGTGTATTGCCCACAATAGTTTTTCTTTCACAGACCTCTTTATATTCGGTGAAAGAGTGCAGCTGTGAACATGGTACTCGTGCCTGGTTAGCTCAGTCGGTAGAGCATGAGACTCTTAATCTCAGGGTCGTGGGTTCGAGCCCCACATCGGGCGAAGCAGATTTCCATTTGATAATACGGAAGTGTGCACTAAACTATTAGACTCTGATCATTTCAATCTGAAGATGAGGTCCAGTTCAACTATACGCAAATATGCTACAAAGTGCAAAAAATGTGTCTTACCCTACTCTCTACAGGTTGAATGTGTCCACTAGGTTGTGCTGTTGGCTACAGTTCTAAAGACAATGGAGACTTTTCTTGTTCCATATGTAAAATATAGCATGCAGGTTGAAATATGAATGTGGTTAGAACTTTAATAACTCATTTACTTTATCAGAGAATAACATCTTCTATCTCTAACATCAGGCTTTTGGGCAGGTACTGTGGCTTATCTGGTGAAAGTGTCTGTTTCGTAATGTTGTTTATTGCCCACAATAGTTTTTCTTTCATGAACCTCTTGACATTTGATTTAAATTTTGCATGCATGCTTAGATTTCCAGAGATGCTTCTGGTGAAATAATGCAGCTGTGTAAATAGTATGTGTGCCTCGTAAACTCAGTCGGTAGAGCATGAGACTCTTAATCTCAGGTCATCAATAACATCATGCTAGTAGGCAGGTACTGTGGCTTAGCGGTGAAAGCGCCTGTCTTGTAAACAGGAGACCCTGGGTTCAAATCCCAGCAGTACCTCCGAAAGCAAGTTCTTAACTATTGTGTATTGCCCACAATAGTTTTTCTTTCACAGACCTCTTTACATTCGGTGAAAGAATGCAGCTGTGAACATGTTACTCGTGCCTGGTTAGCTCAGTCGGTAGAGCATGAGACTCTTAATCTCAGGGTCGTGGGTTCGAGCCCAACATCGGGCAAAGCCGATTTCCATTTCATAATACGGAAGTGTGCACTAAACTATTAGACTCTGATCATTTCAATCTGAAGATGAGGTCCAGTTCAACTATAAGCAAATATGCTACAAAGTGCAAAAAATGTGTCTTACCCTACTCTCTACAGGTTGAATGTGTCCACTAGGTTGTGCTGTTGGCTACAGTTCTAATGACAATGGAGACTTTTCTTGTTCCATATGTAAAATATAGCATGCAGGTTGAAATATGAATGTGGTTAGAACTTTAATAACTCATTTACTTTATCAGAGAATAACATCTTCTATCTCTAACATCAGGCTTTTGGGCAGGTACTGTGGCTTATCTGGTGAAAGTGTCGGTTTCGTAATGTTGTTTATTGCCCAAAATAGTTTTTCTTTCATGAACCTCTTGACATTTGATTTAAATTTTGCATGCATGCTTAGATTTCCAGAGATGCTTCTGGTGAAATAATGCAGCTGTGTAAATAGTATGTGTGCCTCGTAAACTCAGTCGGTAGAGCATGAGACTCTTAATCTCAGGTCATCAATAACATCATGCTAGTAGGCAAGTACTGTGGCTTAGCGGTGAAAGCACCTGTCTTGTAAACAGGAGACCCTGGGTTCAAATCCCAGCAGTACCTCCGAAAGCAAGATCTTAACTATTGTGTATTGCCCACAATAGTTTTTCTTTCACAGACCTCTTTACATTCGGTGAAAGAATGCAGCTGTGAACATGTTACTCGTGCCTGGTTCGCTCAGTCGGTAGAGCATGAGACTCTTAATCTCAGGGTCGTGGGTTCGAGCCCCACATTGGGCGAAGCCAATTGCCATTTGATGATACGGAAGTGTGCACTAAAGTATTAGACTCTGATCATTTCAATCTGTAGATGAGGTCAAGTTCAACTATATGCAAAAATGCTACAAAGTGCAGAAAATGTGTCATGGCCTGCTCTCTACAGGTTGAATGGGTCCACTACGTTGTGCTGTTGGCTACAGTTCTAATCACAAAGGAGACTATTCTTGTTCCATATGTAAAATCTAGCATGCAGGTTGAAATATTAATGTGTTTAGAACTTTAATAACTCATTTACTTTATCACAGAATAACATCTTCTATCTCTAACATCAGGCTTTTGGGCAGGTACTGTGGCTTAGCTGGTGAAAGCGCCTGTTTCGTAAACAGGAGACCCTGGGTTCAAATCCCAGCAGTACCTCAGAAACCAAGTTCCTAGCAAGGAACTTCCTTTGCTAGGAATGTTGTTAATTGCCCACAATAGTTTTTCTTTCATGAACCTCTTGACATTTGATTGAAATTTTGCATGCCTGCTTAGATTTCCAGAGATGCTTCTGGTGAAATAATGCAGATGTGTAAATATTATGTGTGCCTCGTAAACTCAGTCGGTAGAGCATGAGACTCTTAATCTCAGGTCATCAATAACATCATGCTAGTAGGCAGGTACTGTGGCTTAGCGGTGAAAGCGCCTCTCTTGTAAACAGAAGACCCTGGGTTCAAATCCCAGCAGTACCTCCAAAAGCAAGTTCTTAACTATTGTGTATTGCCCACAATAGTTTTTCTTTCACAGACCTCTTTACATTCGGTGAAAGAATGCAGCTGTGAACATGGTACTCGTGCCTGGTTAGCTCAGTCGGTAGAGCATGAGACTCTTAATCTCAGGGTCGTGGGTTCGAGCCCCACATTGGGCGAAGCCAATTGCCATTTGATGATACGGAAGTGTGCACTAAAGTATTAGACTCTGATCATTTCAATCTGTAGATGAGGTCCAGTTCAACTATACGCAAATATGCTACAAAGTGCAAAAAATGTGTCTTACCCTGCTCTCTACAGGTTGAATGTGTCCACTAGGTTGAGCTGTTGGCTACAGTTCTAATGACAATGGAGACTTTTCTTATTCCATATGTAAAATATAGCATGCAGGTTGAAATATGAATGTGGTTAGAACTTTAATAACTCATTTACTTTATCAGAGAATAACATCTTCTATCTCTAACATCAGGCTTTTGGGCAGGTACTGTGGCTTAGCTGGTGAAAGCGCCTGTTTCGTAAACAGGAGACCCTGGGTTCAAATCCCAGCAGTACCTCAGAAAGCAAGTTCCTAGCAATGTTGTTTATTGCCCACAATAGTTTTTCTTTCATGAACCTCTTGACATTTAATTGAAATTTTGCATGCATGCTTAGATTTCCAGAGATGCTTCTGGTGAAATAATGCAGCTGTGTAAATAGTATGTGTGCCTCGTAAACTCAGTCGGTAGAGCATGAGACTCTTAATCTCAGGTCATCAATAACATCATGCTAGTAGGCAGGTACTGTGGCTTATCTGGTGAAAGCGCCTCTCTTGTAAACAGGAGACCCTGGGTTAAAATCCCAGCAGTACCTCCGAAAGCAAGTTCTTAACTATTGTGTATTGCCCACAATAGTTTTTCTTTCACAGACCTCTTTACATTCGGTGAAAGAATGCAGCTGTGAACATGTTACTCGTGCCTGGTTAGCTCAGTCGGTAGAGCTTGAGACTCTTAATCTCAGGGTCGTGGGTTCGAGCCCCACATCGGGCGAAGCCAATTGCCATTTGATGATACAGAAGTGTGCACTAAAGTATTAGACTCTGATCATTTCAATCTGTAGATGAGGTCAAGTTCAACTATACGCAAAAATGCTACAAAGTGCAGAAAATGTGTCATGGCCTGCTTTTTACAGGTTGAATGGGTCCACTAGGTTGTGCTATTGGCTACAGTTCTAATCACAAAGGAGACTTTTCTTGTTCCATATGTAAAATCTAGCATGGAGGTTGAAAATAATGTGTTTAGAACTTTAATAACTCATTTACTTTATCAGAGAATAAATAGCATCTATCTCTAACATCAGGCTTTTAGGCAGGTACTGTGGCTTATCTGGTGAAAGTGTCTGTTTCGTAATGTTGTTTATTGCCCACAATAGTTTTTCTTTCATGAACCTCTTGACATTTGATTTAAATTTTGCATGCATGCTTAGATTTCCAGAGATGCTTCTGGTGAAATAATGCAGCTGTGTAAATAGTATGTGTGCCTCGTAAACTCAGTCGGTAGAGCATGAGACTCTTAATCTCAGGTCATCAATAACATCATGCTAGTAGGCAGGTACTGTGGCTTAGTGGTGAAAGCGCCTGTCTTGTAAACAGGAAACCCTGGGTTCAAATCCCAGCAGTACCTCCGAAAGCAAGTTCTTAACTATTGTGTATTGCCCACAATAGTTTTTCTTTCACAGACCTCTTTACATTCGGTGAAAGAATGCAGCTGTGAACATGTTACTCGTGCCTGGTTAGCTCAGTCGGTAGAGCATGAGACTCTTAATCTCAGGGTCGTGGGTTCGAGCCCCACATTGGGCGAAGCCAATTGCCATGATGATACGGAAGTGTGCACTAAAGTATTGGACTCTGATCATTTCAATCTGTAGATGAGGTCCAGTTCAACTATACGCGAATATGCTACAAAGTGCAAAAAATGTGTCATGCCCTGCTCTCTACAGGTTGAATGTGTCCACTAGTTTGTGCTGTTGGCTACAGTTCTAATCACAATGGAGACTTTTCTTGTTCCATATGTAAAATATAGCATGCAGGTTGAAATATGAATGTGTTTAGAACTTTAATAACTCATTTACTTTATCACAGAATAACATCTTCTATCTCTAACATCAGGCTTTTGGGCAGGTACTGTGGCTTAGCTGGTGAAAGCGCCTGTTTAGTAAACAGGAGACCCTGGGTTCAAATCCCAGCAGTACCTCAGAAACCAAGTTCCTAACAAGGAACTTCCTTTGCTAGGAATGTTGTTAATTGCCCACAATAGTTTTTCTTTCATGAACCTCTTGACATTTGATTGAAATTTTGCATGCATGCTTAGATTTCCAGAGATGCTTCTGGTGAAATAATGCAGATGTGTAAATAGTATGTGTGCCTCGTAAACTCAGTCGGTAGAGCATGAGACTCTTAATCTCAGGTCATCAATAACATCATGGTAGTAGGCAGGTACTGTGGCTTAGCGGGGAAAGCGCCTCTCTTGTAAACAGTAGACCTTGGGTTCAAATCCCAGCAGTACCTCCGAAAGCAAGTTCTTAACTATTGTGTATTGCCCACAATAGTTTTTCTTTCACAGACCTCTTTACATTCGGTGAAAGAATGCAGCTGTGAACATGGTACTCGTGCCTGGTTAGCTCAGTCGGTAGAGCATGAGACTCTTAATCTCAGGGTCGTGGGTTCGAGCCCCACATCGGGCGAAGCCGTTTTCCATTTGATAATACGGAAGTGTACACTAAACTATTAGACTCTGATCATTTCAATCTGAAGATGAGGTCCAGTTCAACTATACGCAAATATGCTACAAAGTGCAAAAAATTTGTCTTACCCTACTCTCTACAGGTTGAATGTGTCCACTAGGTTGTGCTGTTGGCTACAGTTCTAATGACAATGGAGACTTTTCTTGTTCCATATGTAAAATATAGCATGCAGGTTGAAATATGAATGTGGTTAGAACTTTAATAACTCATTTACTTTATCAGAGAATAACATCTTCTATCTCTAACATCAGGCTTTTGGGCAGGTACTGTGGCTTATCTGGTGAAAGTGTCTGTTTCGTAATGTTGTTTATTGCCCACAATAGTTTTTCTTTCATGAACCTCTTGACATTTGATTTAAATTTTGCATGCATGCTTAAATTTCCAGAGATGCTTCTGGTGAAATAATGCAGCTGTGTAAATATTATGTGTGCCTTGTAAACTCAGTCGGTAGAGCATGAGACTCTTAATCTCAGGTCATCAATAACATCATGCTAGTAGGCAGGTACTGTGGCTTAGCGGTGAAAGCGCCTGTCTTGTAAACAGGAGACCCTGGGTTCAAATCACAGCAGTACCTCCGAAAGCAAGTTCTTAACTATTGTGTATTGCCCACAATAGTTTTTCTTTCACAGACCTCTTTACATTCGGTGAAAGAATGCAGCTGTGAACATGGTACTCGTGCCTGGTTAGCTCAGTCGGTAGAGCATGAGACTCTTAATCTCAGGGTCGTGGGTTCGAGCCCCACATCGGGCGAAGCCGATTTCCATTTGATAATACGGAAGTGTGCACTAAACTATTAGACTCTGATCATTTCAATCTGAAGATGAGGTCCAGTTCAACTATACGCAAATATGCTACAAAGTGCAAAAAATGTGTCTTACCCTACTCTCTACAGGTTGAATGTGTCCACTAGGTTGTGCTGTTGGCTACAGTTCTAATGACAATGGAGACATTTCTTGTTCCATATGTAAAATATAGCATGCAGGTTAAAATATGAATGTGGTTAGAACTTTAATAACTCATTTACTTTATCAGAGAATAACATATTCTATCTCTAACATCAGGCTTTTGGGCAGGTACTGTGGCTTATCTGGTGAAAGTGTCTGTTTCGTAATGTTGTTTATTGCCCACAATAGTTTTTCTTTCATGAACCTCTTGACATTTTGATTTAAATTTTGCATGCATGCTTAGATTTCCAGAGATGCTTCTGGTGAAATAATGCAGCTGTGTAAATAGTATGTGTGCCTCGTAAACTCAGTCGGTAGAGCATGAGACTCTTAATCTCAGGTCATCAATAACATTATGCTAGTAGGCAGGTACTGTGGCTTAGCGGTGAAAGCGCCTGTCTTGTAAACAGGAGACCCTGGGTTCAAATCCCAGCAGTACCTCCGAAAGCAAGTTCTTAACTATTGTGTATTGCCCACAATAGTTTTTCTTTCACAGACCTCTTTACATTCGGTGAAAGAATGCAGCATGAGACTCTTAATCTCAGGGGCTGCGTTCGAATTCATTCCCTATGCCCCATATAGTGCACTACTTTGGGGTTCCGCCATTTTGTTATAGTGTCCGAATATGTAGTGAGCATTTTTGCACCCTAATGTAGTGGACTGAAGTATCCCACAATGCACCGGGAATTGTAGGGACCATCCGATGGTCACTACAAAAACACAGCGAAGCAAATCTGCCCCATAATGCATTGCGCAAGCTCGCTCTTGAACGCACATGCACGCGTTTGCGCGCACGTGCGCTGCTTCTGCATGCATGCGCTTATTGCGCTCCAACTCAGAAGAGGCAGAAGTTGAACCAGCGAAAGAAATCAACACAAATGTACTTTTTAAACTTTCGTTTCCCCTCTCTTTTCTTCCCTGGCGGATCTCGAAGCTACAGATCTCGAGACAAATGATCTGTGCATTTATTTGCAATTGTTTTGTTTTATTTATTTATAATAAAACAATTAATTTGCATTTGCAATAGTATTACTAATCTGATTCATTCATATCACCCAGGCCCAGCGCATGACGTTAGGAGAGGAATGAGTTGCTTGCTGTAGAAGGCCTTATATTTTAATAGTTTTTGGATTAAGGTTGGTGAGGTTGTAAAGCTATGTGCCAAAGTCCAATATATATTTTGTACATGCATGTGAGACACATTAATTGTGTCTCCGAACATATGTTTTATTAATATTAATTAATTCCTGACATTAAAAAATATATGTTATCTAACATTATTTCATTGAATTGCGCTAAATACATTAAAACTTCATTATGTAGGCAGTAATTTATTGGACTGCTGTTTCTGTTAACGTCCGTATTGTAATGTGAGCAGAGCTTGTAGATCGGCTACTTTTGGTAATTCTTTTACCAAAAGTACCCGATCTACAAGCTCACAACACGGACGTCGCGTTGCTTATAGATCGGCTATTTTTGCCGTACCCCCCCCCCCCCCCCCCCCCCCAGGATTAGCGGGGGTTCATAATCATGCTGCTGATATTTTCATATTGTCAAGGTGGTGCACTGTTTTCATATTGCTGGATAATGGATATAATATTAATGTATTGATAATAATCATAGGCCTATGTTATTTTAAAAGAATAACCTTTTTATCATCATTTCAGCAGCAGCGTTTTGACTGTTTTTTTGTAGTCAGTTGATTCTTCATATCCAAATGAGTGAAACGGCCGGGATGATTTGTTTATTTTTCATACAGTTCTTTATGAGGCGATCTGAACCCTATGGGGGATTACAATGCAAATAAAAAGTACATGAACCCACGGACCTATATCGCCCTCTACCGATATTGACGTCAGAGTCGGTGCTCCCCATACAGGGAGTATTGTCCGAATTAATCACTATTTGAGTCCACTGAGTCTGGATCCCCGTATGGGGAGTAGGGAGTAGGGAACAACCCTAGCAATTCGAATGCAGCCAGGGTCGTGGGTTCGAGCCCCACATTGGGCGAAGCCAATTGCCATTTGATGATACGGAAGTGTGCACTAAAGTATTAGACTCTGATCATTTCAATCTGTAGATGAGGTCCAGTTCAACTATACGCAAATATGCTACAAAGTGCAAAAATGTGTCATGCCCTGCTCTCTACAGGTTGAATGTGTCCACTAGGTTGTCCTGTTGGCTACAGTTCTAATCACAATGGAGACTTTTCTTGTTCCATATGTAAAATATAGCATGCAGGTTGAAATATTAATGTGTTTAGAACTTTAATAACTCATTTACTTTATCAGAGAATAACATCTTCTATCTCTTACATCAGGCTTTTGGGCAGGTACTGTGGCTTAGCTGGTGAAAGCGCCTGTTTCGTAAACAGGAGACCCTGGGTTCAAATCCCAGCAGCACCTCAGAAAGCAAGTTTCTAGCAATTTTGTTTATTGCCCACAATAGTTTTTCTTTCATGAACCTCTTGACATTTGATTTAAATTTTGCATGCATGCTTAGATTTCCAGAGATGCTTCTGGTGTAATAATGCAGCTGTGTAAATAGTATGTGTGCCTGGTAAGCTCAGTCGGTAGAGCATGAGACTCTTAATCTCAGGTCATCAATAACATCATGCTAGTAGGCAGGTACTGTGGCTTAGTGGTGAAAGCGCCTTTCTTGTAAACAGGAGACCCTGGGTTCAAATCCCAGCAGTACCTCTGAAACCAAGTTCTTAACTGTGTATTGCCCACAATAGTTTTTCTTTCACAGACCTCTTTACATTCGGTGAAAGAATGCAGCTGTGAACATGGTACTCGTGCCTGGTTAGCTCAGTCGGTAGAGCATGAGACTCTTAATCTCAGGGTAGTGGATTCGAGCCCCACATCGGGCGAAGCCAATTGCCATTTGATGATACGGAAGTGTGCACTAAACTATTAGACTCTGATCATTTCAATCTGTAGATGAGGTCCAGTTCAACTATACGCAAATATGCTACAAAGTGCAAATCATGCCCTGCTCTCTACAGGTTGAATGTGTCCACTAGGTTGTGCTGTTGGCTACAGTTCTAATCACAATGGAGACTTTTCTTGTTCCATATGTAAAATATAGCATGCAGGTTGAAATATTAATGTGTTTAGAACTTTAATAACTCATTTACTTTATCAGAGAATAACATCTTCTATCTCTAACATCAGGCTTTTGGGCAGGTACTGTGGCTTAGCTGGTGAAAGCGCCTGTTTCGTAAACAGGAGACCCTGGGTTCAAATCCCAGCAGTACCTCAGAAACCAAGTTCCTAGCAAGGAACTTCCTTTGCTAGGAATGTTGTTAATTGCCCACAATAGTTTTTCTTTCATGAACCTCTTGACATTTGATTGAAATTTTGGATGCATGCTTAGATTTCCAGAGATGCTTCTGGTGAAATAATGCAGCTGTGTAAATAGTATGTGTGCCTCGTAAACTCAGTCGGTAGAGCATGAGACTCTTAATCTCAGGTCATCAATAACATCATGCTAGTAGGCAGGTACTGTGGCTTAGCGGTGAAAGCGCCTCTCTTGTAAACAGGAGACCCTGGGTTCAAATCGCAGCAGTACCTCCGAAAGCAAGTTCTTAACTATTGTGTATTGCCCACAATAGTTTTTCTTTCACAGACCTCTTTACATTCGGTGAAAGAATGCAGCTGTGAACATAGTGCTTGTGCCTGGTTAGCTCAGTCGGTTGAGCATGAGACTCCTAATCTCAGGGTCGTGGGTTCGAGCCCCACATCGGGCGAAGCCGATTTCCATTTGATGATACGGAAGTGTGCACTAAACTATTAGACTCTGATCATTTCAATCTGAAGATGAGGTCCAGTTCAACTATACGCAAATATGCTACAAAGTGCAAAAAATTTGTCTTACCCTGCTCTCTACATGTTGAATGTGTCCACTAGGTTGTGCTGTTGGCTACAGTTCTAATGACAATGGAGACTTTTCTTGTTCCATATGTAAAATATAGCATGCAGGTTGAAATATGAATGTGGTTAGAACTTTAATAACTCATTTACTTTATCAGAGAATAACATCTTCTATCTCTAACATCAGGCTTTTGGGCAGGTACTGTGGCTTAGCTGGTGAAAGCACCTGTTTCGTAAACAGGAGACCCTGGGTTCTAATCCCAGCAGTACCTCAGAAAGCAAGTTCCTAGCAATGTTGTTTATTGCCCACAATAGTTTTTCTTTCATGAACCTCTTGACATTTAATTGAAATTTTTCATGCATGCTTAGATTTCCAGAGATGCTTCTGGTGAAATAATGCAGCTGTGTAAATAGTATGTGTGCCTGGTAAACTCAGTCGGTAGAGCATGAGACTCTTAATCTCAGGTCATCAATAACATCATGCTAGTAGGCAGGTACTGTGGCTTAGCGGTGAAAGCGCCTGTCTTGTAAACAGTAGACCCTGGGTTCAAATCCCAGCAGTAGCCTACCACCGAAAGCAAGTTCTTAACTATTGTGTATTGCCCACAATAGTTTTTCTTTCACAGACCTCTTTACATTCGGTGAAAGAATGCAGCTGTGAACATGTTACTCGTGCCTGGTTAGCTCAGTCGGTAGAGCATGAGACTCTTAATCTCAGGGTCGTGGGTTCGAGACCCACATCGGGCGAAGCCAATTGCCATTTGATGATACGGAAGAGTGCACTAAAGTATTAGACTCTGATCATTTCAATCTGTAGATGAGGTCAAGTTCAACTATACGCAAAAATGCTACAAAGTGCAGAAAATGTGTCATGGCCTGCTCTCTACAGGTTGAATGGGTCCACTAGGTTGTGCTGTTGGCTACAGTTCTAATCACAAAGGAGACTTTTCTTGTTCCATATGTAAAATCTAGCATGGAGGTTGAAAATAATGTGTTTAGAACTTTAATAACTCATTTACTTTATCAGAGAATAGCATCTATCTCTAACATCAGGCTTTTAGGCAGGTACTGTGGCTTATCTGGTGAAAGTGTCTGTTTCGTAATGTTGTTTATTGCCCACAATAGTTTTTCTTTCATGAACCTCTTGACATTTGATTTAAATTTTGCATGCATGCTTAGATTTCCAGAGATGCTTCTGGTGAAATAATGCAGCTGTGTAAATAGTATGTGTGCCTCGTAAACTCAGTCGGTAGAGCATGAGACTCTTAATCTCAGGTCATCAATAACATCATGCTTGTAGGCAGGTACTGTGGCTTAGCGGTGAAAGCGCCTCTCTTGTAAACAGGAGACCTTGGGTTCAAATCCCAGCAGTACCTCCGAAAGCAAGTTCTTAACTATTGTGTATTGCCCACAATAGTTTTTCTTTCACAGACCTCTTTACATTCGGTGAAAGAATGCAGCTGTGAACATGGTACTCGTGCCTGGTTAGCTCAGTCGGTAGAGCATGAGACTCTTAATCTCAGGGTCGTGGGTTCGAGCCCCACATCGGGCGAAGCCGATTTCCATTTGATAATACGGAAGTGTGCACTAAACTATTAGACTCTGATCATTTCAATCTGAAGATGAGGTCCATTTCAACTATATGCAAATATGCTACAAAGTGCAAAAAATGTGTCTTACCCTACTCTCTACAGGTTGAATGTGTCCACTAGGTTGTGCTGTTGGCTACAGTTCTGATGACAATGGAGACTTGTCTTGTTCCATATGTAAAATATAGCATGCAGGTTGAAATATGAATGTGGTTAGAACTTTAATAACTCATTTACTTTATCAGAGAATAACATCTTCTATCTCTAACATCAGGCTTTTGGGCAGGTACTGTGGCTTATCTGGTGAAAGTGTCTGTTTCGTAATGTTGTTTATTGCCCACAATAGTTTTTCTTTCATGAACCTCTTGACATTTGATTTAAATTTTGCATGCATGCTTAGATTTCCAGAGATGCTTCTGGTGAAATAATGCAGCTGTGTAAATAGTATGTGTGCCTCGTAAACTCAGTCGGTAGAGCATGAGACTCTTAATCTCAGGTCATCAATAACATCATGCTAGTAGGCAGGTACTGTGGCTTAGCGGTGAAAGCGCCTGTCTTGTAAACAGGAGACCCTGGGTTCAAATCCCAGCAGTACCTCCGAAAGCAAGTTCTTAACTATTGTGTATTGCCCACAATAGTTTTTCTTTCACAGACCTCTTTACATTCGGTGAAAGAATGCAGCTGTGAACATGGTACTCGTGCCTGGTTAGCTCAGTCGGTAGAGCATGAGACTCTTAATCTCAGGGTCGTGGGTTCGAGCCCCACATCGGGCGAAGCCGATTTCCATTTGATAATACGGAAGTGTGCACTAAACTATCAGACTCTGATCATTTCAATCTGAAGATGAGGTCCAGTTCAACTATACGCAAATATGCTACAAAGTGCAAAAAATGTGTCTTACCCTACTCTCTACAGGTTGAATGTGTCCACTAGGTTGTGCTGTTGGCTACAGTTCTAATGACAATGGAGACATTTCTTGTTCCATATGTAAAATATAGCATGCAGGTTAAAATATGAATGTGGTTAGAACTTTAATAACTCATTTACTTTATCAGAGAATAACATATTCTATCTCTAACATCAGGCTTTTGGGCAGGTACTGTGGCTTATCTGGTGAAAGTGTCTGTTTCGTAATGTTGTTTATTGCCCACAATAGTTTTTCTTTCATGAACCTCTTGACATTTTGATTTAAATTTTGCATGCATGCTTAGATTTCCAGAGATGCTTCTGGTGAAATAATGCAGCTGTGTAAATAGTATGTGTGCCTCGTAAACTCAGTCGGTAGAGCATGAGACTCTTAATCTCAGGTCATCAATAACATTATGCTAGTAGGCAGGTACTGTGGCTTAGCGGTGAAAGCGCCTGTCTTGTAAACAGGAGACCCTGGGTTCAAATCCCAGCAGTACCTCCGAAAGCAAGTTCTTAACTATTGTGTATTGCCCACAATAGTTTTTCTTTCACAGACCTCTTTACATTCGGTGAAAGAATGCAGCATGAGACTCTTAATCTCAGGGTCGTGGGTTCGAGCCCCACATTGGGCGAAGCCAATTGCCATTTGATGATACGGAAGTGTGCACTAAAGTATTAGACTCTGATCATTTAAATCTGTAGATGAGGTCCAGTTCAACTATACGCAAATATGCTACAAAGTGCAAAAATGTGTCATGCCCTGCTCTCTACAGGTTGAATGTGTCCACTAGGTTGTCCTGTTGGCTACAGTTCTAATCACAATGGAGACTTTTCTTGTTCCATATGTAAAATATAGCATGCAGGTTGAAATATTAATGTGTTTAGAACTTTAATAACTCATTTACTTTATCAGAGAATAACATCTTCTATCTCTTACATCAGGCTTTTGGGCAGGTACTGTGGCTTAGCTGGTGAAAGCGCCTGTTTCGTAAACAGGAGACCCTGGGTTCAAATCCCAGCAGCACCTCAGAAAGCAAGTTTCTAGCAATTTTGTTTATTGCCCATGTCGTAGAGTGGAGAATGCCATTTGGGTTAATGTCGCAGAATGCACAGGGCCATGTAGAGCAGCATGATAAATGGTTAACTTTATATTGTGTTTTATTGCTTTATTTATATTTTGAGTTTCATTTTGATTATGCATGCTGTGTTTCATTTCTGTGTTATATTTGATGAGTGCTGTGCGCTATGATGGCGATGGACAATGAACATTATGCCACAGTATTGTTTACCTGTCAGGTGCTCTAACCGAGGCGTGTGCAGCCTATCAGACACGGACTGAGTCAAGACATTCATTCGCCAGTGAAAACTCCACGCCCAAATAAAAGGTCCACCTAGATCCCACCTCAGCTCTCTCTCTCTGCTCAGACAGTGCCTGCTGCCGCCGTCGTCGGATCACGCCAGACCTCTCTCCTGTCCTCTTCTCCCTACATGTTGTAGGCCAGATAAAATATCTCCTCGTCTCTCCACGCTGTGCCCGCGGACCGGACTTCTCTCCTCCTCTCTACCACACCGTGGGTCCGATGTCCTCATCGCCTCCTCCACGTCGCTGAGATTGATCATTCTGCAATGTCAACGCTCTCTATCTACTGAATTAAGGAAAGTAACTATACTGCTCAGTGCCATTGAGTGCGTGTTTTAAGGCTCTTTACTAGTGTGACAGTAAAGTGATTCGAGTCCCCGTTTCTGTGTTGAGGTGCTGGAGCCAACCAGATGGTGTGACGGTGGTGGAACAGCAGGCCAGAGATTGATTATTGATATGCTCGTCCTACTCCTTTTGAAAGGAAAGTAATAACGCCAGCGTGCGTGTGTTGTCATAAGTTTGAAAGTGCCGGTTGTGAGAGGGCTGTCATTCACTGTGCCGTTCTCCTGTCCAACAGCGGAGCCACAGGACGCCCGGACAGCGGCGACGCGGAAGTCCCGGACTGGACAGTTTGGATCGAACTGAACTTAACTAGCTGTCTCGTCACGGCTGTGGCGAGGCGCAAAACCCGGATCGGATTCACTACTGGACTGGACTGTGGTATTTCTATAACTCCCCTGACTCACTGCCTCTCTCCCCTCTAGTTGTATCAATGCTGCTTGCTATTTTAATTGTGATGAAGTGATTTATTGATGAAGTGATTTATTGTTGCGTTTGTTTTAAAAGAGTGTACCCTTGCATTTTATTTATTGTACGGTTGAATGAATTCATATGTCTAGATTATAATAAAAGGATTTTGTACTTTTATACTTTACCCCTATTGTGTCGTGTCGTTTACTCTGTATTGGTGTGAACTGGAGTCTGAACTAGAGTAGTAACAACTCTCCCAAAAACCTGTTACATAAGTGGCGTAGTCGGCAGGACTCCTTATTCACACCGTACAGAGCAAAATGGCCGACGACAATGTAATGCAACCTGAAAGGGCAGGCCCTAGTGTACCACGAGAAGATGGGGCCAGGTCAGAAAATGTTAATGCAAGCCAACCATTGATAAATGCAATGATGATGCCATGGTTTATGGGGGTCCCATGGATCCCAAAATTTAATGGTGACCCAAGTAAAATGAGGTTTTCAGAATGGAATGGGCAGGTTCGGGCTATGCTGCGGGCACAAGGGTTAAATGAAGAACAGAAAATAGATTTTATTTTTGGAGCGCTTGAAGGCGAAGCAAAGCGAGAGATACGTCTATTAGACCCAGCTAGGCGTGCAACTAGCGCAGCCATCCTACAGGAGCTACAGAAGCTGTATGGACAGGTAACTCCAGTAGCCCAGCTCCGGGCGCAATTCTTTAAATGTCACCAACAGGAAGGAGAAACGGCTGCCGCCTACATTCTCCGGCTCCGGGAGCTATTCTCCATATGGCGAGAGCATGAACCAAATGGCTCGGCTCAAGATGAGATGACCATCCGAGACCAGCTTGTCCTGGGTTTGAGACCTAGCACAGTACAACAAGAACTCCAACGCCAGGTGCGTAGAAACCCTACATTATCCTTCAGTGAAGTGTGTAGTGAAGCCCGAGCATTGGAAGCCGAACAGAGGATGGAGTCTGCATGCGCAGCGCGTGTCTCAGTGCCTCCACCACAACAGACCCCAGTAGCTCCTAGTTTAAACGAGTGGAGAGAGACTGTAAGAGCTGAACTTAGGAAAGAAATGAAAGACCAAATATCTGTTCTAACTGAAACTCTGAAAGATGAAATTAAACGGCAACTTTCCCCACAGAATGCCCCAGACGAGTACAGACGCCCTACTACAAGAGGGAGAGTTCAGGAGGGTCGTCATACACCCTCCCCTGGACGACACCAGGCATTCGAATGGGACCAACAGGGCCAGCCCATTTGTAGAGGCTGTGGACAGACAGGCCACATCCAGAGGCGCTGCCCACAGGAGAGGAGGCATTTAAACTAATGGCCCCAGCCACTGGGAGCCAAGTGGTTGGGGAGGGGAACCAGGGGAACCGAGCAAACGAGAACGCTATGATTGGTACGTGCCCAGGGGTGGAAATATCTGTTGCAGGGGTTAAATTACCCTGCTTGCTCGATACAGGCTCACACGTAACTTTGTTCAGTGAATCGTTCTTCCAGAAATGGCTCAGTGGGGAGCAGGCACGAGACCCACAGGATCTGTACTGGCTGACCCTAAAAGCCGCCAATGGCCTACGGATCCCCTATACCGGGTACGCCATCTTGGATTTCACAGTGGGAGGGGTCACTGTGTCCGGTAAGGGGGTCATCATTGTCAAAGACGAGTGCTTGAATGCTGAGAAGGGCATTTTGGGAATGAACGTGATCTCACACTTCTGGAAGGAACTGTTCCAGGGAGTCCACCCAGGGCTGACGGCATTTGGTGCTACCATGTCCTCACAGGCCAAGGGTGAGTGGGAACGTGCCTTCGCCGTCTGCCAGAGGGTGTCGCAGGCTGAACCATCAGATGGACAGGTGGGAGTGGCCCGGTTGACCCACCAAGATCCAGTCTACGTCCCTCCCAACAGCGAGATGGTGTTATGGACACACCTGTACGGGACAAGGTCCAGGTCTGACTTCTGCGCTCTTGTGGAGGGCCCAGAGAGAGATGATGAATGGCAGGTGGCCCGGTCCGTTGCTTGGGTGGTGAAAGGACGCCTCCCCATAAGGATACGCAACGTGAACCCATACCCCATCTTAATACCTCAACGGCGCCCCCTTGCTAACATCTTCCAGGTTGATGCAAGCCAGGTGCGAGGTGAGAAGGACCTGGTGTTGAAGGCTTCAGACCCAGGGGTAGTTGAAGTTGATGTCCAGGTGAACCAGGTCACCACAGAAGACCAGCACCCAGTTCACCTGCTGAAAGGTGATGGGCTGTCTGCAGAGCAGCAACAGACGATGGACTCCCTGCTCCAGCGATGGAAGGCTGCCTTTGCAGCAGGAGAAGAGGACTTTGGACAGACTGATGCAGTCCTCCATTCAATCCCCACAGGCTCAGCACCACCCAGCAGGGAGCGCTACAGGCCGATCCCACCAAGCCTCTACCCAGAGCTGAGAGGGCTCCTCCAAAACATGTTGGACACAGATGTCATCAAGGAAAGCTCCAGCCCTTGGGCGGCGCCAATTGTCCTTGTGAAGAAGAAGGATGGGTCGTGGCGCTTCTGCGTGGACTACAGGAAGCTCAACGCCCTCACCCACAAAGACGCCTACCCTCTACCGAGGATAGAAGAATCCCTCACCTGTCTAAAACAAGCGGCCTGGTACTCCACTCTCGACCTCGCCAGTGGGTTCTGGCAGGTGGACGTGGACCCGAGGGACAGAGAGAAGACTGCATTCACCACCCCCATGGGCCTCTACGAGTTCCAGAGGATGCCTTTCGGCCTATGCAACGCCCCAGCGACGTTCCAACGTCTGATGCAGCGGTGCCTGGGGGGGCACGTCAATGAGTCTCTCCTAATCTACTTGGACGACGTGATAGTCTATTCTCCGGATTTCGACACCCACATTGAACACCTGGAGCAGGTCTTCAAAAAGCTGGTAGCCCATGGCCTGAAGCTGCAACCCAAGAAATGCCACCTGTTCCAGAGGAAGGTAACATACCTTGGCCATGTCATCTCCAGTGAGGGGATCTCCACTGACCCTGGAAAGACCGCTGTCGTAAAGGACTGGGCCGTCCCTTCAACTGTCAGCCAGGTACGCTCATTCCTGGGTTTTGTAGGGTACTACAGGAGGTACATTAAGGGCTTCTCCAAGGTAGCTGCACCCCTTAATGCCCTCCTGGTAGGCACAGCCAGTTTGCAGAAGGGGAGAAGCATCGTTTGGACTCCGGACTGCCAGACGGCGTTCGATGCCCTGAAGACTGCTCTGGTGAGTGCTCCAGTTTTGGCCTATGCGGACTTCTCAAAGCCCTTCAACCTCTATACTGATGCTAGCCTAGGGGGTTTGGGGGCCGTACTATCACAAGTACAGGATGGCAAAGAGAGGGTAGTTGCCTATGCCAGCAGAAGTTTGATCCCAACAGAAAGAAATGACCAAAACTACAGTTCCTTTAAACTAGAGTTTTTGGCCCTCAAGTGGGCCGTTACAGAAAAGTTTAAGGACTACTTGTGGGGCAATAAGTTCCTGGCCTTTACCGACAACAACCCCCTTGTCCATTTGGACACAGCACGCTTAGGGGCTGTTGAACAGCGCTGTGCAGCCCAACTGGCAAATTTTGACTTTGAACTGAAATACCGCCCTGGTACTGCCAACCGTAACGCTGATATCTTGTCCAGGTTACCGCAGGAGACTGGATTCGTCCAAGCCGCAGCGGCTGCAGTAGAATTGGAGGCAACCCCGGAAACGGAAGACCAGTGGAAGAACTGGCAAGATGGAGACCAAACCCTGGCCCAAGTGAAGGAGTGGGTTGCAGGAGAACACCTCCCAGGAGCAGAGGAAAGGAAGGACAGCCTGCCTGTGGTAAGACGCCTCTTGCGAGAATGGAGCCGCCTACACATCCAGGGAGGTGTGTTGAAGAGGAGAGCGCAGGAGCGCAACACCGGTTTGAACTTGGCTCAAATTGTGGTACCCTCAAGCAAGACCAAGGAGCTGTGGGAGAAGTACCACAACTCCTCAGGCCACATGGGAGTGGCCAAAATTGAAGCCCTACTGAGGAAGACCTTCTACTGGCCAGGGATGATTACTGACCTGCAGGAATGGGGGTCCCAGTGCGCAAGTTGTGTCCAACAGAAACGTGGCCCAGAGGTAAGGGCGCCTTTGGTGCCAATTCTCACGTCTTACCCCATGGAAACTGTCTCAATTGATTACTTATCTCTTGGCCGGCATGGCGACCCCTACCCTTACCTGTTGGTTATAACTGACTTATTCTCCAAATATGGGTGGGCCATCCCTACGAAAGACCAGACAGCAGCCACTACGACCCGGGTTCTCTGGCGCCACCTCATCCAGGCGTGGGGGTGCCCAGAACGGATCCTGTCTGACCAGGGGGCAGCGTTCGAGTCAAACCTGGTAGCACAGCTGTGCAGCCTCTACGGATGCTCCAAGATCCGAACTACACCTTACAGGCCTCAGGGAAACGGGGCCTGTGAAAGGTTTAACAAGACTATTCTGTCTCTCCTAGGAACGCTGAGTCAGGTTGACCAAGCACACTGGCCAGATCACTTGCCGACTCTGCTCCAGATGTACAACAACACCACCCACGAGACCACCGGACTGACTCCACACTATGTCATGTTTGGTCGACATGCCCGCCTGCCTGTAGAAACGGTCGTAGGAGCACCGGCACTGACCCAAAGACATGACCTAGAAGGCTGGGTTCATCAACACAACCAGACGCTGCAGAGAGTCTACAAACAGGTTGCAGTTAAGACCAGAGAAAACAGAATGAGGGACAAGGACAGGTATGATGAGAGAGCAAAACACCTACCCTTGTTGCCCGGAGAAAGAGTGCTCTTGCGCAACTTCCGCCGCAGAGAGCAAGGCAAGCTGGCACCCCACTGGCAGCCCCAACGCTATGTTGTTCTCGACCAATCACGCCCCGGCGTGCCAGTCTTCCAGATCAGGCCAGAAGGGAGGGAAGGACCCGTTAGGACAATCCACCGGAATCACCTTCGACCATGTCCTTTCAACCCCCCTGAAGTGGTACAACAAGCCCCAGAGACTGAAACAATGCCCTCTTACCCAAATGAACACTTTAGGCCAATATTGTTACCTGTGACCTTTGTGCCCACAGCATCTACAGGCCCAAGAGAAGGTGACCCAGTAACCCCGCCTATAGCTCGAGATGATGGACAAGAGCAGGTACATGAAGTACCTTTGCGAAGGTCACAGCGACCCACTAGGGGTAGGCCTCCAAACAGGTATGGTGACGACTAGACGTTGTCGGGACGACAACGGACAAAGGGGGGAGGTGTGTCGTAGAGTGGAGAATGCCATTTGGGTTAATGTCGCAGAATGCACAGGGCCATGTAGAGCAGCATGATAAATGGTTAACTTTATATTGTGTTTTATTGCTTTATTTATATTTTGAGTTTCATTTTGATTATGCATGCTGTGTTTCATTTCTGTGTTATATTTGATGAGTGCTGTGCGCTATGATGGCGATGGACAATGAACATTATGCCACAGTATTGTTTACCTGTCAGGTGCTCTAACCGAGGCGTGTGCAGCCTATCAGACACGGACTGAGTCAAGACATTCATTCGCCAGTGAAAACTCCACGCCCAAATAAAAGGTCCACCTAGATCCACCTCAGCTCTCTCTCTCTGCTCAGACAGTGCCTGCTGCCGCCGTCGTCGGATCACGCCAGACCTCTCTCCTGTCCTCTTCTCCCTACATGTTGTAGGCCAGATAAAATATCTCCTCGTCTCTCCACGCTGTGCCCGCGGACCGGACTTCTCTCCTCCTCTCTACCACACCGTGGGTCCGATGTCCTCATCGCCTCCTCCACGTCGCTGAGATTGATCATTCTGCAATGTCAACGCTCTCTATCTACTGAATTAAGGAAAGTAACTATACTGCTCAGTGCCATTGAGTGCGTGTTTTAAGGCTCTTTACTAGTGTGACAGTAAAGTGATTCGAGTCCCCGTTTCTGTGTTGAGGTGCTGGAGCCAACCAGATGGTGTGACGGTGGTGGAACAGCAGGCCAGAGATTGATTATTGATATGCTCGTCCTACTCCTTTTGAAAGGAAAGTAATAACGCCAGCGTGCGTGTGTTGTCATAAGTTTGAAAGTGCCGGTTGTGAGAGGGCTGTCATTCACTGTGCCGTTCTCCTGTCCAACAGCGGAGCCACAGGACGCCCGGACAGCGGCGACGCGGAAGTCCCGGACTGGACAGTTTGGATCGAACTGAACTTAACTAGCTGTCTCGTCACGGCTGTGGCGAGGCGCAAAACCCGGATCGGATTCACTACTGGACTGGACTGTGGTATTTCTATAACTCCCCTGACTCACTGCCTCTCTCCCCTCTAGTTGTATCAATGCTGCTTGCTATTTTAATTGTGATGAAGTGATTTATTGATGAAGTGATTTATTGTTGCGTTTGTTTTAAAAGAGTGTACCCTTGCATTTTATTTATTGTACGGTTGAATGAATTCATATGTCTAGATTATAATAAAAGGATTTTGTACTTTTATACTTTACCCCTATTGTGTCGTGTCGTTTACTCTGTATTGGTGTGAACTGGAGTCTGAACTAGAGTAGTAACAACTCTCCCAAAAACCTGTTACACCCACAACAGTTTTTCTTTCATGAACCTCTTGACATTTGATTTAAATTTTGCATGCATGCTTAGATTTCCAGAGATGCTTCTGGTGTAATAATGCAGCTGTGTAAATAGTATGTGTGCCTGGTAAGCTCAGTCGGTAGAGCATGAGACTCTTAATCTCAGGTCATCAATAACATCATGCTAGTAGGCAGGTACTGTGGCTTAGTGGTGAAAGCGCCTTTCTTGTAAACAGGAGACCCTGGGTTCAAATCCCAGCAATACCTCTGAAACCAAGTTCTTAACTGTGTATTGCCCACAATAGTTTTTCTTTCACAGACCTCTTTACATTCGGTGAAAGAATGCAGCTGTGAACATGGTACTCGTGCCTGGTTAGCTCAGTCGGTAGAGCATGAGACTCTTAATCTCAGGGTCGTGGATTCGAGCCCCACATCGGGCGAAGCCAATTGCCATTTGATGATACGGAAGTGTGCACTAAACTATTAGACTCTGATCATTTCAATCTGTAGATGAGGTCCAGTTCAACTATACGCAAATATGCTACAAAGTGCAAAAAATGTGTCATGCCCTGCTCTCTACAGGTTGAATGTGTCCACTAGGTTGTGCTGTTGGCTACAGTTCTAATCACAATGGAGACTTTTCTTGTTCCATATGTAAAATATAGCATGCAGGTTGAAATATTAATGTGTTTAGAACTTTAATAACTCATTTACTTTATCAGAGAATAACATCTTCTATCTCTAACATCAGGCTTTTGGGCAGGTACTGTGGCTTAGCTGGTGAAAGCGCCTGTTTCGTAAACAGGAGACCCTGGGTTCAAATCCCAGCAGTACCTCAGAAACCAAGTTCCTAGCAAGGAACTTCCTTTGCTAGGAATGTTGTTAATTGCCCACAATAGTTTTTCTTTCATGAACCTCTTGACATTTGATTGAAATTTTGGATGCATGCTTAGATTTCCAGAGATGCTTCTGGTGAAATAATGCAGCTGTGTAAATAGTATGTGTGCCTCGTAAACTCAGTCGGTAGAGCATGAGACTCTTAATCTCAGGTCATCAATAACATCATGCTAGTAGGCAGGTACTGTGGCTTAGCGGTGAAAGCGCCTCTCTTGTAAACAGGAGACCCTGGGTTCAAATCGCAGCAGTACCTCCGAAAGCAAGTTCTTAACTATTGTGTATTGCCCACAATAGTTTTTCTTTCACAGACCTCTTTACATTCGGTGAAAGAATGCAGCTGTGAACATGGTACTCGTGCCTGGTTAGCTCAGTCGGTAGAGCATGAGACTCTTAATCTCAGGGTCGTGGGTTCGAGCCCCACATCGGGCGAAGCCGATTTCCATTTGATGATACGGAAGTGTGCACTAAACTATTAGACTCTGATCATTTCAATCTGAAGATGAGGTCCAGTTCAACTATACGCAAATATGCTACAAAGTGCAAAAAATGTGTCTTACCCTGCTCTCTACATGTTGAATGTGTCCACTAGGTTGTGCTGTTGGCTACAGTTCTAATGACAATGGAGACTTTTCTTGTTCCATATGTAAAATATAGCATGCAGGTTGAAATATGAATGTGGTTAGAACTTTAATAACTAATTTACTTTATCAGAGAATAACATCTTCTATCTCTAACATCAGGCTTTTGGGCAGGTACTGTGGCTTAGCTGGTGAAAGCACCTGTTTCGTAAACAGGAGACCCTGGGTTCAAATCCCAGCAGTACCTCAGAAAGCAAGTTCCTAGCAATGTTGTTTATTGCCCACAATAGTTTTTCTTTCATGAACCTCTTGACATTTAATTGAAATGTTTCATGCATGCTTAGATTTCCAGAGATGCTTCTGGTGAAATAATGCAGCTGTGTAAATAGTATGTGTGCCTGGTAAGCTCAGTCGGTAGAGCATGAGACTCTTAATCTCAGGTCATCAATAACATCATGCTAGTAGGCAGGTACTGTGGCTTAGCGGTGAAAGCGCCTGTCTTGTAAACAGTAGACCCTGGGTTCAAATCCCAGCAGTAGCCTACCTCCGAAAGCAAGTTCTTAACTATTGTGTATTGCCCACAATAGTTTTTCTTTCACAGACCTCTTTACATTCGGTGAAAGAATGCAGCTGTGAACATGTTACTCGTGCCTGGTTAGCTCAGTCGGTAGAGCATGAGACTCTTAATCTCAGGGTCGTGGGTTCGAGACCCACATCGGGCGAAGCCATTTGCCATTTGATGATACGGAAGTGTGCACTAAAGTATTAGACTCTGATCATTTCAATCTGTAGATGAGGTCAAGTTCAACTATACGCAAAAATGCTACAAAGTGCAGAAAATGTGTCATGGCCTGCTCTCTGCAGGTTGAATGGGTCCACTAGGTTGTGCTGTTGGCTACAGTTCTAATCACAAAGGAGACTTTTCTTGTTCCATATGTAAAATCTAGCATGGAGGTTGAAAATAATGTGTTTAGAACTTTAATAACTCATTTACTTTATCAGAGAATAGCATCTATCTCTAACATCAGGCTTTTAGGCAGGTACTGTGGCTTATCTGGTGAAAGTGTCTGTTTCGTAATGTTGTTTATTGCCCACAATAGTTTTTCTTTCATGAACCTCTTGACATTTGATTTAAATTTTGCATGCATGCTTAGATTTCCAGAGATGCTTCTGGTGAAATAATGCAGCTGTGTAAATAGTATGTGTGCCTCGTAAACTCAGTCGGTAGAGCATGAGACTCTTAATCTCAGGTCATCAATAACATCATGCTTGTAGGCAGGTACTGTGGCTTAGCGGTGAAAGCGCCTGTCTTGTAAACAGGAGACCCTGGGTTCAAATCCCAGCAGTACCTCAGAAAGCAAGTTCCTAGCAATGTTGTTTATTGCCCACAATAGTTTTTCTTTCATGAACCTCTTGACATTTAATTGAAATTTTGCATGCATGCTTAGATTTCCAGAGATGCTTCTGGTGAAATAATGCAGCTGTGTAAATAGTATGTGTGCCTGGTAAGCTCATCGGTAGAGCATGAGACTCTTAATCTCAGGTCATCAATAACATCATGCTAGTAGGCAGGTACTGTGGCTTAGCGGTGAAAGCACCTGTCTTGTAAACAGAAGACCCTGGGTTCAAATCCCAGCAGTACCTCCAAAAGCAAGTTCTTAACTATTGTGTATTGCCCACAATAGTTTTTCTTTCACAGACCTCTTTACATTCGGTGAAAGAATGCAGCTGTGAACATGGTACTCGTGCCTGGTTAGCTCAGTCGGTAGAGCATGAGACTCTTAGGCCCTTTCCCAATTCCCCCCTTCTCCATGGCCCTTAGCCCTTCCCCTTGCTGATGCGCGTTCACGTGAGGAGGAAGGGTTATCTCAATTCTCTTTGGAACGAGGGGTAGGGCTAAGGGGTAGGGTTAGGATCCCCTTCAAACGAAGGGACTTCGCGACCAGACTTAAAACGGAGCAACACAACGGAGGGACATCAGAGGGCGGAAGGCGGACGAGGTAAGACGCCTTTTTCGTCCTTTATTATGGAAGAATATGATAATAACCAATATTATTTGAATGTGTTAACAATCTGCATCGCCAAAAATATCGTAATCTCTAGCAAAGGTTAACATTACCTCACTTGAACTAACGATATGCTACGGCGTTGCATTCATACAACGTTACGGTAACGTTACCCATTAATTTGGCAGCGGCGCTTTATTATTTTTTATTTACCGCCGGTCGGTGCCCCGGTGGAACAACTCGGATGCAAACTAGCTTAACTAGCAGGCATAAGTCCGACCCCTCAGACCACGATATGTCAACATTCTGCAGTTTTGGAGCTCTTATAAAAGCCGTGAAATAGCCTACTGTACCTACATAACGCTGTCGCTGCATAACGGCTACTCGGTGCAGTGATAGCTGGTATGGTTTTATCATGACCAATGTTATGCTAATCCCCACAAGTTGCAAAAGTTACATAACTAATTAGCAATGGTGTTGTTTTTTCCCCAGGCAAACCAGCTATGGAACAGACTGCAAGCTGCTGTACAAGCCTGTACATTGGATGGAGATGAATCACGATGGCATTTTCATTGTCCTAAATGTTGTTGAATTTGAAACATTGTCATTCATATCATATGTAGCATACTACGACTTGTCATAGGACATGATAGAAAATGACTGTTCTTAATGATATTAAAAACAATGAACACAGTGACCACAGCCCCTTCTTTCTATACTGTAAATTGTTTTTCTTTTTTCTAACCCTGTATATCCATTCTATACAAACTGTTAATACAATAATCAATGAATCAGGTACACCTGTTGAGCAGGTGTCAGAATGAGCTATATCTAGCTGAATTACATTCTGGTGGGCTACCAAGATGAGACAAACATATATATTTACAATATATTTATTTCATCATAACCACAGCAATGTTTACGTTCCATCTCTTCTCCCAAAATAGCCGATCTACAGCTTATGGAAAGTGGTTTCCAAAGTGGGTTATAGGGACCCCCAGGGGTCCTTGAGAGAGTTCCAGGGGGTCCCCAGCTAAATGATAGTTTGGAACCAAATGGACCCATAAGGGTCCATTTGTACACTCTCAGAGTTAATTGACATTGATTTCATGCACAATATAAATTGGGGGTCCCAGAGACAGAAATGCCATCAAATGGGGGTCCATGGACTAATGCATGTCACACTGGTGGTCCGTGACACTGCTAGATTCGTAAAAATATATGGGGTGCCTGGCATATCTCTTCAAATGGGGGTCTGCGGGCTAATTCGTGTCAATTTGGGGGTCCTTGACATGAAAAAGTGTGGGGACCACTGGCCTGTAGTGAGCTTGCAGATCAGCTATTTTCTGAGAACAGGTTGTATATCAATATCTACAAGGGACGTTCAATATTTAGGGACGTTCCAATTCCTAGGGTGATGATTTATCCCCCTACCCCTTGACACTCATTATGAAGGGACAAGGGGAAGGGCCAAGGGATAAGGGCTAGGGCCAAGGGCTGAGGGGTAGGGTTAAAAAATGAATTGGGAAAGAGCCTTAATCTCAGGGTCGTGTGTTAGAGCCCCACATCGGGCGAAGCCGATTTCCATTTGATAATACGGAAGTGTGCACTAAACTATTAGACTCTGATCATTTCAATCTGAAGATGAGGTCCAGTTCAACTATACGCAAATATGCTACAAAGTGCAAAAAATGTGTCTTACCCTACTCTCTACAGGTTGAATGTGTCCACTAGGTTGTGCTGTTGGCTACAGTTCTAATGACAATGGAGACTTTTCTTGTTCCTTATGTAAAATATAGCATGCAGGTTGAAATATGAATGTGGTTAGAACTTTAATAACTAATTTACTTTATCAGAGAATAACATCTTCTATCTCTAACATCAGGCTTTTGGGCAGGTACTGTGGCTTATCTGGTGAAAGTGTCTGTTTCGTAATGTTGTTTATTGCCCACAATAGTTTTTCTTTCATGAACCTCTTGACATTTGATTTAAATTTTGCATGCATGCTTAGATTTCCAGAGATGCTTCTGGTGAAATAATGCAGCTGTGTAAATAGTATGTGTGCCTCGTAAACTCAGTCGGTAGAGCATGAGACTCTTAATCTCAGGTCATCAATAACATCATGCTAGTAGGCAGGTACTGTGGCTTAGCGGTGAAAGCGCCTTTCTTGTAAACAGGAGACCCTGGGTTCAAATCCCAGCAGTACCTCCGAAAGCAAGTTCTTAACTATTGTGTATTGCCCACAATAGTTTTTCTTTCACAGACCTCTTTACATTCGGTGAAAGAATGCAGCTGTGAACATGTTACTCGTGCCTGGTTAGCTCAGTCGGTAGAGCATGAAACTCTTAATCTCAGGGTCGTGGTTTCGAGCCCCACATTGGGCGAAGCCAATTGCCATTTGATGATACGGAAGTGTGCACTAAAGTATTAGACTCTGATCATTTCAATCTGTAGATGAGGTCCAGTTCAACTATACGCAAATATGCTACAAAGTGCAAAAATGTGTCATGCCCTGCTCTCTACAGGTTGAATGTGTCCACTAGGTTGTCCTGTTGGCTACAGTTCTAATCACAATGGAGACTTTTCTTGTTCCATATGTAAAATATAGCATGCAGGTTGAAATATTAATGTGTTTAGAACTTTAATAACTCATTTACTTTATCAGAGAATAACATCTTCTATCTCTTACATCAGGCTTTTGGGCAGGTACTGTGGCTTAGCTGGTGAAAGCGCCTGTTTCGTAAACAGGAGACCCTGAGTTCAAATCCCAGCAGCACCTCAGAAAGCAAGTTTCTAGCAATTTTGTTTATTGCCCACAATAGTTTTTCTTTCATGAACCTCTTGACATTTGATTTAAATTTTGCATGCATGCTTAGATTTCCAGAGATGCTTCTGGTGTAATAATGCAGCTGTGTAAATAGTATGTGTGCCTGGTAAGCTCAGTCGGTAGAGCATGAGACTCTTAATCTCAGGTCATCAATAACATCATGCTAGTAGGCAGGTACTGTGGCTTAGTGGTGAAAGCGCCTTTCTTGTAAACAGGAGACCCTGGGTTCAAATCCCAGCAGTACCTCTGAAACCAAGTTCTTAACTGTGTATTGCCCACAATAGTTTTTCTTTCACAGACCTCTTTACATTCGGTGAAAGAATGCAGCTGTGAACATGGTACTCGTGCCTGGTTAGCTCAGTCGGTAGAGCATGAGACTCTTAATCTCAGGGTCGTGGATTCGAGCCCCACATCGGGCGAAGCCAATTGCCATTTGATGATACGGAAGTGTGCACTAAACTATTAGACTCTGATCATTTCAATCTGTAGATGAGGTCCAGTTCAACTATACGCAAATATGCTACAAAGTGCAAAAAATGTGTCATGCCCTGCTCTCTACAGGTTGAATGTGTCCACTAGGTTGTGCTGTTGGCTACAGTTCTAATCACAATGGAGACTTTTCTTGTTCCATATGTAAAATATAGCATGCAGGTTGAAATATTAATGTGTTTAGAACTTTAATAACTCATTTACTTTATCAGAGAATAACATCTTATATCTCTAACATCAGGCTTTTGGGCAGGTACTGTGGCTTAGCTGGTGAAAGCGCCTGTTTCGTAAACAGGAGACCCTGGGTTCAAATCCCAGCAGTACCTCAGAAACCAAGTTCCTAGCAAGGAACTTCCTTTGCTAGGAATGTTGTTAATTGCCCACAATAGTTTTTTCTTTCATGAACCTCTTGACATTTGATTTAAATTTTGCATGCATGCTTAGATTTCCAGAGATGCTTCTGGTGAAATAATGCAGCTGTGTAAATAGTATGTGTGCCTCGTAAACTCAGTCGGTAGAGCATGAGACTCTTAATCTCAGGTCATCAATAACATCATGCTAGTAGGCAGGTACTGTGGCTTAGCGGTGAAAGCGCCTCTCTTGTAAACAGGAGACCCTGGGTTCAAATCGCAGCAGTACCTCCGAAAGCAAGTTCTTAACTATTGTGTATTGCCCACAATAGTTTTTCTTTCACAGACCTCTTTACATTCGGTGAAAGAATGCAGCTGTGAACATGGTACTCGTGCCTGGTTAGCTCAGTCGGTAGAGCATGAGACTCTTAATCTCAGGGTCGTGGGTTCGAGCCCCACATCGGGCGAAGCCGATTTCCATTTGATGATACGGAAGTGTGCACTAAACTATTAGACTCTGATCATTTCAATCTGAAGATGAGGTCCAGTTCAACTATACGCAAATATGCTACAAAGTGCAAAAAATGTGTCTTACCCTGCTCTCTACATGTTGAATGTGTCCACTAGGTGGTGCTGTTGGCTACAGTTCTAATGACAATGGAGACTTTTCTTGTTCCATATGTAAAATATAGCATGCAGGTTGAAATATGAATGTGGTTAGAACTTTAATAACTCATTTACTTTATCAGAGAATAACATCTTCTATCTCTAACATCAGGCTTTTGGGCAGGTACTGTGGCTTAGCTGGTGAAAGCACCTGTTTCGTAAACAGGAGACCCTGGGTTCAAATCCCAGCAGTACCTCAGAAAGCAAGTTCCTAGCAATGTTGTTTATTGCCCACAATAGTTTTTCTTTCATGAACCTCTTGACATTTAATTGAAATTTTTCATGCATGCTTAGATTTCCAGAGATGCTTCTGGTGAAATAATGCAGCTGTGTAAATAGTATGTGTGCCTGGTAAGCTCAGTCGGTAGAGCATGAGACTCTTAATCTCAGGTCATCAATAACATCATGCTAGTAGGCAGGTACTGTGGCTTAGCGGTGAAAGTGCCTGTCTTGTAAACAGTAGACCCTGGGTTCAAATCCCAGCAGTAGCCTACCTCCGAAAGCAAGTTCTTAACTATTGTGTATTGCCCACAATAGTTTTTCTTTCACAGACCTCTTTACATTCGGTGAAAGAATGCAGCTGTGAACATGTTACTCGTGCCTGGTTAGCTCAGTCGGTAGAGCATGAGACTCTTAATCTCAGGGTCGTGGGTTCGAGACCCACATCGGGCGAAGCCAATTGCCATTTGATGATACGGAAGTGTGCACTAAATTATTAGACTCTGATCATTTCAATCTGTAGATGAGGTCAAGTTCAACTATACGCAAAAATGCTACAAAGTGCAGAAAATGTGTCATGGCCTGCTCTCTACAGGTTGAATGGGTCCACTAGGTTGTGCTGTTGGCTACAGTTCTAATCACAAAGGAGACTTTTCTTGTTCCATATGTAAAATCTAGCATGGAGGTTGAAAATAATGTTTTTAGAACTTTAATAACTCATTTACTTTATCAGAGAATAGCATCTATCTCTAACATCAGGCTTTTAGGCAGGTACTGTGGCTTATCTGGTGAAAGTGTCTGTTTCGTAATGTTGTTTATTGCCCACAATAGTTTTTCTTTCATGAACCTCTTGACATTTGATTTAAATTTTGCATGCATGCTTAGATTTCCAGAGATGCTTCTGGTGAAATAATGCAGCTGTGTAAATAGTATGTGTGCCTCGTAAACTCAGTCGGTAGAGCATGAGACTCTTAATCTCAGGTCATCAATAACATCATGCTTGTAGGCAGGTACTGTGGCTTAGCGGTGAAAGCACCTGTCTTGTAAACAGGAGACCCTGGGTTCAAATCCCAGCAGTACCTCAGAAAGCAAGTTCCTAGCAATGTTGTTTATTGCCCACAATAGTTTTTCTTTCATGAACCTCTTGACATTTAATTGAAATTTTGCATGCATGCTTAGATTTCCAGAGATGCTTCTGGTGAAATAATGCAGCTGTGTAAATAGTATGTGTGCCTGGTAAGCTCAGTCGGTAGAGCATGAGACTCTTAATCTCAGGTCATCAATAACATCATGCTAGTAGGCAGGTACTGTGGTTTAGCGGTGAAAGCGCCTCTCTTGTAAACAGAAGACCCTGGGTTCAAATCCCAGCAGTACCTCCAAAAGCAAGTTCTTAACTATTGTGTATTGCCCACAATAGTTTTTCTTTCACAGACCTCTTTACATTCGGTGAAAGAATGCAGCTGTGAACATGTTACTCGTGCCTGGTTAGCTCAGTCGGTAGAGCATGAGACTCTTAATCTCAGGGTCGTCGGTTCGAGCCCCACATTGGGCGAAGCCAATTGCCATTTGATGATACGGAAGTGTGCACTAAAGTATTGGACTCTGATCATTTCAATCTGTAGATGAGGTCCAGTTCAACTATACGCGAATATGCTACAAAGTGCAAAAAATGTGTCATGCCCTGCTCTCTACAGGTTGAATGTGTCCACTAGTTTGTGCTGTTGGCTACAGTTCTAATCACAATGGAGACTTTTCTTGTTCCATATGTAAAATATAGCATGCAGGTTGAAATATTAATGTGTTTAGAACTTTAATAACTCATTTACTTTATCACAGAATAACATCTTCTATCTCTAACATCAGGCTTTTGGGCAGGTACTGTGGCTTAGCTGGTGAAAGCGCCTGTTTCGTAAACAGGAGACCCTGGGTTCAAATCCCAGCAGTACCTCAGAAACCAAGTTCCTAGCAAGGAACTTCCTTTGCTAGGAATGTTGTTAATTGCCCACAATAGTTTTTCTTTCATGAACCTCTTGACATTTGATTGAAATTTTGCATGCATGCTTAGATTTCCAGAGATGCTTCTGGTGAAATAATGCAGATGTGTAAATAGTATGTGTGCATCGTAAACTCAGTCGGTAGAGCATGAGACTCTTAATCTCAGGTCATCAATAACATCATGGTACTAGGCAGGTACTGTGGCTTAGCGGTGAAAGCGCCTCTCTTGTAAACAGGAGACCTTGGGTTCAAATCCCAGCAGTACCTCCGAAAGCAAGTTCTTAACTATTGTGTATTGCCCACAATAGTTTTTCTTTCACAGACCTCTTTACATTCGGTGAAAGAATGCAGCTGTGAACATGGTACTCGTGCCTGGTTAGCTCAGTCGGTAGAGCATGAGACTCTTAATCTCAGGGTCGTGGGTTCGAGCCCCACATCGGGCGAAGCCGATTTCCATTTGATAATACGGAAGTGTGCACTAAACTATTAGACTCTGATCATTTCAATCTGAAGATGAGGTCCATTTCAACTATACGCAAATATGCTACAAAGTGCAAAAAATGTGTCTTACCCTACTCTCTACAGGTTGAATGTGTCCACTAGGTTGTGCTGTTGGCTACAGTTCTAATGACAATGGAGACTTTTCTTGTTCCATATGTAAAATATAGCATGCAGGTTGAAATATGAATGTGGTTAGAACTTTAATAACTCATTTACTTTATCAGAGAATAACATCTTCTATCTCTAACATCAGGCTTTTGGGCAGGTACTGTGGCTTATCTGGTGAAAGTGTCTGTTTCGTAATGTTGTTTATTGCCCACAATAGTTTTTCTTTCATGAACCTCTTGACATTTGATTTAAATTTTGCATGCATGCTTAGATTTCCAGAGATGCTTCTGGTGAAATAATGCAGCTGTGTAAATAGTATGTGTGCCTCGTAAACTCAGTCGGTAGAGCATGAGACTCTTAATCTCAGGTCATCAATAACATCATGCTTGTAGGCAGGTACTGTGGCTTAGCGGTGAAAGCACCTGTCTTGTAAACAGGAGACCCTGGGTTCAAATCCCAGCAGTACCTCAGAAAGCAAGTTCCTAGCAATGTTGTTTATTGCCCACAATAGTTTTTCTTTCATGAACCTCTTGACATTTAATTGAAATTTTGCATGCATGCTTAGATTTCCAGAGATGCTTCTGGTGAAATAATGCAGCTGTGTAAATAGTATGTGTGCCTGGTAAGCTCAGTCGGTAGAGCATGAGACTCTTAATCTCAGGTCATCAATAACATCATGCTAGTAGGCAGGTACTGTGGCTTAGCGGTGAAAGCGCCTCTCTTGTAAACAGAAGACCCTGGGTTCAAATCCCAGCAGTACCTCCAAAAGCAAGTTCTTAACTATTGTGTATTGCCCACAATAGTTTTTCTTTCACAGACCTCTTTACATTCGGTGAAAGAATGCAGCTGTGAACATGGTACTCGTGCCTGGTTAGCTCAGTCGGTAGAGCATGAGACTTTTAATCTCAGGGTCGTGTGTTCGAGCCCCACATCGGGTGAAGCCGATTTCCATTTGATAATACGGAAGTGTGCACTAAACTATTAGACTCTGATCATTTCAATCTGAAGATGAGGTCCAGTTCAACTATACGCAAATATGCTACAAAGTGCAAAAAATTTGTCTTACCCTACTCTCTACAGGTTGAATGTGTCCACTAGGTTGTGCTGTTGGCTACAGTTCTAATGACAATGGAGACTTTTCTTGTTCCATATGTAAAATATAGCATGCAGGATGAAATATGAATGTGGTTAGAACTTTAATAACTCATTTACTTTATCAGAGAATGACATCTTCTATCTCTAACATCAGGCTTTTGGGCAGGTACTGTGGCTTATCTGGTGAAAGTGTCTGTTTCGTAATGTTGTTTATTGCCCACAATAGTTTTTCTTTCATGAACGTCTTGACATTTGATTGAAATTTTGCATGCATGCTTAGATTTCCAGAGATGCTTCTGGTGAAATAATGCAGATGTGTAAATAGTATGTGCCTCGTAAACTCAGTCGGTAGAGCATGAGACTCTTAATCTCAGGTCATCAATAACATCATGCTCGTAGGCAGGTACTGTGGCTTAGCGGTGAAAGCGCCTCTCATGTAAACAGGAGACCTTGGGTTCAAATCCCAGCAGTACCTCCGAAAGCAAGTTCTTAACTATTGTGTATTGCCCACAATAGTTTTTCTTTCACAGACCTCTTTACATTCGGTGAAAGAATGCAGCTGTGAACAAGTTACTCGTGCCTGGTTAGCTCAGTCGGTAGAGCATGAGACTCTTAATCTCAGGGTCGTGGGTTCGAGCCCCACATCGGGCGAAGCCAATTGCCATTTGATGATACGGAAGTGTGCACTAAAGAATTAGACTCTGATCATTTCAATCTGTAGATGAGGTCAAGTTCAACTATATGCAAAAATGCTACAAAGTGCAGAAAATGTGTCATGGCCTGCTCTCTACAGGTTGAATGGGTCCACTAGGTTGTGCTGTTGGCTACAGTTCTAATCACAAAGGAGACTTTTCTTGTTCCATATGTAAAATCTAGCATGGAGGTTGAAAATAATGTGTTTAGAACTTTAATAACTCATTTACTTTATCAGAGAATAGCATCTATCTCTAACATCAGGCTTTTAGGCAGGTACTGTGGCTTATCTGGTGAAAGTGTCTGTTTCGTAATGTTGTTTATGGCCCACAATAGTTTTTTCTTTCATGAACCTCTTGACATTTGATTTAAATTTTGCATGCATGCTTAGATTTCCAGAGATGCTTCTGGTGAAATAATGCAGCTGTGTAAATAGTATGTGTGCCTCGTAAACTCAGTCGGTAGAGCATGAGACTCTTAATCTCAGGTCATCAATAACATCATGCTAGTAGGCAGGTACTGTGGCTTAGCGGTGAAAGCGCCTCTCTTGTAAACAGGAGACCCTGGGTTCAAATCGCAGCAGTACCTCCGAAAGCAAGTTCTTAACTATTGTGTATTGCCCACAATAGTTTTTCTTTCACAGACCTCTTTACATTCGGTGAAAGAATGCAGCTGTGAACATGGTACTCGTGCCTGGTTAGCTCAGTCGGTAGAGCATGAGACTCTTAATCTCAGGGTCGTGGGTTCGAGCCCCACATCGGGCGAAGCCGATTTCCATTTGATGATACGGAAGTGTGCACTAAACTATTAGACTCTGATCATTTCAATCTGAAGATGAGGTCCAGTTCAACTATACGCAAATATGCTACAAAGTGCAAAAAATGTGTCTTACCCTGCTCTCTACATGTTGAATGTGTCCACTAGGTGGTGCTGTTGGCTACAGTTCTAATGACAATGGAGACTTTTCTTGTTCCATATGTAAAATATAGCATGCAGGTTGAAATATGAATGTGGTTAGAACTTTAATAACTCATTTACTTTATCAGAGAATAACATCTTCTATCTCTAACATCAGGCTTTTGGGCAGGTACTGTGGCTTAGCTGGTGAAAGCACCTGTTTCGTAAACAGGAGACCCTGGGTTCAAATCCCAGCAGTACCTCAGAAAGCAAGTTCCTAGCAATGTTGTTTATTGCCCACAATAGTTTTTCTTTCATGAACCTCTTGACATTTAATTGAAATTTTTCATGCATGCTTAGATTTCCAGAGATGCTTCTGGTGAAATAATGCAGCTGTGTAAATAGTATGTGTGCCTGGTAAGCTCAGTCGGTAGAGCATGAGACTCTTAATCTCAGGTCATCAATAACATCATGCTAGTAGGCAGGTACTGTGGCTTAGCGGTGAAAGTGCCTGTCTTGTAAACAGTAGACCCTGGGTTCAAATCCCAGCAGTAGCCTACCTCCGAAAGCAAGTTCTTAACTATTGTGTATTGCCCACAATAGTTTTTCTTTCACAGACCTCTTTACATTCGGTGAAAGAATGCAGCTGTGAACATGTTACTCGTGCCTGGTTAGCTCAGTCGGTAGAGCATGAGACTCTTAATCTCAGGGTCGTGGGTTCGAGACCCACATCGGGCGAAGCCAATTGCCATTTGATGATACGGAAGTGTGCACTAAATTATTAGACTCTGATCATTTCAATCTGTAGATGAGGTCAAGTTCAACTATACGCAAAAATGCTACAAAGTGCAGAAAATGTGTCATGGCCTGCTCTCTACAGGTTGAATGGGTCCACTAGGTTGTGCTGTTGGCTACAGTTCTAATCACAAAGGAGACTTTTCTTGTTCCATATGTAAAATCTAGCATGGAGGTTGAAAATAATGTTTTTAGAACTTTAATAACTCATTTACTTTATCAGAGAATAGCATCTATCTCTAACATCAGGCTTTTAGGCAGGTACTGTGGCTTATCTGGTGAAAGTGTCTGTTTCGTAATGTTGTTTATTGCCCACAATAGTTTTTCTTTCATGAACCTCTTGACATTTGATTTAAATTTTGCATGCATGCTTAGATTTCCAGAGATGCTTCTGGTGAAATAATGCAGCTGTGTAAATAGTATGTGTGCCTCGTAAACTCAGTCGGTAGAGCATGAGACTCTTAATCTCAGGTCATCAATAACATCATGCTTGTAGGCAGGTACTGTGGCTTAGCGGTGAAAGCACCTGTCTTGTAAACAGGAGACCCTGGGTTCAAATCCCAGCAGTACCTCAGAAAGCAAGTTCCTAGCAATGTTGTTTATTGCCCACAATAGTTTTTCTTTCATGAACCTCTTGACATTTAATTGAAATTTTGCATGCATGCTTAGATTTCCAGAGATGCTTCTGGTGAAATAATGCAGCTGTGTAAATAGTATGTGTGCCTGGTAAGCTCAGTCGGTAGAGCATGAGACTCTTAATCTCAGGTCATCAATAACATCATGCTAGTAGGCAGGTACTGTGGCTTAGCGGTGAAAGCGCCTCTCTTGTAAACAGAAGACCCTGGGTTCAAATCCCAGCAGTACCTCCAAAAGCAAGTTCTTAACTATTGTGTATTGCCCACAATAGTTTTTCTTTCACAGACCTCTTTACATTCGGTGAAAGAATGCAGCTGTGAACATGTTACTCGTGCCTGGTTAGCTCAGTCGGTAGAGCATGAGACTCTTAATCTCAGGGTCGTCGGTTCGAGCCCCACATTGGGCGAAGCCAATTGCCATTTGATGATACGGAAGTGTGCACTAAAGTATTGGACTCTGATCATTTCAATCTGTAGATGAGGTCCAGTTCAACTATACGCGAATATGCTACAAAGTGCAAAAAATGTGTCATGCCCTGCTCTCTACAGGTTGAATGTGTCCACTAGTTTGTGCTGTTGGCTACAGTTCTAATCACAATGGAGACTTTTCTTGTTCCATATGTAAAATATAGCATGCAGGTTGAAATATTAATGTCTTTAGAACTTTAATAACTCATTTACTTTATCACAGAATAACATCTTCTATCTCTAACATCAGGCTTTTGGGCAGGTACTGTGGCTTAGCTGGTGAAAGCGCCTGTTTCGTAAACAGGAGACCCTGGGTTCAAATCCCAGCAGTACCTCAGAAACCAAGTTCCTAGCAAGGAACTTCCTTTGCTAGGAATGTTGTTAATTGCCCACAATAGTTTTTCTTTCATGAACCTCTTGACATTTGATTGAAATTTTGCATGCATGCTTAGATTTCCAGAGATGCTTCTGGTGAAATAATGCAGATGTGTAAATAGTATGTGTGCATCGTAAACTCAGTCGGTAGAGCATGAGACTCTTAATCTCAGGTCATCAATAACATCATGGTACTAGGCAGGTACTGTGGCTTAGCGGTGAAAGCGCCTCTCTTGTAAACAGGAGACCTTGGGTTCAAATCCCAGCAGTACCTCCGAAAGCAAGTTCTTAACTATTGTGTATTGCCCACAATAGTTTTTCTTTCACAGACCTCTTTACATTCGGTGAAAGAATGCAGCTGTGAACATGGTACTCGTGCCTGGTTAGCTCAGTCGGTAGAGCATGAGACTCTTAATCTCAGGGTCGTGGGTTCGAGCCCCACATCGGGCGAAGCCGATTTCCATTTGATAATACGGAAGTGTGCACTAAACTATTAGACTCTGATCATTTCAATCTGAAGATGAGGTCCATTTCAACTATACGCAAATATGCTACAAAGTGCAAAAAATGTGTCTTACCCTACTCTCTACAGGTTGAATGTGTCCACTAGGTTGTGCTGTTGGCTACAGTTCTAATGACAATGGAGACTTTTCTTGTTCCATATGTAAAATATAGCATGCAGGTTGAAATATGAATGTGGTTAGAACTTTAATAACTCATTTACTTTATCAGAGAATAACATCTTCTATCTCTAACATCAGGCTTTTGGGCAGGTACTGTGGCTTATCTGGTGAAAGTGTCTGTTTCGTAATGTTGTTTATTGCCCACAATAGTTTTTCTTTCATGAACCTCTTGACATTTGATTTAAATTTTGCATGCATGCTTAGATTTCCAGAGATGCTTCTGGTGAAATAATGCAGCTGTGTAAATAGTATGTGTGCCTCGTAAACTCAGTCGGTAGAGCATGAGACTCTTAATCTCAGGTCATCAATAACATCATGCTTGTAGGCAGGTACTGTGGCTTAGCGGTGAAAGCACCTGTCTTGTAAACAGGAGACCCTGGGTTCAAATCCCAGCAGTACCTCAGAAAGCAAGTTCCTAGCAATGTTGTTTATTGCCCACAATAGTTTTTCTTTCATGAACCTCTTGACATTTAATTGAAATTTTGCATGCATGCTTAGATTTCCAGAGATGCTTCTGGTGAAATAATGCAGCTGTGTAAATAGTATGTGTGCCTGGTAAGCTCAGTCGGTAGAGCATGAGACTCTTAATCTCAGGTCATCAATAACATCATGCTAGTAGGCAGGTACTGTGGCTTAGCGGTGAAAGCGCCTCTCTTGTAAACAGAAGACCCTGGGTTCAAATCCCAGCAGTACCTCCAAAAGCAAGTTCTTAACTATTGTGTATTGCCCACAATAGTTTTTCTTTCACAGACCTCTTTACATTCGGTGAAAGAATGCAGCTGTGAACATGGTACTCGTGCCTGGTTAGCTCAGTCGGTAGAGCATGAGACTTTTAATCTCAGGGTCGTGTGTTCGAGCCCCACATCGGGTGAAGCCGATTTCCATTTGATAATACGGAAGTGTGCACTAAACTATTAGACTCTGATCATTTCAATCTGAAGATGAGGTCCAGTTCAACTATACGCAAATATGCTACAAAGTGCAAAAAATTTGTCTTACCCTACTCTCTACAGGTTGAATGTGTCCACTAGGTTGTGCTGTTGGCTACAGTTCTAATGACAATGGAGACTTTTCTTGTTCCATATGTAAAATATAGCATGCAGGATGAAATATGAATGTGGTTAGAACTTTAATAACTCATTTACTTTATCAGAGAATGACATCTTCTATCTCTAACATCAGGCTTTTGGGCAGGTACTGTGGCTTATCTGGTGAAAGTGTCTGTTTCGTAATGTTGTTTATTGCCCACAATAGTTTTTCTTTCATGAACCTCTTGACATTTGATTTAAATTTTGCATGCATGCTTAGATTTCCAGAGATGCTTCTGGTGAAATAATGCAGCTGTGTAAATAGTATGTGTGCCTCGTAAACTCAGTCGGTAGAGCATGAGACTCTTAATCTCAGGTCATCAATAACATCATGCTAGTAGGCAGGTACTGTGGCTTAGCGGTGAAAGCGCCTGTCTTGTAAACAGGAGACCCTGGGTTCAAATCCCAGCAGTACCTCCGAAAGCAAGTTCTTAACTATTGTGTATTGCCCACAATAGTTTTTCTTTCACAGACCTCTTTACATTCGGTGAAAGAATGCAGCATGAGACTCTTAATCTCAGGGTCGTGGGTTCGAGCCCCACATTGGGCGAAGCCAATTGCCATTTGATGATACGGAAGTGTGCACTAAAGTATTAGACTCTGATCATTTCAATCTGTAGATGAGGTCCAGTTCAACTATACGCAAATATGCTACAAAGTGCAAAAACTGTGTCATGCCCTGCTCTCTACAGGTTGAATGTGTCCACTAGGTTGTGCTGTTGGCTACAGTTCTAATCACAATGGAGACTTTTCTTGTTCCATATGTAAAATATAGCATGCAGGTTGAAATATTAATGTGTTTAGAACTTTAATAACTCATTTACTTTATCAGAGAATAACATCTTCTATCTCTTACATCAGGCTTTTGGGCAGGTACTGTGGCTTAGCTGGTGAAAGCGCCTGTTTCGTAAACAGGAGACCCTGGGTTCAAATCCCAGCAGTACCTCAGATAGCAAGTTCCTAGCAAGGAACTTCCTTTGCTAGGAATGTTGTTAATTGCCCACAATAGTTTTTCTTTCATGAACCTCTTGACATTTGATTGAAATTTTGCATGCATGCTTAGATTTCCAGAGATGCTTCTGGTGAAATAATGCAGATGTGTAAATAGTATGTGTGCCTCGTAAACTCAGTCGGTAGAGCATGAGACTCTTAATCTCAGGTCATCAATAACATCATGCTAGTAGGCAGGTACTGTGGTTTAGCGGTGAAAGCGCCTGTCTTGTAAACAGTAGACCCTGGGTTCAAATCCCAGCAGTAGCCTACCTCCGAAAGCAAGTTCTTAACTATTGTGTATTGCCCACAATAGTTTTTCTTTCACAGACCTCTTTACATTCGGTGAAAGAATGCAGCTGTGAACATGTTACTCGTGCCTGGTTAGCTCAGTCGGTAGAGCATGAGACTCTTAATCTCAGGGTCGTGGGTTCGAGCCCCACATCGGGCGAAGCCAATTGCCATTTAATGATACGGAAGTGTGCACTAAAGTATTAGACTCTGATAATTTCAATCTGTAGATGGGGTCAAGTTCAACTATACGCAAAAATGCTACAAAGTGCAGAAAATGTGTCATGGCCTGCTCTCTACAGGTTGAATGGGTCCACTAGGTTGTGCTGTTGGCTACAGTTCTAATCACAAAGGAGACTTTTCTTGTTCCATATGTAAAATCTAGCATGGAGGTTGAAAATAATGTGTTTAGAACTTTAATAACTCATTTACTTTATCAGAGAATAGCATCTATCTCTAACATCAGGCTTTTAGGCAGGTACTGTGGCTTATCTGGTGAAAGTGTCTGTTTCGTAATGTTGTTTATTGCCCACAATAGTTTTTCTTTCATGAACCTCTTGACATTTTATTTAAATTTTGCATGCATGCTTAGATTTCCAGAGATGCTTCTGGTGAAAAAATGCAGCTGTGTAAATAGTATGTGTGCCTCGTAAACTCAGTCGGTAGAGCATGAGACTCTTAATCTCAGGTCATCAATAACAGCATGCTAGTAGGCAGGTACTGTGGCTTAGCGGTGAAAGCGCCTGTCTTGTAAACAGGAGACCCTGGGTTCAAATCCCAGCAGTACCTCAGAAAGCAAGTTCCTAGCAATGTTGTTTATTGCCCACAATAGTTTTTCTTTCATGAACCTCTTGACATTTAATTGAAATTTTGCATGCATGCTTAGATTTCCAGAGATGCTTCTGGTGAAATAATGCAGCTGTGTAAATAGTATGTGTGCCTGGTAAGCTCAGTCGGTAGAGCATGAGACTCTTAATCTCAGGTCATCAATAACATCACGCTAGTAGGCAGGTACTGTGGCTTAGCGGTGAAAGCGCCTGTCTTGTAAACAGGAGACCCTGGGTTCAAATCCCAGCAGTAGCCTACCTCCGAAAGCAAGTTCTTAACTATTGTGTATTGCCCACAATAGTTTTTCTTTCACAGACCTCTTTACATTCGGTGAAAGAATGCAGCTGTGAACATGTTACTCGTGCCTGGTTAGCTCAGTCGGTAGAGCATGAGACTCTTAATCTCAGGGTCGTGGGTTCGAGCCCCACATCGGGCGAAGCCGATTTCCATTTGATAATACGGAAGTGTGCACTAAACTATTAGACTCTGATCATTTCAATCTGAAGATGAGGTCCATTTCAACTATACGCAAATATGCTACAAAGTGCAAAAAATGTGTCTTACCCTACTCTCTACAGGTTGAATGTGTCCACTAGGTTGTGCTGTTGGCTACAGTTCTAATGACAATGGAGACTTTTCTTGTTCCATATGTAAAATATAGCATGCAGGTTGAAATATGAATGTGGTTAGAACTTTAATAACTCATTTACTTTATCAGAGAATAACATCTTCTATCTCTAACATCAGGCTTTTGGGCAGGTACTGTGGCTTATCTGGTGAAAGTGTCTGTTTCGTAATGTTGTTTATTGCCCACAATAGTTTTTCTTTCATGAACCTCTTGACATTTGATTTAAATTTTGCATGCATGCTTAGATTTCCAGAGATGCTTCTGGTGAAATAATGCAGCTGTGTAAATAGTATGTGTGCCTCGTAAACTCAGTCGGTAGAGCATGAGACTCTTAATCTCAGGTCATCAATAACATCATGCTAGTAGGCAGGTACTGTGGCTTAGCGGTGAAAGCGCCTGTCTTGTAAACAGGAGACCCTGGGTTCAAATCCCAGCAGTACCTCCGAAAGCAAGTTCTTAACTATTGTGTATTGCCCACAATAGTTTTTCTTTCACAGACCTCTTTACATTCGGTGAAAGAATGCAGCATGAGACTCTTAATCTCAGGGTCGTGGGTTCGAGCGAAGCCAATTGCCATTTGATGATACGGAAGTGTGCACTAAAGTATTAGACTCTGATCATTTCAATCTGTAGATGAGGTCCAGTTCAACTATACGCAAATATGCTACAAAGTGCAAAAACTGTGTCATGCCCTGCTCTCTACAGGTTGAATGTGTCCACTAGGTTGTGCTGTTGGCTACAGTTCTAATCACAATGGAGACTTTTCTTGTTCCATATGTAAAATATAGCATGCAGGTTGAAATATTAATGTGTTTAGAACTTTAATAACTCATTTACTTTATCAGAGAATAACATCTTCTATCTCTTACATCAGGCTTTTGGGCAGGTACTGTGGCTTAGCTGGTGAAAGCGCCTGTTTCGTAAACAGGAGACCCTGGGTTCAAATCCCAGCAGTACCTCAGATAGCAAGTTCCTAGCAAGGAACTTCCTTTGCTAGGAATGTTGTTAATTGCCCACAATAGTTTTTCTTTCATGAACCTCTTGACATTTGATTGAAATTTTGCATGCATGCTTAGATTTCCAGAGATGCTTCTGGTGAAATAATGCAGATGTGTAAATAGTATGTGTGCCTCGTAAACTCAGTCGGTAGAGCATGAGACTCTTAATCTCAGGTCATCAATAACATCATGCTAGTAGGCAGGTACTGTGGTTTAGCGGTGAAAGCGCCTGTCTTGTAAACAGTAGACCCTGGGTTCAAATCCCAGCAGTAGCCTACCTCCGAAAGCAAGTTCTTAACTATTGTGTATTGCCCACAATAGTTTTTCTTTCACAGACCTCTTTACATTCGGTGAAAGAATGCAGCTGTGAACATGTTACTCGTGCCTGGTTAGCTCAGTCGGTAGAGCATGAGACTCTTAATCTCAGGGTCGTGGGTTCGAGCCCCACATCGGGCGAAGCCAATTGCCATTTAATGATACGGAAGTGTGCACTAAAGTATTAGACTCTGATAATTTCAATCTGTAGATGGGGTCAAGTTCAACTATACGCAAAAATGCTACAAAGTGCAGAAAATGTGTCATGGCCTGCTCTCTACAGGTTGAATGGGTCCACTAGGTTGTGCTGTTGGCTACAGTTCTAATCACAAAGGAGACTTTTCTTGTTCCATATGTAAAATCTAGCATGGAGGTTGAAAATAATGTGTTTAGAACTTTAATAACTCATTTACTTTATCAGAGAATAGCATCTATCTCTAACATCAGGCTTTTAGGCAGGTACTGTGGCTTATCTGGTGAAAGTGTCTGTTTCGTAATGTTGTTTATTGCCCACAATAGTTTTTCTTTCATGAACCTCTTGACATTTTATTTAAATTTTGCATGCATGCTTAGATTTCCAGAGATGCTTCTGGTGAAAAAATGCAGCTGTGTAAATAGTATGTGTGCCTCGTAAACTCAGTCGGTAGAGCATGAGACTCTTAATCTCAGGTCATCAATAACAGCATGCTAGTAGGCAGGTACTGTGGCTTAGCGGTGAAAGCGCCTGTCTTGTAAACAGGAGACCCTGGGTTCAAATCCCAGCAGTACCTCAGAAAGCAAGTTCCTAGCAATGTTGTTTATTGCCCACAATAGTTTTTCTTTCATGAACCTCTTGACATTTAATTGAAATTTTGCATGCATGCTTAGATTTCCAGAGATGCTTCTGGTGAAATAATGCAGCTGTGTAAATAGTATGTGTGCCTGGTAAGCTCAGTCGGTAGAGCATGAGACTCTTAATCTCAGGTCATCAATAACATCACGCGAGTAGGCAGGTACTGTGGCTTAGCGGTGAAAGCGCCTGTCTTGTAAACAGGAGACCCTGGGTTCAAATCCCAGCAGTAGCCTACCTCCGAAAGCAAGTTCTTAACTATTGTGTATTGCCCACAATAGTTTTTCTTTCACAGACCTCTTTACATTCGGTGAAAGAATGCAGCTGTGAACATGTTACTCGTGCCTGGTTAGCTCAGTCGGTAGAGCATGAGACTCTTAATCTCAGGGTCGTGGGTTCGAGCCCCACATCGGGCGAAGCCAATTGCCATTTGATGATACGGAAGTGTGCACTGAAGTATTAGACTCTGATCATTTCAATCTGTAGATGAGGTCAAGTTCAACTATATGCAAAAATGCTACAAAGTGCAGAAAATGTGTCATGGCCTGCTCTCTACAGGTTGAATGGGTCCACTAGGTTGTGCTGTTGGCTACAGTTCTAATCACAAAGGAGACTTTTCTTGTTCCATATGTAAAATCTAGCATGGAGGTTGAAAATAATGTGTTTAGAACTTTAATAACTCATTTACTTTATCAGAGAATAGCATCTATCTCTAACATCAGGCTTTTAGGCAGGTACTGTGGCTTATCTGGTGAAAGTGTCTGTTTCGTAATGTTGTTTATTGCCCACAATAGTTTTTCTTTCATGAACCTCTTGACATTTGATTTAAATTTTGCATGCATGCTTAGATTTCCAGAGATGCTTCTGGTGAAATAATGCAGCTGTGTAAATAGTATGTGTGCCTCGTAAACTCAGTCGGTAGAGCATGAGACTCTTAATCTCAGGTCATCAATAACATCATGCCAGTAGGCAGGTACTGTGGCTTAGCGGTGAAAGCGCCTGTCTTGTAAACAGGAGACCCTGGGTTCAAATCCCAGCAGTACCTCCGAAAGCAAGTTCTTAACTATTGTGTATTGCCCACAATAGTTTTTCTTTCACAGACCTCTTTACATTCGGTGAAAGAATGCAGCTGTGAAGATGTCACTCGTGCCTGGTTAGCTCAGTTGGTAGAGCATGAGACTCTTAATCTCAGGGTCGTGGGTTCGAGCCCCACATTGGGCGAAGCCAATTGCCATTTGATGATACGGAAGTGTGCACTAAATTATTAGACTCTGATCATTTAAATCTGTAGATGATGTCCAGTTCAACTATACGCGAATATGCTACAAAGTGCAAAAAATGTGTCATGCCCTGCTCTCTACAGGTTGAATGTGTCCACTAGTTTGTGCTGTTGGCTACAGTTCTAATCACAATGGAGACTTTTCTTGTTCCATATGTAAAATATAGCATGCAGGTTGAAATATTAATGTGTTTAGAACTTTAATAACTCATTTACTTTATCACAGAATAACATCTTCTATCTCTAACATCAGGCTTTTGGGCAGGTACTGTGGCTTAGCTGGTGAAAGCGCCTGTTTCGTAAACAGGAGACCCTGGGTTCAAATCCCAGCAGTACCTCAGAAACCAAGTTCCTAGCAAGGAACTTCCTTTGCTAGGAATGTTGTTAATTGCCCACAATAGTTTTCTTTCATGAACCTCTTGACATTTGATTGAAATTTTGCATGCATGCTTAGATTTCCAGAGATGCTTCTGGTGAAATAATGCAGATGTGTAAATATTATGTGTGCCTCGTAAACTCAGTCGGTAGAGCATGAGACTCTTAATCTCAGGTCATCAATAACATCATGCTAGTAGGCAGGTACTGTGGCTTAGCGGTGAAAGTGCCTCTCTTGTAAACAGAAGACCCTGGGTTCAAATCCCAGCAGTACCTCCAAAAGCAAGTTCTTAACTATTGTGTATTGCCCACAATAGTTTTTCTTTCACAGACCTCTTTACATTCGGTGAAAGAATGCAGCTGTGAACATGGTACTCGTGCCTGGTTAGCTCAGTCGGTAGAGCATGAGACTCTTAATCTCAGGGTCGTGTGTTCGAGCCCCACATCGGGCGAAGCCGATTTCCATTTGATAATACGGAAGTGTGCATTAAACTATTAGACTCTGATCATTTCAATCTGAAGATGAGGTCCAGTTCAACTATACGCAAATATGCTACAAAGTGCAAAAAATGTGTCTTACCCTACTCTCTACAGGTTGAATCTGTCCACTAGGTTGTGCTGTTGGCTACAGTTCTAATGACAATGGAGACTTTTCTTGTTCCATATGTAAAATATAGCATGCAGGTTGAAATATGAATGTGGTTAGAACTTTAATAACTCATTTACTTTATCAGAGAATAACATCTTCTATCTCTAACATCAGGCTTTTGGGCAGGTACTGTGGCTTATCTGGTGAAAGTGTCTGTTTCGTAATGTTGTTTATTGCCCACAATAGTTTTTCTTTCATGAACCTCTTGACATTTGATTTAAATTTTGCATGCATGCTTAGATTTCCAGAGATGCTTCTGGTGAAATAATGCAGCTGTGTAAATAGTATGTGTGCCTCGTAAACTCAGTCGGTAGAGCATGAGACTCTTAATCTCAGGTCATCAATAACATCATGCTAGTAGGCAGGTACTGTGGCTTAGCGGTGAAAGTGCCTCTCTTGTAAACAGGAGACCCTGGGTTCAAATTGCAGCAGTACCTCCGAAAGCTAGTTCTTAACTATTGTGTATTGCCCACAATAGTTTTTCTTTCACAGACCTCTTTACATTCGGTGAAAGAATGCAGCTGTGAACATGATACTCGTGCCTGGTTAGCTCAGTCGGTAGAGCATGAGACTCTTAATCTCAGGGTCGTGGGTTCGAGCCCCACATCGGGCGAAGCCGATTTCCATTTGATGATACGGAAGTGTGCACTAAACTATTAGACTCTGATCATTTCAATCTGAAGATGAGGTCCAGTTCAACTATACGCAAATATTCTACAAAGTGCAAAAAATGTGTCTTACCCTGCTCTCTACATGTTGAATGTGTCCACTAGGTTGTGCTGTTGGCTACAGTTCTAATGACAATGGAGACTTTTCTTGTTCCATATGTAAAATATAGCATGCAGGTTGAAATATGAATGTGGTTAGAACTTTAATAACTCATTTACTTTATCAGAGAATAACATCTTCTATCTCTAACATCAGGCTCTTGGGCAGGTACTGTGGCTTATCTGGTGAAAGTGTCTGTTTCGTAATGTTGTTTATTGCCCACAATAGTTTTTCTTTCATGAACCTCTTGACATTTGATTTAAATTTTGCATGCATGCTTAGATTTCCAGAGATGCTTCTGGTGAAATAATGCAGCTGTGTAAATAGTATGTGTGCCTCGTAAACTCAGTCGGTAGAGCATGAGACTCTTAATCTCAGGTCATCAATAACATCATGCTAGTAGGCAGGTACTGTGAGTTAGCGGTGAAAGCGCCTGTCTTGTAAACAGGAGACCCTGGGTTCAAATCCCAGCAGTACCTCCGAAAGCAAGTTCTTAACTATTGTGAATTGCCCACAATAGTTTTTCTTCCACAGACCTCTTTACATTCGGTGAAAGAATGCAGCTGTGAACATGTTACTCGTGCCTGGTTAGCTCAGTCGGTAGAGCATGAGACTCTTAATCTCAGGGTCGTCGGTTCGAGCCCCACATTGGGCGAAGCCAATTGCCATTTGATGATACGGAAGTGTGCACTAAAGTATTGGACTCTGATCATTTAAATCTGTAGATGAGGTCCAGTTCAACTATACGCGAATATGCTACAAAGTGCAAAAAATGTGTCATGCCCTGCTCTCTACAGGTTGAATGTGTCCACTAGTTTGTGCTGTTGGCTACAGTTCTAATCACAATGGAGACTTTTCTTGTTCCATATGTAAAATATAGCATGCAGGTTGAAATATTAATGTGTTTAGAACTTTAATAACTCATTTACTTTATCACAGAATAACATCTTCTATCTCTAACATCAGGCTTTTGGGCAGGTACTGTGGCTTAGCTGGTGAAAGCGCCTGTTTCGTAAACAGGAGACCCTGGGTTCAAATCCCAGCAGTACCTCAGAAACCAAGTTCCTAGCAAGGAACTTCCTTTGCTAGGAATGTTGTTAATTGGCCACAATAGTTTTTCTTTCATGAACCTCTTGACATTTGATTGAAATTTTGCATGCATGCTTAGATTTCCAGAGATGCTTCTGGTGAAATAATGCAGATGTGTAAATAGTATGTGTGCCTCGTAAACTCAGTCGGTAGAGCATGAGACTCTTAATCTCAGGTCATCAATAACATCATGGTAGTAGGCAGGTACTGTGGCTTAGCGGTGAAAGCGCCTCTCTTGTAAACAGGAGACCTTGGGTTCAAATCCCAGCAGTACCTCCGAAAGCAAGTTCTTAACTATTGTGTATTGCCCACAATAGTTTTTCTTTCACAGACCTCTTTACATTCGGTGAAAGAATGCAGCTGTGAACATGGTACTCGTGCCTGGTTAGCTCAGTCGGTAGAGCATGAGACTCTTAATCTCAGGGTCGTGGGTTCGAGCCCCACATCGGGTGAAGCCGATTTCCATTTGATAATACGGAAGTGTGCACTAAACTATTAGACTCTGATCATTTCAATCTGAAGATGAGGTCCATTTCAACTATACGCAAATATGCTACAAAGTGCAAAAAATGTGTCTTACCCTACTCTCTACAGGTTGAATGTGTCCACTAGGTTGTGCTGTTGGCTACAGTTCTAATGACAATGGAGACTTTTCTTGTTCCATATGTAAAATATAGCATGCAGGTTGAAATATGAATGTGGTTAGAACTTTAATAACTCATTTACTTTATCAGAGAATAACATCTTCTATCTCTAACATCAGGCTTTTGGGCAGGTACTGTGGCTTATCTGGTGAAAGTGTCTGTTTCGTAATGTTGTTTATTGCCCACAATAGTTTTTCTTTCATGAACCTCTTGACATTTGATTTAAATTTTGCATGCATGCTTAGATTTCCAGAGATGCTTCTGGTGAAATAATGCAGCTGTGTAAATAGTATGTGTGCCTCGTAAACTCAGTCGGTAGAGCATGAGACTCTTAATCTCAGGTCATCAATAACATCATGCTAGTAGGCAGGTACTGTGGCTTAGCGGTGAAAGCGCCTGTCTTGTAAACAGGAGACCCTGGGTTCAAATCCCAGCAGTACCTCCGAAAGCAAGTTCTTAACTATTGTGTATTGCCCACAATAGTTTTTCTTTCACAGACCTCTTTACATTCGGTGAAAGAATGCAGCTGTGAACATGTTACTCGTGCCTGGTTAGCTCAGTCGGTAGAGCATGAGACTCTTAATCTCAGGGTCGTGGGTTCGAGCCCCACATCGGGCGAAGCCAATTGCCATTTAATTATACGGAAGTGTGCACTAAAGTATTAGACTCTGATCATTTCAATCTGTAGATGAGGTCCATTTCAACTATACGCAAATATGCTACAAAGTGCAAAAAATGTGTCTTACCCTACTCTCTACAGGTTGAATGTGTCCACTAGGTTGTGCTGTTGGCTACAGTTCTAATGACAATGGAGACTTTTCTTGTTCCATATGTAAAATATAGCATGCAGGTTGAAATATGAATGTGGTTAGAACTTTAATAACTCATTTACTTTATCAGAGAATAACATCTTCTATCTCTAACATCAGGCTTTTGGGCAGGTACTGTGGCTTATCTGGTGAAAGTGTCTGTTTCGTAATGTTGTTTATTGCCCACAATAGTTTTTCTTTCATGAACCTCTTGACATTTGATTTAAATTTTGCATGCATGCTTAGATTTCCAGAGATGCTTCTGGTGAAATAATGCAGCTGTGTAAATAGTATGTGTGCCTCGTAAACTCAGTCGGTAGAGCATGAGACTCTTAATCTCAGGTCATCAATAACATCATGCTTGTAGGCAGGTACTGTGGCTTAGCGGTGAAAGCACCTGTCTTGTAAACAGGAGACCCTGGGTTCAAATCCCAGCAGTACCTCAGAAAGCAAGTTCCTAGCAATGTTGTTTATTGCCCACAATAGTTTTTCTTTCATGAACCTCTTGACATTTAATTGAAATTTTGCATGCATGCTTAGATTTCCAGAGATGCTTCTGGTGAAATAATGCAGCTGTGTAAATAGTATGTGTGCCTGGTAAGCTCAGTCGGTAGAGCATGAGACTCTTAATCTCAGGTCATCAATAACATCATGCTAGTAGGCAGGTACTGTGGCTTAGCGGTGAAAGCGCCTCTCTTGTAAACAGAAGACCCTGGGTTCAAATCCCAGCAGTACCTCCAAAAGCAAGTTCTTAACTATTGTGTATTGCCCACAATAGTTTTTCTTTCACAGACCTCTTTACATTCGGTGAAAGAATGCAGCTGTGAACATGGTACTCGTGCCTGGTTAGCTCAGTCGGTAGAGCATGAGACTTTTAATCTCAGGGTCGTGTGTTCGAGCCCCACATCGGGTGAAGCCGATTTCCATTTGATAATACGGAAGTGTGCACTAAACTATTAGACTCTGATCATTTCAATCTGAAGATGAGGTCCAGTTCAACTATACGCAAATATGCTACAAAGTGCAAAAAATTTGTCTTACCCTACTCTCTACAGGTTGAATGTGTCCACTAGGTTGTGCTGTTGGCTACAGTTCTAATGACAATGGAGACTTTTCTTGTTCCATATGTAAAATATAGCATGCAGGATGAAATATGAATGTGGTTAGAACTTTAATAACTCATTTACTTTATCAGAGAATGACATCTTCTATCTCTAACATCAGGCTTTTGGGCAGGTACTGTGGCTTATCTGGTGAAAGTGTCTGTTTCGTAATGTTGTTTATTGCCCACAATAGTTTTTCTTTCATGAACCTCTTGACATTTGATTTAAATTTTGCATGCATGCTTAGATTTCCAGAGATGCTTCTGGTGAAATAATGCAGCTGTGTAAATAGTATGTGTGCCTCGTAAACTCAGTCGGTAGAGCATGAGACTCTTAATCTCAGGTCATCAATAACATCATGCTAGTAGGCAGGTACTGTGGCTTAGCGGTGAAAGCGCCTGTCTTGTAAACAGGAGACCCTGGGTTCAAATCCCAGCAGTACCTCCGAAAGCAAGTTCTTAACTATTGTGTATTGCCCACAATAGTTTTTCTTTCACAGACCTCTTTACATTCGGTGAAAGAATGCAGCATGAGACTCTTAATCTCAGGGTCGTGGGTTCGAGCCCCACATTGGGCGAAGCCAATTGCCATTTGATGATACGGAAGTGTGCACTAAAGTATTAGACTCTGATCATTTCAATCTGTAGATGAGGTCCAGTTCAACTATACGCAAATATGCTACAAAGTGCAAAAACTGTGTCATGCCCTGCTCTCTACAGGTTGAATGTGTCCACTAGGTTGTGCTGTTGGCTACAGTTCTAATCACAATGGAGACTTTTCTTGTTCCATATGTAAAATATAGCATGCAGGTTGAAATATTAATGTGTTTAGAACTTTAATAACTCATTTACTTTATCAGAGAATAACATCTTCTATCTCTTACATCAGGCTTTTGGGCAGGTACTGTGGCTTAGCTGGTGAAAGCGCCTGTTTCGTAAACAGGAGACCCTGGGTTCAAATCCCAGCAGTACCTCAGATAGCAAGTTCCTAGCAAGGAACTTCCTTTGCTAGGAATGTTGTTAATTGCCCACAATAGTTTTTCTTTCATGAACCTCTTGACATTTGATTGAAATTTTGCATGCATGCTTAGATTTCCAGAGATGCTTCTGGTGAAATAATGCAGATGTGTAAATAGTATGTGTGCCTCGTAAACTCAGTCGGTAGAGCATGAGACTCTTAATCTCAGGTCATCAATAACATCATGCTAGTAGGCAGGTACTGTGGTTTAGCGGTGAAAGCGCCTGTCTTGTAAACAGTAGACCCTGGGTTCAAATCCCAGCAGTAGCCTACCTCCGAAAGCAAGTTCTTAACTATTGTGTATTGCCCACAATAGTTTTTCTTTCACAGACCTCTTTACATTCGGTGAAAGAATGCAGCTGTGAACATGTTACTCGTGCCTGGTTAGCTCAGTCGGTAGAGCATGAGACTCTTAATCTCAGGGTCGTGGGTTCGAGCCCCACATCGGGCGAAGCCAATTGCCATTTAATGATACGGAAGTGTGCACTAAAGTATTAGACTCTGATAATTTCAATCTGTAGATGGGGTCAAGTTCAACTATACGCAAAAATGCTACAAAGTGCAGAAAATGTGTCATGGCCTGCTCTCTACAGGTTGAATGGGTCCACTAGGTTGTGCTGTTGGCTACAGTTCTAATCACAAAGGAGACTTTTCTTGTTCCATATGTAAAATCTAGCATGGAGGTTGAAAATAATGTGTTTAGAACTTTAATAACTCATTTACTTTATCAGAGAATAGCATCTATCTCTAACATCAGGCTTTTAGGCAGGTACTGTGGCTTATCTGGTGAAAGTGTCTGTTTCGTAATGTTGTTTATTGCCCACAATAGTTTTTCTTTCATGAACCTCTTGACATTTTATTTAAATTTTGCATGCATGCTTAGATTTCCAGAGATGCTTCTGGTGAAAAAATGCAGCTGTGTAAATAGTATGTGTGCCTCGTAAACTCAGTCGGTAGAGCATGAGACTCTTAATCTCAGGTCATCAATAACAGCATGCTAGTAGGCAGGTACTGTGGCTTAGCGGTGAAAGCGCCTGTCTTGTAAACAGGAGACCCTGGGTTCAAATCCCAGCAGTACCTCAGAAAGCAAGTTCCTAGCAATGTTGTTTATTGCCCACAATAGTTTTTCTTTCATGAACCTCTTGACATTTAATTGAAATTTTGCATGCATGCTTAGATTTCCAGAGATGCTTCTGGTGAAATAATGCAGCTGTGTAAATAGTATGTGTGCCTGGTAAACTCAGTCGGTAGAGCATGAGACTCTTAATCTCAGGTCATCAATAACATCACGCTAGTAGGCAGGTACTGTGGCTTAGCGGTGAAAGCGCCTGTCTTGTAAACAGGAGACCCTGGGTTCAAATCCCAGCAGTAGCCTACCTCCGAAAGCAAGTTCTTAACTATTGTGTATTGCCCACAATAGTTTTTCTTTCACAGACCTCTTTACATTCGGTGAAAGAATGCAGCTGTGAACATGTTACTCGTGCCTGGTTAGCTCAGTCGGTAGAGCATGAGACTCTTAATCTCAGGGTCGTGGGTTCGAGCCCCACATCGGGCGAAGCCGATTTCCATTTGATAATACGGAAGTGTGCACTAAAGTATTAGACTCTGATCATTTCAATCTGAAGATGAGGTCCATTTCAACTATACGCAAATATGCTACAAAGTGCAAAAAATGTGTCTTACCCTACTCTCTACAGGTTGAATGTGTCCACTAGGTTGTGCTGTTGGCTACAGTTCTAATGACAATGGAGACTTTTCTTGTTCCATATGTAAAATATAGCATGCAGGTTGAAATATGAATGTGGTTAGAACTTTAATAACTCATTTACTTTATCAGAGAATAACATCTTCTATCTCTAACATCAGGCTTTTGGGCAGGTACTGTGGCTTATCTGGTGAAAGTGTCTGTTTCGTAATGTTGTTTATTGCCCACAATAGTTTTTCTTTCATGAACCTCTTGACATTTGATTTAAATTTTGCATGCATGCTTAGATTTCCAGAGATGCTTCTGGTGAAATAATGCAGCTGTGTAAATAGTATGTGTGCCTCGTAAACTCAGTCGGTAGAGCATGAGACTCTTAATCTCAGGTCATCAATAACATCATGCTAGTAGGCAGGTACTGTGGCTTAGCGGTGAAAGCGCCTGTCTTGTAAACAGGAGACCCTGGGTTCAAATCCCAGCAGTACCTCCGAAAGCAAGTTCTTAACTATTGTGTATTGCCCACAATAGTTTTTCTTTCACAGACCTCTTTACATTCGGTGAAAGAATGCAGCATGAGACTCTTAATCTCAGGGTCGTGGGTTCGAGCCCCACATTGGGCGAAGCCAATTGCCATTTGATGATACGGAAGTGTGCACTAAAGTATTAGACTCTGATCATTTCAATCTGTAGATGAGGTCCAGTTCAACTATACGCAAATATGCTACAAAGTGCAAAAACTGTGTCATGCCCTGCTCTCTACAGGTTGAATGTGTCCACTAGGTTGTGCTGTTGGCTACAGTTCTAATCACAATGGAGACTTTTCTTGTTCCATATGTAAAATATAGCATGCAGGTTGAAATATTAATGTGTTTAGAACTTTAATAACTCATTTACTTTATCAGAGAATAACATCTTCTATCTCTTACATCAGGCTTTTGGGCAGGTACTGTGGCTTAGCTGGTGAAAGCGCCTGTTTCGTAAACAGGAGACCCTGGGTTCAAATCCCAGCAGTACCTCAGATAGCAAGTTCCTAGCAAGGAACTTCCTTTGCTAGGAATGTTGTTAATTGCCCACAATAGTTTTTCTTTCATGAACCTCTTGACATTTGATTGAAATTTTGCATGCATGCTTAGATTTCCAGAGATGCTTCTGGTGAAATAATGCAGATGTGTAAATAGTATGTGTGCCTCGTAAACTCAGTCGGTAGAGCATGAGACTCTTAATCTCAGGTCATCAATAACATCATGCTAGTAGGCAGGTACTGTGGTTTAGCGGTGAAAGCGCCTGTCTTGTAAACAGTAGACCCTGGGTTCAAATCCCAGCAGTAGCCTACCTCCGAAAGCAAGTTCTTAACTATTGTGTATTGCCCACAATAGTTTTTCTTTCACAGACCTCTTTACATTCGGTGAAAGAATGCAGCTGTGAACATGTTACTCGTGCCTGGTTAGCTCAGTCGGTAGAGCATGAGACTCTTAATCTCAGGGTCGTGGGTTCGAGCCCCACATCGGGCGAAGCCAATTGCCATTTAATGATACGGAAGTGTGCACTAAAGTATTAGACTCTGATAATTTCAATCTGTAGATGGGGTCAAGTTCAACTATACGCAAAAATGCTACAAAGTGCAGAAAATGTGTCATGGCCTGCTCTCTACAGGTTGATTGGGTCCACTAGGTTGTGCTGTTGGCTACAGTTCTAATCACAAAGGAGACTTTTCTTGTTCCATATGTAAAATCTAGCATGGAGGTTGAAAATAATGTGTTTAGAACTTTAATAACTCATTTACTTTATCAGAGAATAGCATCTATCTCTAACATCAGGCTTTTAGGCAGGTACTGTGGCTTATCTGGTGAAAGTGTCTGTTTCGTAATGTTGTTTATTGCCCACAATAGTTTTTCTTTCATGAACCTCTTGACATTTTATTTAAATTTTGCATGCATGCTTAGATTTCCAGAGATGCTTCTGGTGAAAAAATGCAGCTGTGTAAATAGTATGTGTGCCTCGTAAACTCAGTCGGTAGAGCATGAGACTCTTAATCTCAGGTCATCAATAACAGCATGCTAGTAGGCAGGTACTGTGGCTTAGCGGTGAAAGCGCCTGTCTTGTAAACAGGAGACCCTGGGTTCAAATCCCAGCAGTACCTCAGAAAGCAAGTTCCTAGCAATGTTGTTTATTGCCCACAATAGTTTTTCTTTCATGAACCTCTTGACATTTAATTGAAATTTTGCATGCATGCTTAGATTTCCAGAGATGCTTCTGGTGAAATAATGCAGCTGTGTAAATAGTATGTGTGCCTGGTAAGCTCAGTCGGTAGAGCATGAGACTCTTAATCTCAGGTCATCAATAACATCACGCGAGTAGGCAGGTACTGTGGCTTAGCGGTGAAAGCGCCTGTCTTGTAAACAGGAGACCCTGGGTTCAAATCCCAGCAGTAGCCTACCTCCGAAAGCAAGTTCTTAACTATTGTGTATTGCCCACAATAGTTTTTCTTTCACAGACCTCTTTACATTCGGTGAAAGAATGCAGCTGTGAACATGTTACTCGTGCCTGGTTAGCTCAGTCGGTAGAGCATGAGACTCTTAATCTCAGGGTCGTGGGTTCGAGCCCCACATCGGGCGAAGCCAATTGCCATTTGATGATACGGAAGTGTGCACTGAAGTATTAGACTCTGATCATTTCAATCTGTAGATGAGGTCAAGTTCAACTATATGCAAAAATGCTACAAAGTGCAGAAAATGTGTCATGGCCTGCTCTCTACAGGTTGAATGGGTCCACTAGGTTGTGCTGTTGGCTACAGTTCTAATCACAAAGGAGACTTTTCTTGTTCCATATGTAAAATCTAGCATGGAGGTTGAAAATAATGTGTTTAGAACTTTAATAACTCATTTACTTTATCAGAGAATAGCATCTATCTCTAACATCAGGCTTTTAGGCAGGTACTGTGGCTTATCTGGTGAAAGTGTCTGTTTCGTAATGTTGTTTATTGCCCACAATAGTTTTTCTTTCATGAACCTCTTGACATTTGATTTAAATTTTGCATGCATGCTTAGATTTCCAGAGATGCTTCTGGTGAAATAATGCAGCTGTGTAAATAGTATGTGTGCCTCGTAAACTCAGTCGGTAGAGCATGAGACTCTTAATCTCAGGTCATCAATAACATCATGCCAGTAGGCAGGTACTGTGGCTTAGCGGTGAAAGCGCCTGTCTTGTAAACAGGAGACCCTGGGTTCAAATCCCAGCAGTACCTCCGAAAGCAAGTTCTTAACTATTGTGTATTGCCCACAATAGTTTTTCTTTCACAGACCTCTTTACATTCGGTGAAAGAATGCAGCTGTGAAGATGTCACTCGTGCCTGGTTAGCTCAGTTGGTAGAGCATGAGACTCTTAATCTCAGGGTCGTGGGTTCGAGCCCCACATTGGGCGAAGCCAATTGCCATTTGATGATACGGAAGTGTGCACTAAATTATTAGACTCTGATCATTTAAATCTGTAGATGATGTCCAGTTCAACTATACGCGAATATGCTACAAAGTGCAAAAAATGTGTCATGCCCTGCTCTCTACAGGTTGAATGTGTCCACTAGTTTGTGCTGTTGGCTACAGTTCTAATCACAATGGAGACTTTTCTTGTTCCATATGTAAAATATAGCATGCAGGTTGAAATATTAATGTGTTTAGAACTTTAATAACTCATTTACTTTATCACAGAATAACATCTTCTATCTCTAACATCAGGCTTTTGGGCAGGTACTGTGGCTTAGCTGGTGAAAGCGCCTGTTTCGTAAACAGGAGACCCTGGGTTCAAATCCCAGCAGTACCTCAGAAACCAAGTTCCTAGCAAGGAACTTCCTTTGCTAGGAATGTTGTTAATTGCCCACAATAGTTTTCTTTCATGAACCTCTTGACATTTGATTGAAATTTTGCATGCATGCTTAGATTTCCAGAGATGCTTCTGGTGAAATAATGCAGATGTGTAAATATTATGTGTGCCTCGTAAACTCAGTCGGTAGAGCATGAGACTCTTAATCTCAGGTCATCAATAACATCATGCTAGTAGGCAGGTACTGTGGCTTAGCGGTGAAAGTGCCTCTCTTGTAAACAGAAGACCCTGGGTTCAAATCCCAGCAGTACCTCCAAAAGCAAGTTCTTAACTATTGTGTATTGCCCACAATAGTTTTTCTTTCACAGACCTCTTTACATTCGGTGAAAGAATGCAGCTGTGAACATGGTACTCGTGCCTGGTTAGCTCAGTCGGTAGAGCATGAGACTCTTAATCTCAGGGTCGTGTGTTCGAGCCCCACATCGGGCGAAGCCGATTTCCATTTGATAATACGGAAGTGTGCATTAAACTATTAGACTCTGATCATTTCAATCTGAAGATGAGGTCCAGTTCAACTATACGCAAATATGCTACAAAGTGCAAAAAATGTGTCTTACCCTACTCTCTACAGGTTGAATCTGTCCACTAGGTTGTGCTGTTGGCTACAGTTCTAATGACAATGGAGACTTTTCTTGTTCCATATGTAAAATATAGCATGCAGGTTGAAATATGAATGTGGTTAGAACTTTAATAACTCATTTACTTTATCAGAGAATAACATCTTCTATCTCTAACATCAGGCTTTTGGGCAGGTACTGTGGCTTATCTGGTGAAAGTGTCTGTTTCGTAATGTTGTTTATTGCCCACAATAGTTTTTCTTTCATGAACCTCTTGACATTTGATTTAAATTTTGCATGCATGCTTAGATTTCCAGAGATGCTTCTGGTGAAATAATGCAGCTGTGTAAATAGTATGTGTGCCTCGTAAACTCAGTCGGTAGAGCATGAGACTCTTAATCTCAGGTCATCAATAACATCATGCTAGTAGGCAGGTACTGTGGCTTAGCGGTGAAAGTGCCTCTCTTGTAAACAGGAGACCCTGGGTTCAAATTGCAGCAGTACCTCCGAAAGCTAGTTCTTAACTATTGTGTATTGCCCACAATAGTTTTTCTTTCACAGACCTCTTTACATTCGGTGAAAGAATGCAGCTGTGAACATGATACTCGTGCCTGGTTAGCTCAGTCGGTAGAGCATGAGACTCTTAATCTCAGGGTCGTGGGTTCGAGCCCCACATCGGGCGAAGCCGATTTCCATTTGATGATACGGAAGTGTGCACTATACTATTAGACTCTGATCATTTCAATCTGAAGATGAGGTCCAGTTCAACTATACGCAAATATGCTACAAAGTGCAAAAAATGTGTCTTACCCTGCTCTCTACATGTTGAATGTGTCCACTAGGTTGTGCTGTTGGCTACAGTTCTAATGACAATGGAGACTTTTCTTGTTCCATATGTAAAATATAGCATGCAGGTTGAAATATGAATGTGGTTAGAACTTTAATAACTCATTTACTTTATCAGAGAATAACATCTTCTATCTCTAACATCAGGCTCTTGGGCAGGTACTGTGGCTTATCTGGTGAAAGTGTCTGTTTCGTAATGTTGTTTATTGCCCACAATAGTTTTTCTTTCATGAACCTCTTGACATTTGATTTAAATTTTGCATGCATGCTTAGATTTCCAGAGATGCTTCTGGTGAAATAATGCAGCTGTGTAAATAGTATGTGTGCCTCGTAAACTCAGTCGGTAGAGCATGAGACTCTTAATCTCAGGTCATCAATAACATCATGCTAGTAGGCAGGTACTGTGAGTTAGCGGTGAAAGCGCCTGTCTTGTAAACAGGAGACCCTGGGTTCAAATCCCAGCAGTACCTCCGAAAGCAAGTTCTTAACTATTGTGAATTGCCCACAATAGTTTTTCTTCCACAGACCTCTTTACATTCGGTGAAAGAATGCAGCTGTGAACATGTTACTCGTGCCTGGTTAGCTCAGTCGGTAGAGCATGAGACTCTTAATCTCAGGGTCGTCGGTTCGAGCCCCACATTGGGCGAAGCCAATTGCCATTTGATGATACGGAAGTGTGCACTAAAGTATTGGACTCTGATCATTTAAATCTGTAGATGAGGTCCAGTTCAACTATACGCGAATATGCTACAAAGTGCAAAAAATGTGTCATGCCCTGCTCTCTACAGGTTGAATGTGTCCACTAGTTTGTGCTGTTGGCTACAGTTCTAATCACAATGGAGACTTTTCTTGTTCCATATGTAAAATATAGCATGCAGGTTGAAATATTAATGTGTTTAGAACTTTAATAACTCATTTACTTTATCACAGAATAACATCTTCTATCTCTAACATCAGGCTTTTGGGCAGGTACTGTGGCTTAGCTGGTGAAAGCGCCTGTTTCGTAAACAGGAGACCCTGGGTTCAAATCCCAGCAGTACCTCAGAAACCAAGTTCCTAGCAAGGAACTTCCTTTGCTAGGAATGTTGTTAATTGGCCACAATAGTTTTTCTTTCATGAACCTCTTGACATTTGATTGAAATTTTGCATGCATGCTTAGATTTCCAGAGATGCTTCTGGTGAAATAATGCAGATGTGTAAATAGTATGTGTGCCTCGTAAACTCAGTCGGTAGAGCATGAGACTCTTAATCTCAGGTCATCAATAACATCATGGTAGTAGGCAGGTACTGTGGCTTAGCGGTGAAAGCGCCTCTCTTGTAAACAGGAGACCTTGGGTTCAAATCCCAGCAGTACCTCCGAAAGCAAGTTCTTAACTATTGTGTATTGCCCACAATAGTTTTTCTTTCACAGACCTCTTTACATTCGGTGAAAGAATGCAGCTGTGAACATGGTACTCGTGCCTGGTTAGCTCAGTCGGTAGAGCATGAGACTCTTAATCTCAGGGTCGTGGGTTCGAGCCCCACATCGGGTGAAGCCGATTTCCATTTGATAATACGGAAGTGTGCACTAAACTATTAGACTCTGATCATTTCAATCTGAAGATGAGGTCCATTTCAAATATAGCTGCAAGCAGCGATAAAGCGGGACCAAGATAGAAGAAGAAGAACAATGCGCAATAAGAACAATATGCACAAATACAAATCACAGGCAGAGTTGTCACTACCTGGATTTGAACCAGTGACCCTGTGGTCCAAAGGTGAGAGCTCTACCGACTGAGCTATGCAGACACAGTCAGTTGACTCATTCTAAACAGTAACATCATTCAGTATTCATATAGGTATTAGGTGCAGAAGAAGTTTCACAAAACAGCAATTTTCTTTGGTTCATAAAAACTTCATTTTTTCACTTAGAAAAAATGTGCTACGATTTTTTGTCCGTATAGGTCCAATGTTCACGTGTAGAAGTTTTCGTGCATTTTGATCAAAGATCCTGGGATGAGATACATTTTAACTGTTTTTCATATAATTCAAAATTGCAGGTGATTTAAAGGTCAGAGGTCAACAGTCAGTATACGCAAGTTGTTCGGCATTAGGAGACGCATATGTCTATCGAAGTTAAATTGCCGACGGTCAAACGGTTCATGAGCTATGCACGTTCAAAGTTTGTATTTTCAATTGAGCGCTATAGCGCCACCCTTTGGCCAATGGTCATGGGCTTTGCATAGTCATCGTTTGGCATGGCCCTCTACCAGAATCCCGCGTTTCGCGAAAACCGACTGCACGGTTCAGCCAGAGCTGCTATTTTTGTTGTTGTCTATTTCTTTTTAGGTGTATAAGAAATAGATTAATATAGCTGCAAGCAGCGATAAAGCGGGACCAAGATGGAAGAAGAACAATGCGCAATAAGAACAATATGCAAAAATGAGACTGACGAGCTGAGTTGTCTGTACCCGGGTTTGAAACAACAACCTTGCGGTCCAAGGGCAAGAGCTCTACTGACTATAGGCTACACGGAGACAATCAGTTACTCCATTGTTAACAGGAAAATCATTCAGTGTTAGTTCAGCAGTACTCAAACTTTTAGAAATTAGCAGATCTACATGCTCATAACATGTCCCGGTACAGTACAGTACAGTACAGTACAGTACAGTACAGTACAGTACAGTACAGTACAGTACAGTACAGTACAGTACAGTACAGTACAGTACCATATGGTACAGTACGGTACAGCACAGTGTGGTACAGTACAGTACGGTATTACACATTGCACTTATTAAACTATTACACTACTATTACACTATTACACTTATTACACCTATTATACTATTACACTACTATTACACTAATACACTAAATACACTTATTACACTATTACAACATTTGACTCAATACACTATTTCAATATTACACTATTACACTTATTACACTATTACACTATTACACTACTATTACACTACTATTATACTATTACACTACTATTACACTATTACACTTATTACACTATTACACTATTACACTATTACACTAAACACACTTATTACACTATTAAAAAATTTGACTCAATACACTATTTCAATATTACACAATTACACTATTACACTTATGACACTATGAGACTTATTACACTATTTCAGTTACTAGTATCTCTATTATTGTGATGCCATGTCCTAGTGCCTGATGGGTCAAATGTAATCTACTTCAATATTTATATAGTTGAGTCATCACAAATCTTGCAGCACACAATGGATACACTGAGTTGTCTTTACCGGGATTTGAACACACAACCTTGTGGTCCAACGGCGAGAGCTCTACCAACTGAGCTATGCAGACACAGTCAGTTGACTCATTCTAAACAGTAACATCATTCAGTATAAACTTTAGTGTGTGTGTGTGTGTGTGTGCGTGCGCGCGCAATTTTCATTGGCTCATAAAAACTTCATTTTTTCACTTAGAAAAAATGTGCTACGAATATTTGTCCGTATAGGTCCAAAGTTCACGTGTAGAAGTTTTCGTGCATTTTGTGCAAAGATTCTGGGAGGAGTTACATTTGAACTGTTTTTCATATAATTCAAAATGGCGGGTGATCTAAAGGTCAGAGGTCAAAAGTCAGAACACGAAAGTTGTTCGGCATGTGGAGACACATATGTGTATAAAAGTGTCATTGCCAACGGTCAAACGGTTCATGAGATATGCACGTTCAAAGTTTGCAAGTTTGCAAGTTTTGCATCAATTGAGTGCTATAGCGCCACCATTTGGCCAATTGTGATGGGCTTCGCATAGTTAAGTGACATAAGCATATGTGTGTATTAGAGGCAGAAGAAAAAAATTCACAAAACAGCAATTTTCATTGCTTCATAAAAACTTAATCTTTTCACTTAGAAAAAATGTGTTACGATTATTTGTCCGTATAGGTCCAAAGTTCACGTGTAGAAGTTTTCGTGCATTTTGAGCAAAGATTCTGGGAGGAGTTACATTTGAACTGTTTTTCAAATAATTCAAAATGGCGGGTGATCTAAAGGTCAGAGGTCAAAAGTCAGAACAAGGAAGTTGTTCGGCATGAGGAGACACATATGTGCATCAAAGTGTCATTGCCAACGGTCAAACGGTTCATGAGATATGCACGTTCAAAGTTTGCAAGTTTGCAAGTTTTGCTTCAATTGAGTGCTATAGCGCCACCATTTGGCCAATCATGATGGGCTTCGCATAGTCACCGTTTGGCATGGTCCTCTATCATGTTGACAAATTTTGCGCAAACCGACTGCACGGTTCAGTCAGAACAGCTATTTTTGGCGGAAGGAGAATAAAATAAAGTACTGATCATATAATTCAAAATGGCGGGTGATCTAAAGGTCAGAGGTCAAAAGTCAGAACACGAAAGTTGTTCAGCACGAGGAGACGCATATGGGTATCAAAGTTTCATTGCCAACGGTCAAACGGTTCATGAGCTATGCACGTTCAAAGTTAGCATTTTAAATTGAGCGCTATAGCGCCACCATTTGGCCAATCGTCTTGGGCTTCGCATATTCACCGTTTGGCATGGCCCTCTACCAGATTACAGCGTTTCGCGAAAACCGACTGCACCATTCAGTCAGAACAGCTATTTTTGGCGGAAGGAGAAGGAGAAGAAGGAGAAGAAGAAGAAAAATAAACACAATAACAAAGAGTGACCAAAGTCACTGCGTGACTTCTTGGTCCCTAAATATAGCTGCAAGCAGCGATAAAGCGGGACCAAGATAGAAGAAGAACAATGCGCAATGAGAACAACACGCACAAATGAGACCGACGAGCTGAGTTGTCGGTACCGGGATTTGAACTCGCAACCTTGTGGACCGAAGGCGGGAGCTCTACTGACTGACCTACACAGAGACAATCATTGACTATATTGTAAACAGTAAAACCATTTAGTGATTTGGTAACAAGAAGGTGTGTCCTCATTTTAGGCATGTCTTGTGTGTGTGTGTGTGTGTGCGTGCGTGCGTGCGTGCGTGCGTGCGTGCGTGCGTGCGTGCGTGCGTGCGTGCGTGCCGGCCTGCCTGCCTGCCTGCCTGCCTGCCTGCCTGCCTGCCTGCCTGCCTGCCCCTGCCTGCCTGCGTGCGTGCGTGCGTGCGTGCGTGCGTGCGTGCGTGCGTGCGTGCGTGCGTGCGTGCGTGCGTGCGTGCGTGCGTGGCTGCATGCGTGGCTGCATGCGTGTGTGTGTTAGGCAGACAATCGTTCATAACCATGGATTTGGATTGAAGATCATCTCTTTAGTTTTTGTGGTGTTTAACATAAGGTGGCTATTATCACACCAGTCTTTAAAGTTATTGATCTCACTGATATAGCCCACAGGGCGTTCAACAATATGTACAAATAAGACTGACAAGGTGAGTTGTCAGTAGCTGGATTTGAACACACAACCTTGCGGTCCAAGGGCAAGAGCTCGACTGACTGAGCTACACGGAGACAATCAGTTACTCCATTGTTAACAGGAAAATCATTCAGTGTTAGTTCAGCATAAGTACTCAGACTTTTAGAAATTAGCAGATCTACATGCTCATAACATGTCCCGGTACGGTACGGTACGGTACAGTACGGTACAGTATGGTACAGTACAGTACAGTACAGTACAGTATGGTGCAGTACAGTACAGTACGGTGCAGTACAGTACAGTACAGTACAGTACAGTACAGTACAGTACAGTACAGTACAGTACAGTACAGTACAGTACCATATGGTACAATACGGTACAGCACAGTATGGTACAGTACAGTACGGTATTACACATTGCACTTATTACACTATTACACTACTATTACACTATTACACTATTACACTAAATACACTTATTACACTATTAAAAAATTTGACTCAATACACTATTTCAATATTACACAATTACACTTATTACACTATGAGACTTATTACACTATTTCAGTTACTAGTATCTCTATTATTGTGATGCCATGTCCTAGTGCCTGATGGGTCAAATGTAATCTACTTCAATATTTATATAGTTGAGTCATCACAAATCTTGCAGCACACAATGGATACACTGAGTTGTCATTACCGGGATTTGAACACACAACCTTGTGGTCCAACGGCGAGAGCTCTACCAACTGAGCTATGCAGACACAGTCAGTTGACTCATTCTAAACAGTAACATCATTCAGTATAAACTTTAGTGTGTGTGTGTGTGTGCGTGCGCGCGCAATTTTCATTGGCTCATAAAAACTTCATTTTTTCACTTAGAAAAAATGTGCTACGATTATTTGTCCGTATATGTCCAAAGTTCACGTGTAGAAGTTTTCGTGCATTTTGAGCAAAGATTCTGGGAGACGTTACATTTGAACTGTTTTTCATATAATTCAAAATGGCGGGTGATCTAAAGGTCAGAGGTCAAAAGTCAGAACACGAAAGTTGTTCGGCATGAGGAGACACATATGTGTATCAAAGTGTCATTGCCAACGGTCAAACGGTTCATGAGATATGCACGTTCAAAGTTTGCAAGTTTGCAAGTTTTGCATCAATTGAGTGTTATAGCGCCACCATTTGGCCAATCATGATGGGATTCGCATAGTAAAGTGACATAAGCATGTGTGTGTATTAGAGGCAGAAGAATAATTTTCACAAAACAGCAATTTTCATTGGCTCATAAAAACTTCATTTTTTCACTTAACAAAAATGTGCTACGATTATTTGTCCGTATAGGTCCAAAGTTCACGTGTAGAAGTTTTCGTGCATTTTGAGCAAAGATTCTGGGAGGAGTTACATTTGAACTGTTTTTCAAATAATTCAAAATGGCGGGTGATCTAAAGGTCAGAGGTCAAAAGTCAGAACTCGGAAGTTGTTCGGCATGAGGAGACACATATGTGTATCAAAGTGTCATTGCCAACGGTCAAACGGTTCATGAGATATGCACGTTCAAAGTTTGCAAGTTTTGCAAGTTTTGCATCAATTGAGTGCTATAGCGCCACCATTTGGCCAATCGTCATGGGCTTCGCATAGTCACCGTTTGGCATGGTCCTCTATCATGTTGACAAGTTTTGCGCAAACCGACTGCACGGTTCAGTCAGAACAGCTATTTTTGGCAGAAGGAGAATAAAATAAAGTACTGATCATATAATTCAAAATGGCGGGTGATCTAAAGGTCAGAGGTCAAAAGTCAGAACACGAAAGTTGTTCAGCACGAGGATACGCATATGGGTATCAAAGTGTCATTGCCAACGGTCAAACGGTTCATGAGCTATGCACGTTCAAAGTTAGCATTTTCAATTGAGCGCTATAGCGCCACCATTTGGCCAATCGTCTTGGGCTTCGCATATTCACCGTTTGGCATGGCCCTCTACCAGATTACCGCGTTTCGCGAAAACCGACTGCACCATTCAGTCAGAACAGCTATTTTTGGCGGAAGAAGAAGAAGGAGAAGGAGAAGAAGGAGAAGAAAAATAAACACAAAAACAAAGAGTGACCAAAGTCACTGCGTGACTTCTTGGTCCCTAAATATAGCTGCAAGCAGCGATAAAGCGGGACCAAGATAGAAGAAGAAGAACAATGCGCAATGAGAACAACACGCACAAATGAGACTGACGAGCCGAGTTGTCGGTGCCGGGATTTGAACTCGCAACCTTGTGGACCGAAGGCGGGAGCTATACTGACTGAGCTACACAGAGACAATCAATGACTACATTGTAAACTGTAAAACCATTGAGTGATTTGGTAACAAGGGAATGTCTTTCCATTACTACAGTGTGTTTTCACGCACAGTTAAAGTGTGTGTGTGTGTGCGTGCGTGCGTGCGTGCGTGCGTGCGTGCGTGCGTGCGTGCCGGCCTGCCTGCCTGCCTGCCTGCCTGCGTGCGTGCGTGCGTGCGTGCGTGCGTGGCTGCATGCCTGCCTGCCTGCCTGCCTGCCTGCCTGCCTGCCTGCCTGCCTGCCTGCCTGCCTGCCTGCCTGCCCCTGCCTGCGTGCGTGCGTGCGTGCGTGCGTGCGTGGCTGCATGCGTGTGTGTGTTAGGCAGACAATCGTTCATAACCATGGATTTGGATTGAAGATCATCTCTTTAGTTTTTGTGGTGTTTAACATAAGGTGGCTATTATCACACCAGTCTTTAAAGTTATTGATCTCACTGATATAGCCCACAGGGCGTTCAACAATATGTACAAATAAGACTGACAAGCTGAGTTGTCAGTAGCTGGATTTGAACACACAACCTTGCGGTCCAAGGGCAAGAGCTCAACTGACTGAGCTACACGGAGACAATCAGATACTCCATTGTTAACAGGAAAATCATTCAGTGTTAGTTCAGCATAAGTACTCAAACTTTGGTGTGTGTGTGTGTGTGTGTGTGCGTGCACGCGCAATTTTCATTGGCTCATAAAAACTTAATTTTTTCACTTAGAAAAAAATGTGCTACGATTATTTGTCCGTATAGGTCCAAAGTTCACGTGTAGAAGTTTTCGTGCATTTTGAGCAAAGATTCTGGGAGGAGTTACATTTGAACTGTTTTTCATATAATTCAAAATGGCGGGTGATCTAAAGGTCAGAGGTCAAAAGTCAGAACACGAAAGTTGTTCGGCATGAGGAGACGCATATGTGTATCAAAGTGTCAATGCCAACGGTCAAACGGTTCATGAGATATGCACATTCAAAGTTTGCAAGTTTGCAAGTTTTGCATCAATTGAGTGCTATAGCGCCACCATTTGGCCAATCGTGATGGGCTTCGCATAGTAAAGTGACATAAGCATATGTGTGTATTAGAGGAAGAAGAATAATTTTCACAAAACAGCAATTTTTATTGGTTCATAAAAACTTCATTTTTTCACTTAGAAAAAATGTGCTACGATTATTTGTCCGTATAGGTCCAAAGTTCACGTGTAGAAGTTTTCGTGCATTTTGAGCAAAGATTCTGGGAGGAGTTACATTTGAACTGTTTTTCAAATAATTCAAAATGGCGGGTGATCTAAAGGTCAGAGGTCAAAAGTCAGAACAAGGAAGTTGTTCGGCATGAGGAGACACATATGTGCATCAAAGTGTCATTGCCAACGGTCAAACGGTTCATGAGATATGCACGTTCAAAGTTTGCAAGTTTGCAAGTTTTGCATCAATTGAGTGCTATAGCGCCACCATTTGGCCAATCATGATGGGCTTCGCATAGTCACCGTTTGGCATGGTCCTCTATCATGTTGACAAGTTTTGCGCAAACCGACTGCACGGTTCAGTCAGAACAGCTATTTTTGGCGGAAGGAGAATAAAATAAAGTACTGATCATATAATTCAAAATGGCGGGTGATCTAAAGGTCAGAGGTCAAAAGTCAGAACACGAAAGTTGTTCAGCACGAGGATACGCATATGGGTATCAAAGTGTCATTGCCAACGGTCAAACGGTTCATGAGCTATGCACGTTCAAAGTTAGCATTTTCAATTGAGCGCTATAGCGCCACCATTTGGCCAATCGTCTTGGGCGTCGCATATTCACCGTTTGGCATGGCCCTCTACCAGATTACCGCGTTTCGCGAAAACCGACTGCACCATTCAGTCAGAACAGCTATTTTTGGCGGAAGAAGAAGGAGAAGGAGAAGAAGGAGAAGAAGAAAAATAAACACAATAACAAAGAGTGACCAAAGTCACTGCGTGACTTCTTGGTCCCTAAATATAGCTGCAAGCAGCGATAAAGCGGGACCAAGATAGAAGAAGAACAATGCGCAATAAGAACAACATGCACAAATGAGAATGACGAGCCGAGTTGTCGGTACCGGGATTTGAACTCACAACCTTGTGCACCGAAGGCGGGAGCTCTACTGACTGACCTACACAGAGACAATCAAAAGCAGAACTGAAGTCTGCAAAGAGGACATATAAAAAGTACAAAAGCTATGAACTATGTGGTGGTTGTTCAGTAGCGCAATTTAATACAATAAATAGTTTGAAGCGGTTGCTCTTTTCCATTTGAGCTATTCTAGATTTGAGCTGGACAGAGAGTGTCCCAAACCAAGCAGCCATGCCATATCTAATAATGCTACCTGGCACTGCATCATAGAAAGTTGTCATGATTTTCTTGCTCACACCAAAGAGCCTGAGCCTGCGGAGAAAGTGCAAGTGTTGTGCCAATTTGGCACACAGATAATCCACATGGACATTCCATTTGAGCTGGTTGTCCATTTGGATCGAAGATCATCTCTTTAGTTTTTGTGGAGTTTAACATAAGGTGGCTATTATCACACCAGTCTTTAAAGTTATTGATCTCACTGATAAAGCCCACAGGGCGTTCAACAATATGCACAAATGAGACTCACAGGCTGAGTTGTTGGTACCTGGATTTGAACCAACAACCTTGCGGTCCAAGGGCAAGAGCTCAACTGACTGAGCTACACGGAGACAATCAGTTACTCCATTGTTAAAAGGGAAATCATTCAGTGTTAGTTCAGCATAAGTACTCAAACTTTTAGAAATTAGCAGATCTACATGCTCATAACATGTCCCGGTACAGTACGGTACGGTACAGTACGGTACAGTATGGTACAGTATGGTACAGTGCAGTGCAGTACAGTACAGTACAGTACAGTACAGTACAGTATGGTGCCGTACAGTACGGTGCAGTACGGTACGTTACAGTACAGTACAGTACAGTACAGTACAGCACAGTATAGTACAGTACAGTACCATATGGTACAGTACGGTACAGCACAGTATGGTACAGTACAGTACGTTATTACACATTGCACTTATTACACTATTACACTATTACACTATTACACTAAATACACTTATTACACTATTACAAAATTAGACTTATTACACTATTTCACTACTATTACACTAAATACACTTATTACACGATTTCAGTTACTAGTATCTCTATTATTGTGATGCCATGTCCTAGTGCCTGATGGGTCAAATGTAATCTACTTCAATATTTCTATAGTTGAGTCATCACAAATCTTGCAGCACACAATGCATACACTGAGTTGTCTTTACCCGGATTTGAACACACAACCTTGCGGTCCAACGGCGAGAGCTCTACCAACTGAGCTATGCAGACACAGTCAGTTGACTCATTCTAAACAGTAACATCATGCAGTATTCATATAGGTATTGGGTGCAGAAGAAGTTTCACAAAACAGCAATTTTCATTGGTTCATAAAAACTTAATTTTTTCACTTAGAAAAAAATGTGCTACGATTATTTGTCCGTATAGGTCCAAAGTTCACGTGTAGAAGTTTTCGTGCATTTTGAGCAAAGATTCTGGGAGGAGTTACATTTGAACTGTTTTTCATATAATTCAAAATGGCGGGTGATCTAAAGGTCAGAGGTCAAAAGTCAGAACACGAAAGTTGTTCGGCATGAGGAGACGCATATGTGTATCAAAGTGTCAATGCCAACGGTCAAACGGTTCATGAGATATGCACGTTCAAAGTTTGCAAGTTTGCAAGTTTTGCATCAATTGAGTGCTATAGCGCCACCATTTGGCCAATCGTGATGGGCTTCGCATAGTAAAGTGACATAAGCATATGTGTGTATTAGAGGCAGAAGAATAATTTTCACAAAACAGCAATTTTTATTGGTTCATAAAAACTTCATTTTTTCACTTAGAAAAAATGTGCTACGATTATTTGTCCGTATAGGTCCAAAGTTCACGTGTAGAAGTTTTCGTACATTTTGAGCAAAGATTCTGGGAGGAGTTACATTTGAACTGTTTTTCAAATAATTCAAAATGGCGGGTGATCTAAAGGTCAGAGGTCAAAAGTCAGAACAAGGAAGTTGTTCGGCATGAGGAGACACATATGTGCATCAAAGTGTCATTGCCAACGGTCAAACGGTTCATGAGATATGCACGTTCAAAGTTTGCAAGTTTGCAAGTTTTGCATCAATTGAGTGCTATAGCGCCACCATTTGGCCAATCATGATGGGCTTCGCATAGTCACCGTTTGGCATGGTCCTCTATCATGTTGACAAATTTTGCGCAAACCGACTGCACGGTTCAGTCAGAACAGCTATTTTTGGCGGAAGGAGAATAAAATAAAGTACTGATCATATAATTCAAAATGGCGGGTGATCTAAAGGTCAGAGGTCAAAAGTCAGAACACGAAAGTTGTTCAGCACGAGGAGACGCATATGGGTATCAAAGTGTCATTGCCAACGGTCAAACGGTTCATGAGCTATGCACGTTCAAAGTTAGCATTTTCAATTGAGCGCTATAGCGCCACCATTTGGCCAATCGTCTTGGGCGTCGCATATTCACCGTTTGGCATGGCCCTCTACCAGATTACCGCGTTTCGCGAAAACCGACTGCACCATTCAGTCAGAACAGCTATTTTTGGCGGAAGAAGGAGAAGGAGAAGAAGAAGGAGAAGAAGAAGAAAAATAAACACAAAAACAAAGAGTGACCAAAGTCACTGCGTGACTTCTTGGTCCCTAAATATAGCTGCAAGCAGCGATAAAGCGGGACCAAGATAGAAGAAGAACAATCAATGCGCAACGAGAACAACATGCACAAATGAGACTGAAGAGCTGAGTTGTCGGTACCGGGATTTGAACTCGCAACCTTGTGGACCGAAGGCGGGAGCTCTACTGACTGACCTACACAGAGACAATCAATGACTATATTGTAAACAGTAAAACCATTCAGTGATTTGTTAACAAGAAGGTGTGTCCTCATTTTGGACATGTCTTAATCCATTACTACAGTGTGTTTTCACGTACAAACTTCTCTTTGTACGCTTTCAGTGCAATTTGGCATGACCGTCTACTATACTGTAAAGTGACATAAGCATATGACGCTGCATGTGTGTATTAGAGGCAGAAGAAGAATTTTCACAAACCAGCAATTTTCATTGGCTCATAAAAACTTAATATTTTCACTTAAACGAAATGTGCTACGATTTTTTGTCCGTATAGGTCCAATGTTCACGTGTAGAAGTTTTCGTGCATTTTGATCAAAGATCCTGGGATGAGATACATTTGAACTGTTTTTCATATAATTCAAAATTGCAGGTGATTTAAAGGTCAGAGGTCAACAGTCAGTATACGCAAGTTGTTCGGCATTAGGAGACGCATATGTCTATCGAAGTTAAATTGCCGATGGTCAAACGGTTCATGAGCTAAGCGCGTTCAAAGTTTGTATTTTCAATTGAGTGCTATAGCGCCACCCTTTGGCCAATGGTCATGGCCTTTGCATAGTCATCGTTTGGCATGGCCCTCTACCAGAATCCCGCGTTTCGCGAAAACCGACTGCACGGTTCAGCCAGAGCTGCTATTTTTGTTGTTGTCTATTTCTTTTTGAGGTGTATAAGAAATAGATTAATATAGCTGCAAGCAGCGATAAAGCGGGACCAAGATAGAAGAAGAACAATGCGCAATAAGAACAACACGCACAAATGAGACCGACGAGCTGAGTTGTCGGTACCGGGATTTGAACTCGCAACCTTGTGGACCGAAGGCGGGAGCTCTACTGACTGACCTACACAGAGACAATCAGTGACTATATTGTAAACAGTAAAACCATTTAGTGATTTGGTAACAAGAAGGTGTGTCCTCATTTTAGGCATGTCTTGTGTGTGTGTGTGCGTGCGTGCGTGCGTGCGTGCGTGCGTGCGTGCGTGCGTGCGTGCGTGCGTGCGTGCCGGCCTGCCGGCCTGCCTGCCTGCTTGCCTGCCTGCCTGCCTGCCCCTGCCTGCCTGCGTGCGTGCGTGCGTGCGTGCGTGCGTGCGTGCGTGCGTGGCTGCATGCGTGGCTGCATGCGTGTGTGTGTTAGGCAGACAATCGTTCATAACCATGGATTTGGATTGAAGATCATCTCTTTAGTTTTTGTGGTGTTTAACATAAGGTGGCTATTATCACACCAGTCTTTAAAGTTATTGATCTCACTGATATAGCCCACAGGGCGTTCAACAATATGTACAAATAAGACTGACAAGCTGAGTTGGCAGTAGCTGGATTTGAACACACAACCTTGCGGTCCAAGGGCAAGAGCTCAACTGAGCTACACGGAGACAATCAGATATTCCATTGTTAACAGGAAAATCATTCAGTGTTTGTTCAGCATAAGTACTCAAACTTTAGTGTGTGTGTGTGTGTGTGTGTGTGTGTGTGTGTGTGTGCGTGCGCGCGCAATTTTCATTGGCTCATATAAACTTCATTTTTTCACTTAGAAAAAATGTGCTACGATTATTTGTCCGTATATGTCCAAAGTTCACGTGTAGAAGTTTTCGTGCATTTTGAGCAAAGATTCTGGGAGACGTTACATTTTAACTGTTTTTCATATAATTCAAAATGGCGGGTGATCTAAAGGTCAGAGGTCAAAAGTCAGAACACGAAAGTTGTTCGGCATGAGGAGACACATATGTGTATCAAAGTGTCATTGCCAACGGTCAAACGGTTCATGAGATATGCACGTTCAAAGTTTGCAAGTTTGCAAGTTTTGCATCAATTGAGTGCTATAGCGCCACCATTTGGCCAATCGTGATGGGCTTCGCATAGTTAAGTGACATAAGCATATGTGTGTATTAGAGGCAGAAGAAAAAAATTCACAAAACAGCAATTTTCATTGCTTCATAAAAACGTAATCTTTTCACTTAGAAAAAATGTGTTACGATTATTTGTCCGTATAGGTCCAAAGTTCACGTGTAGAAGTTTTCGTGCATTTTGAGCAAAGATTCTGGGAGGAGTTACATTTGAACTGTTTTTCATATAATTCAAAATGGCGGGTGATCTAAAGGTCAGAGGTCAAAAGTCAGAACACAAGAGTTGTTCGGCATGAGGTGACACATATGTGTATCAAAGTGTCATAGCTAACGGTCAAACGGTTCATGAGATATGCACGTTCAAAGTTTGCAAGTTTTGCACGTTTTGCATCAATTGAGTGCTATAGCGCCACCATTTGGCCAATCGTCATGGGCTTCGCATAGTCACCGTTTGGCATGGTCCTCTATCATGTTGACAAGTTTTGCGCAAACCGACTGCACGGTTCAGTCAGAACAGCTATTTTTGGCAGAAGGAGAATAAAATAAAGTACTGATCATATAATTCAAAATGGCGGGTGATCTAAAGGTCAGAGGTCAAAAGTCAGAACACGAAAGTTGCTCAGCATGAGGAGACGCATATGGGTATCCAAGTGTCATTGCCAACGGTCAAACGGTTCATGAGCTATGCACGTTCAAAGTTAGCATTTTCAATTGAGCGCTATAGCGCCACCATTTGGCCAATTGTCTTGGGCTTCGCATATTCACCGTTTGGCATGGCCCTCTACCAGATTACCGCGTTTCGTGAAAACCGACTGCACCATTCAGTCAGAACAGCTATTTTTGGCGGAAGAAGAAGAAGAAGGAGAAGGAGAAGAAAAATAAACACAAAAACAAAGAGTGACCAAAGTCACTGCGTGACTTCTTGGTCCCTAAATATAGCTGCAAGCAGCGATAAAGCGGGACCAAGATAGAAGAAGAACAATGCGCAATAAGAACAACACGCACAAATGAGACTGACGAGCTGAGTTGTCGGTACCGGGATTTGAACTCACAACCTTGTGGACCGAAGGCGGGAGCTCTACTGACTGACCTACACAGAGACAATCAGTGAATACATTGTAAACTGTAAAACCATTTACTGATTTGGTAACAAGAAGGTGTGTCCTCATTTTGGGCATGTCTTTATCCATTACTACAGTGTGTTTTCACGCACAGTTAAAGTGTGTGTGTGTGTGTGTGCGTGCCTGCCTGCCTGCCTGCCTGCGTGCGTGCGTGCGTGCGTGCGTACAAACTTCTCTTTGTGTGTGTGTGTGCGCGTGCGTGCGTGCGTGCGTGCGTGCGTGCGTGCAAACTTCTCTTTGCGTGTGTGTGTGTGCGTGTGTGCGTGCGTGCGTGCGTGCGTGCGTGCCGGCCGGCCGGCCTGCCTGCCTGCCTGCCTGCCTGCCTGCCTTCCTGCCTGCCTGCCCCTGCCTGCCTGCGTGCGTGCGTGCGTGCGTGCGTGCGTGCGTGCGTGCGTGCGTGCGTGCGTGCGTGCCGGCCTGCCTGCCTGCCGGCCTGCCTGCCTGCCTGCCTGCCCCTGCCTGCCTGCGTGCGTGCGTGCGTGCGTGCGTGCGTGCGTGCGTGCGTGCGTGCGTGGCTGCATGCGTGGCTGCATGCGTGTGTGTGTTAGGCAGACAATCGTTCATAACCATGGATTTGGATTGAAGATCATCTCTTTAGTTTTTGTGGTGTTTAACATAAGGTGGCTATTATCACACCAGTCTTTAAAGTTATTGATCTCACTGATATAGCCCACAGGGCGTTCAACAATATGTACAAATAAGACTGACAAGCTGAGTTGTCAGTAGCTGGATTTGAACACACAACCTTGCGGTCCAAGGGCAAGAGCTCGACTGACTGAGCTACACGGAGACAATCAGATACTCCATTGTTAACAGGAAAATCATTCAGTGTTAGTTCAGCATAAGTACTCAAACTTTGGTGTGTGTGTGTGTGTGTGTGTGTGCGTGCACGCGCAATTTTCATTGGCTCATAAAAACTTCATTTTTTCACTTAGAAAAAAATGTGCTACGATTATTTGTCCGTATACGTCCAAAGTTCACGTGTAGAAGTTTTCGTGCATTTTGAGCAAAGATTCTGGGAGGAGTTACATTTGAACTGTTTTTCATATAATTCAAAATGGCGGGTGATCTAAAGGTCAGAGGTCAAAAGTCAGAACACGAAAGTTGTTCGGCATGAGGAGACGCATATGTGTATCAAAGTGTCAATGCCAACGGTCAAACGGTTCATGAGATATGCACGTTCAAAGTTTGCAAGTTTGCAAGTTTTGCATCAATTGAGTGCTATAGCGCCACCATTTGGCCAATCGTGATGGGCTTCGCATAGTAAAGTGACATAAGCATATGTGTGTATTAGAGGCAGAAGAATAATTTTCACAAAACAGCAATTTTCATTGGTTCATAAAAACTTCATTTTTTCACTTAGAAAAAATCTGCTGCGATTATTTGTCCGTATAGGTCCAAAGTTCACATGTAGAAGTTTTCGTGCATTTTGAGCAAAGATTCTGGGAGGAGTTACATTTGAACTGTTTTTCATATAATTCAAAATGGCGGGTGATCTAAAGGTCAGAGGTCAAAAGTCAGAACACGAAAGTTGTTCGGCATGAGGAGACACATATGTGTATCAAAGTGTCATTGCCAACGGTCAAACGGTTCATGAGATATGCACGTTCAAAGTTTGCAAGTTTGCAAGTTTTGCATCAATTGAGTGCTATAGCGCCACCATTTGGCCAATCGTGATGGGCTTCGCAAAGTCACCATTTGGCATGGTCCTCTATCATGTTGACAAGTTTTGCGAAAACCGACTGCACTGTTCAGTCAGAACAGCTATTTTTGGCAGAAGGAGAATAAAATAAAGTACTGATCATATAATTCAAAATGGCGGGTGATCTAAAGGTCAAAGGTCAAAAGTCAGAACACGAAAGTTGTTCAGCATGAGGCGACGCATATGGGTATCAAAGTTACATTGCCAACGGTCAAACGGTTCATGAGCTATGCACGTTCAAAGTTAGCATTTTCAATTGAGCGCTATAGCGCCACCATTTGGCCAATCGTCTTGGGCTTCGCATATTCACCGTTTGGCATGGCCCTCTACCAGATTACCGCGTTTCGCGAAAACCGACTGCACCATTCAGTCAGAACAGCTATTTTTGGCGGAAGAAGAAGGAGAAGAAGGAGAAGGAGAAGAAAAATAAACACAAAAACAAAGAGTGACCAAAGTCACTGCGTGACTTCTTGGTCCCTAAATATAGCTGCAAGCAGCGATAAAGCGGGACCAAGATAGAAGAAGAACAATGCGCAATAAGAACAACACGCACAAATGAGACCGACGAGCTGAGTTGTCGGTACCGGGATTTGAACTCACAACCTTGTGGACCGAAGGCGGGAGCTCTACTGACTGACCTACACAGAGACAATCAGTGACTACATTGTAAACAGTAAAACCATTCAATGATTTGGTAACAAGAAGGTGTGTCCTCATTTTGGGCATGTCTTTATCCATTACGACAGTGTGTTTTCACGCACAGTTAAAGTGTGTGTGTGTGTGTGTGTGTGTGTGTGTGTGTGTGTGTGTGTGTGTGTGTGTGTGTGTGTGTGAGTGCCTGCGTGCCTGCCTGCCTGCCTGCCTGCCTGCCTGCCTGCCTGCCTGCCTGCCTGCCCCTGCCTGCCTGCCTGCCTGCGTGCGTGCGTGCGTGCGTGCGTGCGTGCGTGGCTGCATGCGTGTGTGTGTTAGGCAGACAATCGTTCATAACCATGGATTTGGATTGAAGATCATCTCTTTAGTTTTTGTGGAGTTTAACATAAGGTGGCTATTATCACACCAGTCTTTAAAGTTATTGATCTCACTGATATGGCCCACAGGGCGTTCAACAATATGCACAAATGAGACTCACAGGCTGAGTTGTTGGTACCTGGATTTGAACCAACAACCTTGCGGTCCAAGGGCAAGAGCTCGACTGACTGAGCTACACGGAGACAATCAGTTACTCCATTGTTAACAGGAAAATCATTCAGTGTTAGTTCAGCATAAGTACTCAGACTTTTAGAAATTAGCAGATCTACATGCTCATAACATGTCCCGGTACGGTACGGTACAGTACGGTACAGTATGGTACAGTATGGTACAGTACAGTACAGTACAGTACAGTACAGTATGGTGCAGTACAGTACAGTACGGTGCAGTACAGTACAGTACAGTACAGTACAGTACAGTACAGTACAGTACAGTACAGTACAGTATGGTACAGTACAGTACCATATGGTACAATACGGTACAGCACAGTATGGTACAGTACAGTACGGTATTACACATTGCACTTATTACACTATTACACTACTATTACACTATTACACTATTACACTAAATACACTTATTACACTATTAAAAAATTTGACTCAATACACTATTTCAATATTACACAATTACACTATTACACTTATTACACTATGAGACTTATTACACTATTTCAGTTACTAGTATCTCTATTATTGTGATGCCATGTCCTAGTGCCTGATGGGTCAAATGTAATCTACTTCAATATTTATATAGTTGAGTCATCACAAATCTTGCAGCACACAATGGATACACTGAGTTGTCTTTACCGGGATTTGAACACACAACCTTGTGGTCCAACGGCGAGAGCTCTACCAACTGAGCTATGCAGACACAGTCAGTTGACTCATTCTAAACAGTAACATCATTCAGTATAAACTTTAGTGTGTGTGTGTGTGTGTGTGTGCGTGCGCGCGCAATTTTCATTGGCTCATAAAAACTTCATTTTTTCACTTAGAAAAAATGTGCTACGATTATTTGTCCGTATATGTCCAAAGTTCACGTGTAGAAGTTTTCGTGCATTTTGAGCAAAGATTCTGGGAGACGTTACATTTTAACTGTTTTTCATATAATTCAAAATGGCGGGTGATCTAAAGGTCAGAGGTCAAAAGTCAGAACACGAAAGTTGTTCGGCATGAGGAGACACATATGTGTATCAAAGTGTCATTGCCAACGGTCAAACGGTTCATGAGATATGCACGTTCAAAGTTTGCAAGTTTGCAAGTTTTGCATCAATTGAGTGTTATAGCGCCACCATTTGGCCAATCATGATGGGATTCGCATAGTAAAGTGACATAAGCATGTGTGTGTATTAGAGGCAGAAGAATAATTTTCACAAAACAGCAATTTTCATTGGCTCATAAAAACTTCATTTTTTCACTTAACAAAAATGTGCTACGATTATTTGTCCGTATAGGTCCAAAGTTCACGTGTAGAAGTTTTCGTGCATTTTGAGCAAAGATTCTGGGAGGAGTTACATTTGAACTGTTTTTCAAATAATTCAAAATGGCGGGTGATCTAAAGGTCAGAGGTCAAAAGTCAGAACTCGGAAGTTGTTCGGCATGAGGAGACACATATGTGTATCAAAGTGTCATTGCCAACGGTCAAACGGTTCATGAGATATGCACGTTCAAAGTTTGCAAGTTTTGCAAGTTTTGCATCAATTGAGTGCTATAGCGCCACCATTTGGCCAATCATGATGGGCTTCACATAGTCACCGTTTGGCATGGTCCTCTATCATGTTGACAAGTTTTGCGCAAACCGACTGCACGGTTCAGTCAGAACAGCTATTTTTGGCAGAAGGAGAATAAAATAAAGTACTGATCATATAATTCAAAATGGCGGGTGATCTAAAGGTCAGAGGTCAAAAGTCAGAACACGAAAGTTGTTCAGCACGAGGATACGCATATGGGTATCAAAGTGTCATTGCCAACGGTCAAACGGTTCATGAGCTATGCACGTTCAAAGTTAGCATTTTCAATTGAGCGCTATAGCGCCACCATTTGGCCAATCGTCTTGGGCGTCGCATATTCACCGTTTGGCATGGCCCTCTACCAGATTACCGCGTTTCGCGAAAACCGACAGCACCATTCAGTCAGAACAGCTATTTTTGGCGGAAGAAGAAGAAGAAGGAGAAGGAGAAGGAGAAGAAAAATAAACACAAAAACAATTAGTGACCAAAGTCACTGCGTGACTTCTTGGTCCCTAAATATAGCTGCAAGCAGCGATAAAGCGGGACCAAGATAGAAGAAGAACAATGCGCAATAAGAACAACACGCACAAACGAGACTGACGAGCCAAGTTGTCGCTACCGGGATTTGAACTCACAACCTTGTGGACCGAAGGCGGGAGCTCTACTGACTGAGCTACACAGAGACAATCAGTGACTAAATTGTAAACAGTAAAACCATTCATTGATTTGCTAACAAGAAGGTGTGTCCTCATTTTGGGCATGTCTTTATCCATTACTACAGTGTGTTTTCACGCACAGTTAAAGTGTGCGTGCGTGCGTGCGTGCATGCGTGCGTGCGTGCCTGCCTGCCTGCCTGCCTGCCTGCCTGCGTGCGTACAAACTTATCTTTGTGTGTGTGTGTGTGTGTGTGCGCGTGCGTGCGTGCTTGCGTGCATGCGTGCGTGCGTACAAACTTCTCTTTGTGTGTGTGTGTGTGTGTGTGCGTGCCTGCCTGCCTGCCTGCCTGCCGGCCTGCCTGCCTGCCTGCCTGCCTGCCTGCTTGCCTGCCTGCCTGCCTGCTTGCCCCTGCCTGCCTGCCTGCCTGCCTGCGTGCGTGCGTGCCTGCCTGCCTGCCTGCCTGCTTGCCTGCCTGCCTGCCTGCCCCTGCCTGCCTGCGTGCGTGCGTGCGTGCCTGCGTGCGTGCGTGGCTGCATGCGTGTGTGTGTTAGGCAATCGTTCATAACCATGGATTTGGATTGAAGATCATCTCTTTAGTTTTTGTGGTGTTTAACATAAGGTGGCTATTATCACACCAGTCTTTAAAGTTATTGATCTCACTGATATAGCCCACAGGGCGTTCAACAATATGTACAAATAAGACTGACGAGCTGAGTTGTCTGTACCCGGGTTTGAAACAACAATCTTGCGGTCCAAGGGCAAGAGGTCGACTTACTGAGCTACACAGAGACAAATAGTTACTCCATTCTTAACAGGAAAATTAGTCAGTGTTAGTTCAGCACAATTACTAAAACTTTTAGAAATTAGCATATCTACATGCTCATAACTACAAGATCTGTCACATCACAGATCGGCTTTGTATACATAATATGCACAAATAAGAATCACAGGCTGAATTGTTGGTACCCGGATTTGAACACACAACCTTGTGGTCTGAAGGTGAGAGCTCAACCAACTGAGCTATCTGGACAGTCAGTCATTTCATTGTAAACTGTAACATCAGTGTTTTGGTAACAAGTTTGTAACCTCATTTTAGGAATGTTGGGTCCTTTTTTTTTCTTCATGTAGGGTAATTTTTTTTATGTACAAACTTGTCAACTTTCTCACAAATAAGAATCACAGGCTGAGTTCTCTCTACCCAGATTTGAACCAGTGACCCTGTGCTCCAAAGGTGAGAGATCTACCAACTGAGCCATGCAGACAGTCAGTTGACTCAGTCTGAACCGTAACATTAGTCAGTGTTTTTGGTAACAATTGTGTGTTCTGGTTTTGGAGATGTCTAGCTATTACTACAGTGTGTTTAGATGTAAGGGTTCTCATGTATGAGCGTATTGATCAAAGTGACACATGTGTTCCCCATGAGTGAAGGAACATGTGGAAACAAGTGCCATGAATTTTGGACAAACAAAGCATGAGTTATGACTGTTGTCCAAAGGTTTATTTTATAAAAATTGCTATAGTGCTCCCCTTTGACCAATTGGAGTAAGGCCTCACTCACACAGCCCCAATGCATTTCCAATGGGAGTCACATGGTCTGACATAACACCAGTGTTGTGTGAAGGGGAGGGGAGCAGTTGAAAGCCATACAACAGCTTGTAGTCCAAAATGTTGTATCAAACCATGGGACCTCCATTGGAAATGCATTGGAGTGGCCATGACACTCACAACATTCATACAGCAATGCTGTAAAGGTCTGATTGAGGCCTTAGGCTGAGCTCACACCTTTACTGCGCTTGTTGGATGAATGTTGTGTAGCATCATGGCCGCCCCAATGCATTTCCAATGGAGGTCACATGGTTTGACACAACATTGTGTTGTGTGAGGGGGGCAGTCGAAACACAGCTGAAAGCCATACAGACCATGTGACCTCCATTGGAAATGCATTGGGGTGGCCATGACACTCACAACAGCAATGCAGTGTTGCGACCGTGTGACCTTTACAGCGTTGTGAGTGTCATGGCTGCCCCAATGCATTTCCAATGGAGGTCACATGGTCTGTTGTATGGCTTTCAGCTGTGTTTTGACCTCACACAACACAAATGTTGTGTCAAAACATGTGACCTCCATTGGAAATGCATTGGGGCGGCCATGACACTACACAACATTCATCCAACAAGCATACAGCAATGCAGTAAAGGTCTGAGCTCAGCCTCAGACTGGTTACAGGCCTATTTGGCATGACCTTCTACCATACTGTAAAGTTGCATAAGAATATGATGCTACATGTATGTGGGGAAGAAGAATTTTCACAAAACAGCAATTCATTGGTTAAAAAAAATATTTTCCTTGTCCATATAGGTCCAATGGTCACATGTAGAAGTTTTTGTGCAGAGATATTTATAAAGACATATTTCCATACCAGTTAATTAGGTGACTCTCCACACAGATTTGTGTACACATGTTATATTTAAATAATAATGCAGAAACGTAGGTTAAATAGTATAATACTTTATAGTTAAACATAAAATATAAGTCATGGAATCATCATCAATAAAAGGGGAATTCATTAAAATATTAAGAGCAATGAGCAAACCAGGATATCACAATACTACAAAAGCTAAAGTGGCAGGGGCAATAGGAGGAGGGCCGGGCCAACCAACCCTAGACAGTGGCACCCCCTACGGGTGGGCGGGGGGGATTGAGGATTGAATGGCCAAAATACCCGAAGTGATTGTTGTGTATTTTGTGTCATTTAGTGCACGTGTTGGTTTTATTGTTTACGTTAAAGATGTCGGGATCCTGGGATGTGTTTCGTATTTTCTTTCTGTGATTTGTGCTCCCGTAATTTCTCCTGATTGTGCAGGTGCGCGTTGATGGTGGGGGTTATCACTGCCTCGGGACGGCCGTCACCCGATCCAAAATGGAGCTCCCAAACACCAATTCCTGCAGAGCGAGACCCAAGTGTTAGTCACTCAAATTGGAAGGACATATTGATATATATTCATATAACTATAAGTTACATATAGAGAGACGTAGTGTCTGCAGTCAGTTGAGACTTTAGTTCTTAAGGTGCACCACAACATAAAACGACAAGACTAACTAAACAGAACAAACAAACCTCTAAAAAACATAAATCAAACAATAAGTCATGGTGGACTATGGGGGTAAATAGTAACCAGTCTATGGGTCTATCCCACCGTTAAATTACCAGCTCTATATTATTACCGTATATAGGCACGCCAGTGGAGAAGAATAGCTGACAAGTGGTGGTGGGTTAGATGTCTCTTCATGGCTGTAGTATATGAATATTTTGTTTTGTGACATGACACAAAACGAAAGTGTTGTAGTGCGGAGGAGGACCACCGACCTACCTGCAGTGTGGTGATGAGCACAGCACATCGGTGCCAAACGCCAGAAGGAGAGGAGCAGTATACAGGAGCTAAAAGGACAACATGCACGGTCAAGTTCAAAGCCAACACAGCGATAGGTGCCGGCGATTGCTTAAACAGCAAGACAGAGACACATACCTGCACTGAAGAGAGTGTCCCAGATGGTGCATGTGATTTTGTCGGTAGTGTCAGCAATCTCCAGTGTCTGTTGTGCAGTGGGTCCTCTGTACGTGTTGCCGGTGGTTGTGGGGTGAAGTTGTGTTACTGTAGCGGTGATTTGTCCAATCTGATGAGAAAATAAATTTGTATATTTAGTTATACGATTTTCAGTGTTGTAGTGATGATAACAAATAGCACGCCAGTGGAGAAGAATAGCTGACAAGTGGTGGTGGGTTAGATGTCTCTTCATGGCTGTAGTATATGAATATTTTGTTTTGTGACATGACACAAAACGAAAGTGTTGTAGTGCGGAGGAGGACCACCGACCTACCTGCAGTGTGGTGATGAGCACAGCACATCGGTGCCAAACGCCAGAAGGAGAGGAGCAGTATACAGGAGCTAAAAGGACAACATGCACGGTCAAGTTCAAAGCCAACACAGCGATAGGTGCCGGCGATTGCTTAAACAGCAAGACAGAGACACATACCTGCACTGAAGAGAGTGTCCCAGATGGTGCATGTGATTTTGTCGGTAGTGTCAGCAATCTCCAGTGTCTGTTGTGCAGTGGGTCCTCTGTACGTGTTGCCGGTGGTTGTGGGGTGAAGTTGTGTTACTGTAGCGGTGATTTGTCCAATCTGATGAGAAAATAAATTTGTATATTTAGTTATACGATTTTCAGTGTTGTAGTGATGATAACAAATAGCACGCCAGTGGAGAAGAATAGCTGACAAGTGGTGGTGGGTTAGATGTCTCTTCATGGCTGTAGTATATGAATATTTTGTTTTGTGACATGACACAAAACGAAAGTGTTGTAGTGCGGAGGAGGACCACCGACCTACCTGCAGTGTGGTGATGAGCACAGCACATCGGTGCCAAACGCCAGAAGGAGAGGAGCAGTATACAGGAGCTAAAAGGACAACATGCACGGTCAAGTTCAAAGCCAACACAGCGATAGGTGCCGGCGATTGCTTAAACAGCAAGACAGAGACACATACCTGCACTGAAGAGAGTGTCCCAGATGGTGCATGTGATTTTGTCGGTAGTGTCAGCAATCTCCAGTGTCTGTTGTGCAGTGGTGTACTCTGTAGGTGTTGCCGGTGGTTGTGGGGTGAAGTTGTGTTACTGTAGCGGTGATTTGTCCAATCTGATGAGAAAATAAATTTGTATATTTAGTTATACGATTTTCAGTGTTGTAGTGATGATAACAAATAGCACGCCAGTGGAGAAGAATAGCTGACAAGTGGTGGTGGGTTAGATGTGTCTTCATGGCTGTAGTATATGAATCAATAAAACACTCCCAGCAGTAGCGGTGGCCCTGTAAAAACAAGCTTTGCGTTAACCTAGAGGTAAAGGAGCAGAGAGAAACAAACAGTGAACGCACCCCCTCTGTGAGTGCAGAGCTCGCCGTCGGAGCCCGCAGCAGCGGGACAGGCGCCCGATCCGTCACTGAAACAACATGAGAGCTGATAAGGTTTACGCTCTAATGGTGACATGACACAAAACGAAAGTGTTGTAGTGCGGAGGAGGATCACGGACCTACCTGCAGTGTGTGGTGATGAGCACAGCACATCGGTACAAAACTCCAGAAGGAGAGGAGCAGTAGCATATACAGGAGCTAAAAGGACAACATGAACGGTCAAGTTCAAAGCCAACACAGCGATAGGTGCCGGCGATTGCTTAAACAGCAAGACAGACACATACCTGCACTGAAGCGAGACAGAAGCAGAAACAACTTCTACTGTGGGAACGCAGGCCCGCTGAGCATGAACCGTGGCACCCACAACCGGAGCAGACGAAGAGGGGCAACAGGAAACGTGCTGCCTTATACTGTCACTAATCAGTCACTGAGTGAGTGAAGGATGGGCCGTGACAGCGTGGGAACCCACGCCCATCATACCACACAAACAAAAACAAATTAAAAAATCCCTTTGGGATTAATAAATCCCATATTTTACAATATGTCAATACATTACTATTTTGCAAATTATTTCCTTATTTTACATTTTGGGGGGGAAAAGCCAATTTAACACTGAAGTGCCAACAATGTTTAGGTGTTTACTTTTCATGCACCCGTTCGTTTGTAATGTGACGGTCCAAATTGTTCAGATTGGTGTAGACTGCAGGGAAGATCATAGGGGTAAGACAACTCCCCTCTCTGCAGTCTATTTATGAGCAGGCTACATTAAAACAGGCTCAAAAAATCGTCAGTGATGTTACTCATGTTTTAAATGGCGAGTTTGTACTTCTGCCCTCTGGGAGAAGATACAAAGAACCAAAGTGGAAGTACATCAGATTTAAAAAATCGTTTGTACCAGCATCAACTAAGATGTTGAACGAGGCTCTGAAACAGCAGTAACTGTGTGATGTTAGATTATCCACATCAAGTGTGCAATTGTGTAATGTTGTGTCTTCCTCTGTAATGTATTTGTTTGTCATTGATGTTTTATGTGTGGCTGTAGCTGGGGTGAAAGCCCAAGACAAATTTCCCTTGTGGACAATAAAGTTTACCTTGACCTTGACCTTGAAATGCCACTGAATCAGTAGACCTAATTCTTTTCCACTTTGTTTCTGTTTCGTCATATATGGGCTATCTGAAATATGCCCATGCATATATGCTATAATGCTGATAGCCTACTGTAGCTCTTTTCAATTTGTGAAGGCTGAAATTATTTTATTGTGAAAGCATTTTTTTTTAAACGTCTCACATCCTGGATATTTCCTTGTACCTGCAAATAGCTGATCTATAAACTCATAACGGGTTCCGGCCGGATAGCCTCGCGTTGCGATACTTTAATATACCACTGCGCTTCGCTGCCCTTCGGGGCATATTCATATGCTATGGGTCGGATGAAGGCTGGCTGCGCCAGGCTAGTTTCCGTATGCGACGCGTTGTGAGCTTGCAGATCAACCATTTTCATCAGCAGGCAACTAGTCAGGCTTCACTTGACCGCTGTGTTTTGTTGACCTAGGCGTCGTTATACAGCGTTCTTCGACACAAACATGGGAGGCTATAGTTTTCGGTGGCAGCGTGGCTTGTTGTGTTTAATCAAACAACATCAAGTTTACCTCAGTGTTTTGGGGTCGTGACAAGACATGTTCTACGTATGTGTTTGGATGGATCAGCGCGAGCGGCGTGCACGTCATCATATAGTTGTGACTTTGAGCTGCTTGCATTCGAAAGTGATTACGTTAAATGTGCTGTTAGTAGCCTAATCGAGACAGTGGTTTTGGAGTGGTGTTTTTCCGCTACGTATTAAAGCCTGTTCAGCGTGTGTTATAGCTGGATTTTCGCCTAGAAGAGGGCATGGAAATCTGGGACACTGTTGTACGTATAGTGAACTGTCAAGAGATTGACGTTCACGGGTCAAGACTGCGCAATCACAATCTATGGCTCTTGATAGCCGCAATCTGCAACTCTAGATCTTTTTATAATGGGATTAATCTAGAGTTGCAATACCCTCAATTGACTCCAGTCATCCAATTTGGTTTGCGATCTGCTTGTCTTAAACGACGTTAAACTCACCAACATTGCAGCTGTAGTCCAAGCTTGAATTATCCTCTTTCAATCAGTTTGTTTTTCTTAAAAATCCACCGTAGAGATAGAGATATTATGAGCTACTTTCTGTCAAGACAAGTGTTGCAGTTTGGAAGCACTCGTTTTTGTTAACGGGTCGCGCTGCTGCCTCCTGCATTATGTGCAACTTCGAAACAGGTGGTAAGCAGGGCCGTTCAGTGACATACGACGAGTGTTTCCAAACTCCAGCACTTAGAAAAAGAATAACCTGCACAGAATTTCTTGACAGAAAATAGCTAATAACATGTCTACGGTGGATTTTTATGAAAAACAAGTTCGGCAGATTGAAAGAGGATAATTCAAGCTTGGACTACAGCTGCAACAGCTGCACATTTTTAACGTCGTTTAAGACAAGCAGATCGCAAACCAAATTGAATGAGTGGGTAGTCAATGGAGGGTATTGTAAGTCTAGATTCATCCCATTATAAAAAAAAAATCTAGCATTGCAAATTGCGGCTAGGCTCTTGACTGCTACAAAAGAATATAGTAGGCCTAGAGTACTCTTTCGGTGCGCATTTTCGAACGTACTGAAACTGAGATGTGATTAATTGTGGATGTTGTTTAAATGCTGTATTATATTTGAAGTAAGAGAGCAATTACTTTGGAATATAGTTGTCGTTTAAAGTAATGATTTTTAGCTTGTGGGAGTTTGTAGCGTGAAGTGAAATTGTAAGTCATTTTAATATCACAAAGTTATTTAAAAGTGGTCAAATTGTCATTTCTATTCAAAAGAATAGCAAATATTGATTTATAAGCCATTGATTTATAAACAATGTTAGAATGTTGCTTGAGTTTGTAGATTAAGTATTTACCAACATGTATATGGACATTATAGTCAAATTAAACTGTATCAACTTTTAAGCCCAAACTACATCAACGTTTCGGGACGAGATCTGTTTAAGATCAACCACAGCAATGCGATTGAATGAATTGCATTGATGTGTTGAACTTAACAGGAAAATGGTTTTGTCCCAAAGTTATAATAATTGTGTATTACTTTGTAATTACTAGTAGGTGTTCGTTAGGTTGACTGCATAATGCAAAAAGTGCTGTAAAACAAAAAGACAATACATTAAGATTTCATTTCAGATATTTAATTAAAAAAAAAAAAACTTTAACTTAACTGAAATACTTCCTTAAGAGGGAAAAACAAAAAAAAACAAATTAGATTCAAACAGATATTTCATTCCAAAAAAAAAACTTTAACTTAAATAAAAATATAATTGAAACTGAAAAAACGGAAAAAAACAAAAAAAACAAATTAAATTCAAACGTCTTTTTTAAAATCTAAAGAGGCTTGGCAGAGTTCGTCGTCCGTGTCTTCCATTGCTGGTGATGATGGGGGTGATGATGGGGGTGCTGGGGGTGTTTTTGCTGCTTGGGGGGATGAAATGGAGGTGATGAGGAGTGACGGGGTGTGCTCTATTGTGACGGGGTCCAAGTCCAAAAAGTGCTCGGTGATGGCTGTGGTTGTGGTGAGGTGATCTAAGTGATTTGTGTTTAAATACGTGTTTAATATGGCTGTTGTGATGGTGAGTCTGATGGGATGTACATGTGTGGGGGAGTCAATGGCCAAAATACCGGATGTGACATTTGTGAATTTAAGTGTTTTTTGTGCCATGTGACATTTCGTGCAAGTGTTTATTTTGGTGTTAACGTTAAAGGTGTCGGGATTTTGGAGGTGAGTGCAAAGTGCGCATTTTCTTTTATTGGTGATTTGTGCTCCCGTGATTTCTCCTGTGACTGTGCAGGTGCTCGTTGATGGTGCGGGGTCTAGGGCAAGTGAAAGTGCAAGAATGGATGGGGGAATGATTAGTGCTTCATCGTGGGGGGTGATTGTGGAGGATGCGGTGGTGGTGAGTGAACTGCAGGGGAATGTGCGGTGAGTGAGATTAGTGAAAGTGTATGTGGTGTCTTGGTGCAGTGTGTCAGTTTGTGTGTCCCAGATGGTGCATGTGATTTTGTCCGTCGTGTCAGCAATCTCCAGTGTTTGTTGTGCAGTGGGTCCTCTGTAGGTGTTGCCGGTGGTTGTGGGGTGGATGGTGGTGATGGTGGCGGTGATTTTTCCAATCTGATGAGAAAATAAATTTGTTTATTTATTTAGTTATACTTGTGATATACGATTTTCAGTGTTGTATAGTGATGATAAGTACTCAAATATTTTACTTAAGTACAAATATTGCAATGTAGATGTACTCTGTTACAAGTACATGTCCCGTATTCGAAATGTACTCAAGTAAAAGTACAAGTGTATCTGTGTCAAAATGTACTTAAAGTACTAAAAGTAAAAGTACTCATATTGCAGAATGTCCCATTTCACAAGTTCAAAATAGCCAATCTACAAGCTGAAACGATGTTTTAAGATTGTTTTGTTCTACATCTGTAATGTTGGTGAGCTTTATGTTTATACAAGCTGATTGGAATGTGTAATTTGATCCGGTTATCTGAGGGTATTGCAACTCATATATATATATATATAGAGTATATAAATTATAGTTTTTAAAGAGAATACAAAGGGTTTTGTTTGTTTCACCGCAAATAGCTAAAATGACTTAATAGCCTATAGGCAGCTACATGTAGGCCTAGCTTAACTTGTCCGACATTATTCCTTAGCTAATTTGATGGGTTTTTTTTCCATTAAGAATCGAGGCTCAAATACCTGCACGTAGCAGAGTATGCAATAGGTATAATAAAGTTAATAGGCCTATTTATTAGCTACGATTCATTGTTATCCGTTTGGTCATTAACTACAAGGAATAATGTCAGCCAAGTATATATATATATATATATATATACACACTAGCTGCATATTGTACCGAGTGAGTGCACTGTGCAATGCAAATTAATAGGCATATAGGCAGTGTTGGTCAGCTAGGCTACATAGCTTAATTCACATGGCTGACTATTCCTTGTAGTTAATGACCAAACAGATAACAATGAATCGTAGCTAATAAATAGGCCTATTAACTTTATTAGACCTATTGCATACTCCACTAGGTGCAGGTATTTGAGCCTCGATTCTTAATGGAAAAAAACCCATCAAATTAGCTAAAAGGAATAATGTCGGACAAGTTAAGCTAGGCCTATACATGTAGCTGCCCAACACTGCCTATAGGCTATTAAGTCATCTTAGCTATATTTGCGGTGAAACAAGCAAAAAAATCCTTTGTATTCTCTTTAAAAACTATTGTTAGAATCCACCTTCAAAATTAATTATGTGAATGTATTCTATTGTGCGGTAGTTTAAGAATGAAAAATATAGGCCTATTCATATAATACTTACTTTCTGTCTGTCTGAAAGGTGTTTGACTTGTTGAATGGTTGTAGGTTGCAGGGTTGTGGGTGATTTTCGAATGAAGTTGACTTTGGAGGTATATTGTACTAGCGTTTTGTGCGTTATTTGAAGGTTGAATTTGTTGGTGTCTGTAAGACAAGTATTAAATGCACACATTTCTTTATTATGGCAGTATTTGATAGTTATTTTAGTGTAGGTCTATACAGGCATATCAAATAGCAAATGTTAAATGAAGATAATTAAACTTACATTGGTTGGTGATTTTTCTAATGTTGATTAGTGTGGTGGGTGACTCCTGTTCCTGGCATTGCATGATATTTGCGTGATGAGATGGTGAAAACGCGACGCAGTCGAGATACTCCTCAGCTCCAATTTGAAACACGAAGTTAAAATATTTCGTGTTGATTTTAGATAGCTTCACCTCAGTGGTTTCGAATATGAATCCGGTGCAGCTTTCTTCGTTGTCATACCTTGCTTGTTTGGCGGCGGAAGCCATTCTTGCGATTACTCTGTAATGTTCGAGTAGCTGTTTGTTTCTTAATTGGTGGTATTTATAGGGGAACATATTCAAATTCAGTGATTTTCGGAATCACGTGTTTTTAAATGACATGTGGACATTCTATTCTTGTATTTATATGATTCTAAGCATGTGTATATTGTGTCCTTGTTATATATATATATATATATATATATATATATATAGGAGGAGACCTGTGTTGATGGCAACATTAACTCATGTGTTCCTCGTTTGTGGAAAACAAATTACATGATTCCTACTTGTGGACAATATCTGGTCTGGATTCGATGTCGACTCCTGTCCATCGCTCTTGTCCATTCTAACTTTACTTTAGAGTTATGGACCAGAGGTTTGGATGACATACTATGGAGAATTTTGTGCGGACTCATTAAATGGATTATGTTGTAGCCTAAAGAATGGTGAGTGCAAGCACTGTATGGCTAATTGCACTGAGAATGGAGTTGGATCTAGTTAGACTTTGTTTGAACTCGATTTTGAAATAGGCCTAATATAAGTTTTGATCTTGTCGTGTTGTGCAGTTGGGTTGTGTCGCTTCTTGTGTTCAGGGTGTCTTTATATGCATGTTATACAATATAGCCTATATAATATATAACCTCTTGTACACAAAATATTCTAATTGACCCAGTTTTAGCGGTTTGATCGTTTTTTTAATTGGCCCGAGTCGGCTGATCATGCACGCCCCTTATCAAATGATGACTATATGCTAACCAGTGTCATAGAGTAAAACAGAGTTACGGCATTGATGGAGCAGAAAACACCTCTGTCACGTGGTTTATGTAACTCGTAACTCGTTTGGCACAACCGCCGAAATTGCAAGATAGTCAACAATCATTACAAAGTATTTCAAAGACCTTGATTTAATTGTTCGTTGTGATAAAGAAACAAAAAGGTGATGATGAACAACAGAGAGAAAGAGAAGAAGAGAGAAAAATACGACCACTAACACAGAGTAAGAGAGTGGCGACAATAGTGTTGATTCCCACTGTAACAATGGAATGCGGAAGTGCTCATTCTACCTCAATAGGATAGTTCCAACGTTTGGAACTATAGCCCATAGGCACCCGCTTTGCGGCGAGATCAAAGCGTGTCGCCACTCTCTTACTAGATTACTCTGTCCTAGCAGTCAGAGAAAAAAAAGAAAACACAGTTGGCAGTGACATTTAGAACAGCACATTGACTTCTACGTTGTGGCTAGACTAACATCAGCAGTAAATTCAGAACAGCGCCAAAGAAGAGATTCTATATAAAGAGGCGACACTGGTGCGATGACTTGGACGTAATCACACCAAGATGGCGGCAACGCTGCCGCTTCTGCCATCTAGTGGTGATTCCAAAGACTGTAGTCAGAACGCTACGTTTCCAGTGATAACTGGAAAAGCTCTGCTGCTGTCTGCTCCAAATTAGTCATAAATCAAATTAAATCGGGTGAGCAACGTCTTTGGGCACATGTTCACTTATAGCCGTTTAGGCTGGCCTGGTTTGATCATCCAAATAATGCTACACAGTGAAAATCACCATTGCTGCCTGTTACATATTATAATATATATCAATAATGTAATAAGAAGAATAAGTCAATATTAGTATAATCACAATTTAGATTGTTCAAATATAGCCTATGGGCTATATTATTGTATTTTATCTGTGTCACATGTTTCTTTGTGTGCTATTATGTAGGCCTACAGCAGGGGGATTTAGCCAGCCCCACTCAGGTGGGCAGACAGAATTGTAAGGGGGGGGGGCGACTCCGCTGGGGCGGGTGGGGTGTCAAACCCACATTGGGTGAGCAAGGAGCACGTTTGGGTGAGCTATGCCCACCCCTGCCCTCCCCTAGAACCGGCCCTGGCCTACAGTATAATAGGCCTATCATTTTTGTCATGACCCATTGGAAAGTACTTTGGGTTATATGTGCTATAAAGATGACTTGATCTTCTGAATGTCTGGGGAGAAAGGTTTCATGTAGGCTATATCAAACAATAATGCTTTATAAATAATGGTTGTAGTTATATATATTTTCCTTTCCATTGCACACAAATCTGAATTCAATTTTGGACACTGTTCTGAATGAATGTTACTGATTTGCCTAATTGATCAGCTTTGATCCATTCATAAATATATGAGTAAATCATTAAAGTAGTATGCATATTTATAATACCATTTTGCTGTTCAATGCAGATCAGTTCTGTAGAAGCATAATAGAATGTTATTACATCAGTAGTGGTTCAGTAATACCATAGAGAATGAATGGGAAATCAGGTGCAGGATGAAGCAGTCTCACCAATTGCCATGTGGCATAGTGGTGTAGTTGACTTGACTTTTAATCCATATCTCATATAGGTTTGAATACTGCTTATGGTAGGACCTACTATTTGTGTACCATCTGCAAACATTGTTTTACCAATAGAGTGTGTATATATATATATATATATATATATATATATATATAGCATTTGCCATAGTGCAACAACAGTGCATGAGATAAATTAGTCTAACTGTTTCAAACACAGGAGCAAGGCTTCCCTGATGTTTTCATACAGTAGTATGTATGTGTCAGTGGAGTGGATGTTCTGAAGTCAGATTGGAATTCAAATAGCAGTTTATGCTTAGTTAATTTGTTTTTGAATTATTATTTTTTAGTTTTTGACATGGTCTGCACAGGGGACAGGTGTTAATGATGTAATGAGGGACAATATGATGTGATGAGATGATAAATGTTCCCTTCATTGTTAATGGTGTTTTTAAAACAAACATTAAACCTGTATATAGGTTATATACAGGTTCAAATAAACTATTACAAGATTCAAAAATCAATGTATTTATTAGAACTCCACCAAGCAAGTGTGAGCCTTCATGTGATTCTGCAGTGTGGTTCTTTGATCATTGATGCCAGAGTCCTGTACTGTCCTTGTTTTGTAACATCTGCAGGATCTCTTTGTGCAGTCAATAAGTAGCCTCCTCCAGGATGCAGAAGTGGATCACCAGAGGAACCTGGTCTCCTTCCTGGATGCTAGGAGAAAAATAATGTTTATTTGTTCCATTTTTCCATTGTTAAAGAAAATCACACCTGTGTGAACTGAGTGGTGCAAGGTCTTATATAGCCTGATCAGCTGTGGTCTGATGTAATGTCACTAACCATAGCAACCATGCTCATTTTTGAGTGGTGTAAACCACTCCTACAACTGGCTTTGTTAGTTTACGTGTCTGTCTGTACCAATGTCTGTCCGTACCAAAAAAATCACACCCGTGTGAACTGAGTGGTGTAATATAGCCTGTCTGACGTAATGAAATCATGTCTGACGTAATGAAATCACGTCTTTGTATTGAGTTTGTGCTTGAAATGTACTGTAATTCTGCAAACTGTTAATAAATATTTCAATCAATTAAAAATTAAATTAGGACCAGTAGTGTATACATATTAAATGAACAGGTGAACAGGGTGAACATAGCAACCATGCTCATTTTTTTCTGCAGAAACAAAGCCAGTTGTAGGAGTGGTTTACACCACTCAAGGAGTGGTTTACACCACTCAAAAATGAATGTCACCCAGTTCACATGGGTGTGATTTCATTACGTCAGACCACAGCTGATCAGTCTATATAAGACCTTACACCACTCAGTTGACACGGGTGTGATTTTTTTTGGTACGAACAAACATGGGTAGGCCTACAAAGCCAGTTGTTGGAGTGGTTTGCACCACTCAAAAAAACCTAAGCATAAAACTAAATATATTGACAAAAATCTAAGTAAAACTGATGATCACAAGTTGTTGGTACAGAGATGGGCCTGGTGCAAACAAATAATGAGACACTGAGGCAGTGCCACTATAAGTTCATAAAGTTTATTAGACAGACAGGGAATATTTATAGTGCTGGATTGTAGAAATGCAAGATATTTGACATAGGAATGTGGCATGATGATGTGCAAGGGTGATCTCACAATGTACAAGGCTGATCTTACTGTCAGCATATGAGGCTGACCATCTACCAGATGCTGCACATCTCTAGAAAGTACAATGTAGACAGTGAAACATATAGCCATCAAGCACAATGCAAGCACACTGCATCTCAATTTCAGTACACAGACTTACTTAGCTGTATGTGTACATGGCATGATTCATAACAGTGCCCTCTTTTGTTCTGAAAGAACATCATTGATACAATGTGGAAAACGTATGCAAACTCAGTCGGTGCCGAAAAACCTAGTTATTATCACATAATATTGTCTTTATCATTTCATAATTTGTTTATGTGATATCAATTTCATTAGGAAAATTGCAACCGAGTCCCCCTCCCAACCAATCCAACCAAATTTGGGCGAACACACAAGGCCAGAGATTGCATACGTAAAATAAAGAGAGTAGATAGAGAAGAAAATAAATAATAATAAAATATACAAAAAAAATAAAGGTGAGGTATCATCCCAACTATCCATGCAAGTAAAATCAATACCAGTCTGGTAATACTCCCGTTATCCATCTGTAAAGCAAAAGTAGTGTCTTTGGCATATGCATATTCAGTCAGTTCTGGATCCTGTTGACTGGTGTCATTATAGAATTTGGCAGCATGCTATGCAAATATGTAACATTTCCAGGGGCATAGTTCCATTGTTGACAAAACAGGGGTTTTGAAAAGAATGCATCTTTCCAATATGTGCAAGCACCAGGGTGTCTAGCCAGTCCAACTAAGCACAATCAGTCCAAGGATAATTGGCTGCAGGTATCTATCTCTCGGTGACCGTTTGATGTGGCCACAGGTTCAAAGGGCAGGAACAGGAAAGTAGAGGCCTGCTACTCCAGCTGTTAGGAGCAGGGCGGTTCTCACATATGTGGCTCTTTTGCACTGGGTCATTGGAAATGATTACTGGGTCCTCAGCATGGGGTTTTTTCTGCCGTTTGATGTCTTCAGTATTTGCCTGGATAACAAAGCAAATGGCAATAAAATAGTCAAGTAATAATGAACTGCCTTTTATAATCACAATAGTACATGAATTTGTGACAGATACCTTTGCAACTTTGATGATTAGGAAATCCAATAAAGCGCAACCGAGTAAGCCGATTCAACACTTCACAAAATCTATAAAGCAAAAAGAAAATATAATGGCAATAAACTGAATATGGAAGCTATTCAATCCTTTATTAAATTAAGATTATAAATAGTGTTACCTGTGATGTCCCTGAGTTTCTGGACAGCAGGCTCCTCCAGAAGCTTTGCTCCTGCACCATGGTCACAGGAGGTATTGTAGTAGATGAACCCAGGAAGTTATTTTACCAGGTACTGCTTCTCATCTTTCTGTTGACTGCATTATGGGATCAGAGCAGAAACTATGTAGGTTATGACTGGGCCATGGATTTATTTGATAAGAGAATCACTAGATCTTATAATGGGAATAAATGTACTTAATTTATTCCAGATTGGTGAGACATTGAGATGGTGTCCACATTTTACTTCCTCTCCTTTAGTCAGGCTAATGTCATTTAGCGTAATGTTATTACTGTAAAACATAGGAGAAGGGGCAAGTAAATAGGATACAAGTTTATCAGTTTGTCATTTATTTTATACATGTAATTGATATTGTATTATGAACAATCACTCAGGTCTGTTGTAACCAGGTTCAGTCTTGCCCACAAGTATTTTTTTAATTTGTGTTTTTTAACCATGTGGTTAGTGGGTTCATTGTTACCCCAAAGACATGGTCATGAGAGTAACGATAGGGATACTTGCATCAAAGAGGAAGTGCAGTCTCTCTGCTGTATCAGAGGGGGGCCCACTTCCACATCTGTCCATTTAATATGGTTTACTCAAGGGTTAATTTCTCAGCAAGTTTTGGAATGGTGGCTGGACCACTCTCATTGTGTGCGCTGTTTGATGAGAATACATGGAGAACAAGAAACACACTTAACATGATAGGCATTTAAATATCTTATTCAGAGACTTATGAACTGCAACATCAGAGTGTAGCAAATAACACTGACCATATTTACAATCATTATGGATCACCAATAATATATTAATTTGATGATTTAATTAGGGATAAATGGTAAATGGTGCATTTATATAGCACCTTTATCCAAGGTGCTTTACATAGATGTGCATTACATTCACACACACACATACATAGATGGCGACGGAAGCCATGCAAGGTACCAACCAGCACATCGGGATCAATTTGGGGTTCAGTGTATTGCCCAAGGACACTTTGACATGTAGACAGGAGGAGCCGGGATTCGAACCGCCGACCCACGGATCATTGGACGACCTGCTCTACCTCCTGAGCCACAGTCGCCCGGGTTGGCTGATAAAAATGGGGCAAGTGAAGAAGAGGAGGAAGTTTATGGATACAGTGAGAGAAGACATGCAGGTGGCTGGAGTGACAGAGGAAGAGGCAGAAAACAGAACTTACTTCATAATAGGATTCCAGGTGAAACATCAGCTCCGACAGGGTGTCCTCTGACTTGAGCCACATTTGGCTAGTTATCCGAGTGGAGTTATCCGGTTGGCAAGGATTGGGTTGTCAAGGATTCTGCAATGGGTTGTTTTTGCTGCTTGACGTCTTCAATTTTTGCCTGGATAGCAAAGAAAATGGCAATAAAATAGTAAACTAATAAACTGCAGTCGGTATTTTACCCATTGACTAGAGCCCTGTAATTAACATATAAACTCACCTAAGAAAGAAACACTTGTGAGTAAGGCTAGCAAAAAAAGGGCCACCTATGGGTTGAAATAATTGTTAGTCATCATCATTTTTCGACCGCTGCCAAGATCATGGATTTCACAATGCCACACCAGACTTTCCGGTCCTTCATTGCCATCCCCAGTTCCTGCTTACTATGCATGGGTCCCTAGTGATGCCACGGTCTCTCGTTTGACTTGAGGATTGAAGGATCGTTTCTGTAGTCAGGAGAAATCCACACCAAAACACATCAGCCTATAATCCTGTTCCAACATACATGTTTGCTTTGAATTGTTTCATAAATGACCCCTGTTCTTAATTGTTCCTATCCCACCCAGTGGCTCCCCACATTAAAATGTAGCTAAAATGGTAGAAGGCTAGTTGTCTTCATTACAGTAGGTATTTTAATAGTTCTAAATCTTTTTTTCCACTCCCCAAATCTGTTAATATTGTCCTGGTACTTACACATGCATGTTGGCCCCTAGGCCAGCCCTTGGTAGAACAGCTTCTACTGTACCTACGGGAAATCAGTATTTGTAGTCAGTTTTTGTAGTCAGTTGGTCAGTCAGTTTGCCTTTAACCCTAACCCTAACCTTAACCCTAACCCTGTGACAATGCATTGTTTTTTATTAGTTCAAGGATCATTTTAAGGTTCATTTTGCCATTTCGCATGTTGTTTTATATGTTTCATTCGCTGTTTTGATCACTTTAGAGTTGGTTTGTATTTTAGTGATAATGCATAGTATTACATTTGTTTTATTAGTTCTGATGATGATGATGATCACTTAAGTTTGTTATTTCACATATTTTGCGCAACACGCTAAACCCATCTTTTGTTTTATACGTTTCATTTGCCGTTTTGATCACTTTGTGTATAGTGTCGCATATTCACATTTAAGCATTAACACACACCGAACACAGGGCTGCCTTGTGATGCCTGGAGATTATTCTGCTCCCTAATGGCAATGCCTGACTAAATCACATAGTCTTTCAGGTTAGCAGGCTGCGGTCTGTTTCTTTGTGGACGAAGAAGAGCCCTGGTTGGAACTGCAACTGAAGTCGCTTGGATGTGTGACCCGTTAGTCCCAAGTCCAGACTGTGGCTGTATCCTTCTGTGTCTGTTAGCGTCCACTCTACCTTTCTCCTTCCTTGCAGCATCAGTAGAGCGTATGGCAGAGTCATCCGCTTGCTGGTTAACAGAGAACTCAGGCAACTTGGTTCTGATCTGGTGTCCGAACTGCATCTCCGCTGGACTACGTCCTGTAGTACAATGAGGGGTACTCCTGTAGGCCATAAGAAATGTCTGCAGTTCAGTGCGCCAGTTCTTTCCTTCAGCATGAGCCGTGCGTATGCGCCTTGCAGAGTGTTTTGTTTACCATGGGTATATCTTATTTACCACGGGTACATCTTTATTTACCATGGGTATATCTTATTTACCACGGGTATATCTTATTTACCACGGGTATATCTTATTTACCACGGGTATATCTTATTTACCATGGGTATTGGACACTAACAGACAACCTTTCCATCCTTGCTGCTTGATGATCTGCTGCTTCCGTTGCCCTTGCAATTTCTTGTAGAGTAGCAAGAGTCAAATCCTTTTCGCGCAGCAGCCGCCTCCGCAACGCATTGGAATTGCACATGTCAATCACTTGATCCCGTACAAAATCATCTCGGCTGTTACCGAATTCACACGTAGCGGCCAACTTCTTTAATGTGCACACGAAACTGTCCACCGCTTCTCCTTGTGAGTGTTCTGCTTGCCTGAACATGTGTCTCTCGTAGGGAATATTCTTCTGCGGTGTGAAGTGTGCATCCAGCTTGTCCACGGCCAGATCATAATTACTGTCGTCTCCCGTACCATCCAACGTGGAGAAAATGTCCTGTACATCCGAGCCAGCTAAATGCAACAGAAATGCTCTCTTCCTTGTCGCAGCAGTTATTCCCGCTGCCGTGACATAAAGCTTGAATCCTTTTATCCATTTCTCCCACCGAACTACAACGTTGGCTGGGTCAGTGACATCAAAGGGTGGAACCGCAGGCAAACTCAGAGACATTGTTTCTCAGAGTTTAACTTTCTTGCTTTTCGCAAAACTCTTGTAGACTAATCCACTTTCTTGTTAAAAGTCCACAACGAGCAGGATATTTTCCTCGTCGCCAAATGTAGTGTCGCATATTCACATTTAAGCATTAACACACACCGGACACAGGGCTGCCTTGTAGTCTTTACTCGTTCACTTCCATGAATACAATCCAGTCACGTTGCAGAGGTTCTGAAATACGTGCCCATAGACGAGGTGGTGCTAGATTTTATCAACAAAGCACACATGTCTGGAGAGCAGCCGGAGCTATGGCGCACAATGAACATCGTTCCAGTACCAAAGTCAGGTGACCTCACCAAGACGGACAACTACCGTGGCATCAGCCTGAGCTCACAAGTTGCCAAGACCGCTAACAGGATGATCCTCAATCGTCTTAGACCAATCTTAGACCCTCTACTGAGAAACTCACAGAACGGCTTCCGCCCGGAACGAACAACAGTCGGGCAGATACTGGCACTGAGGAGGATATTGGAAGGGGTAAGGGAGCGCAACCTGTCAGCGGTGATCACATTCATCGACTTCCAAAAAGCTTTCGACACCATCCACCGTGGGAAACTCCAGAAAAGTTCGTCCAGATGATAGAGTCAAGCTACAGCCAGACTAGAGCCAAGGTCCAAACCTGCGACGGAGACACCAAAGAATTTGAAATTCTTGCAGGCGTCCTACAAGGTGACACTCTTGCTCCCTTCCTGTTCGTCGTAGTGATGGATCATGCACTGAGACTTGCAATCAATGGCAGAGAGGAGGCGCTGGGGTTCACTCTGGTCCCGAGGAAGTCAAGGCGAGTACACCCCATCATGGTCACTGACCTCGACTATGCAGACGACATCGCCCTAACCTCGGATACAGTCGAGAAAGGAACGGAGCTACTACTGGCAGTAGAAAAGGAGTGCAGGAAGATCGGCCTCAAGCTCAATGCCAAGAAAACAAAGGTAATGACATTCAACACCGAGGACAAAACCTTTGCCACTGCAGACGGGACGGTGCTCGAGCAAGTCGAGGACTTCAAGTACCTCGGGGCCTGGACTGCCTCAACTGAACAGGATCTGAAGGTTCGGAGAGCACTTGCCTGGAAAGCCTTGCACGGGATGAGGAGAGTGTGGAAATCAGACATGGGAGAAGACCTTAAGAGGCGGCTGTTCATAGCTACTGTGGAGTCAGTACTGCTGTATGGGGCCGAGACATGGACCCTCACAGTACAACAGGAAAAAGCCCTGGATGGAGTCTACACAAGAATGCTACGAATGGCACTAGGTGTCACATGGACGGACCGCATCAGAAATGTGGACCTCTATGGGGATCTACCACGTGTCATGGACAAAGTCAGAGAGAGAAGGATGAGGCTGGCAGGGCACTGCGTCAGGCACCCAGAACTTGAGGCAAGTAAATTGACCCTATGGGAGCCAACCCAGGGCAAAGCCAGGAGGGGAAAGAAGCGTACCACCTATGTAGACGTGCTGCGGCGCGACAGCTTGGCTGACAACACCGCAGAGCTCAAGAACCTGATGTTGGATAGGAATTTGTGGAGAGCAGCGATCCAGGAATCCCGAGTTGGTGTTGGCTAGACCTCAGTCTCGCAGTACTACCGTTAGTTCACATATTTGCAAATGTAACAGTCATGTATATTAACACTTTTCTTGCGCAACATGCTAAACCCATCTTTTGTTTCATACGTTTCATTCGCCATTTTGATCACTTTTAGGACTTACGGGGTTTTGGAGTGATGTGGAGTCCCTGGCTTGCTGGGGCTGGGAAACTGAGGCACCATGTTAATGGTGCCTGTTCCCTGTTATTGTTTTGCATTGTAGTGGTGGAATATTTTTTAAATCAAGCACAAATGTTAAAGATTAAATTAGGACCAGTAGTGTATACATATTAAATAAGTATAAAATGCAGTGCAGTGTATTACAATCGAGTACCATATTAAAGATATTAAAACATGTATTTATTGTGTTAGTTTAAAAAGTAAACTCAATATATCATTTAAGAACATATATTCAGTCATTGTTGTACAATCAATAAGACAAGTTAAAACTAAGCATTTATTTATAATTTCAGTTTGTTTTAGCTAGTTTTGTAAACAGTTTGAATTAGTTGTCATTATTCATTACAACCTTCATTTAATTCAGATCATATATTGTTTTAATTATTTTTTAGCTTTGTTTAGTAGTTAAAGTATTGAAATACTAATGCCTTCGTGAACACTGTAGTAGGCTGGTATTATTTGAACAGATTCATTCTCAATATCTTTAACATATACATGGTCAATCAAGGTACCATTTTCTGTTGTTGAACTTTTTACACATTGTCTGTATCCATGTTGATTCATCAAATTGACAATGGTAGAAGATTTAAATAGATCTTCATTGAAATCTCCCATTATTGCTTTCCCTCCAGAGTATGAATCCAATTCTTGAACAAGTTTCACCAAATTTGTACGAAATAAGTCTATTTTATATGAATTGGGTCTATACAAAATAGCAGCTGTCAGATTAACCCGTGGAACATTAAACATCAAACACTCCAAGTTTGAGCTTTGTGGATTGATTATATGAATTGTGTCATTAATGCAATGATATATTCCAACTCCACCTCTTATCTGACGTTTTAAATCCGTAAACATTGGATCACTGTTATCGTAGCAATTTGATCTCGGATTGTGTTGAAATGTAAAACCTGGCAAATCAAGATCATTGGCTGTGTCATCAGAAGTTAACCATGTTTCTGTCAAACAAATGCAATTGGCTTTTTTTAGCATATGATGTGCTTGAACATCTGGAAAATGTGCTTTTAGTCCCTGAACATTGTGCAGAACAATTGTGAATGCGATTGTAGGGTTTTCTTTGGGAATAATGAAGTCCAGCATGTTTTGAATTGCCATGTCAATTTTGTCATTGCAATATATGACTGAATCCTTAAAATCTTCAATAATGAGGCCACTGAGAGTTCTTACACGACTTAATGCAACATATGCTTGTCCCGGTGCAAATATTTTTTTCAATGACACCACAGCATTATCAACTGTCAAACCTTGTACTTTATGGACTGTGCACGCCCACGCTAATCTCAGAGGAAATTGACGTCTTACTCCACCACAATTTGTCACTTGGTCTTCTTGTGGTTTGATTATCGTTACATTTTGTCGAGTCTTTGATCTTTGAATTTGTCCTACTTTTGCATCATCAAATACAACATGAATATCAGAAGGAAATGAACTATCAGGTGAGAGTGTGATATGGACGACGGTTCCAAAAGCACCATTTACAAGACCATCTGAAACATCAATATTCTTCTTGAGCATAACTCTAGCACCTACACCAATATTTACAACTTGTGACAAACAAGAATTAAATACTTTTTTATGGTGACCGTTTTTCTTTTCCATCCTTCCAGTTTTTGGGTTTCTTTCAAAATCGTCAGCCTCTATAACAATTGTATCTGGACAATGTTCAAGCAACATTTCAATGTTGAATGTGTCAACTTCGCTATTGGTAGCAAATATGTGGATTGCATTAGATTTCTCGCCAGTTTCACGTTGTTTTATCAAAAGTAGATCTTTGACATTGAATGGTTCTTTCTTTTGATGTGTTCTGAAGCGATTTAGTGTTTCCGCAAATATTGGATCTTTTTGTCTCACAATCTTAGTTAGGTTTGCAATCATAAAAGTAGTCCACAAATTAACTCCTGTCCCTTCTGCATATAAAGCTATGCCTTTCACAGGAGACAACTGATAAAAATCCCCAACTGCAATTATGTTCACTTTTCCAAAGAGGGAATAGTCACCAGTCTGTTTGATTTGTCTTAATCTCCCATGTATGTAGGCTAGAAGACGATGGTCCACCATAGATATTTCGTCAATGATTAATATTTCTACATTACCCAGTTTGGCACGTAGGGAATTAATTTTATCATCACCAAGAGGTACATATGGTAATGTGTTATTGACACCAATGGAAAAGGTATTGTGTATGGTTGAAGAACCAATGTTGTATGCAGCCACACCAGTTGGAGCCGTTAACAGAACCGTGACATCATCAGGATTTATAGAAGTTTGAGACAAGAGTCTGCTACATTCATACTGTATAGCTTTGAGTAAATGTGTCTTCCCTGTGCCTGCACCTCCAGTCACAAATACATTAAACGGTTCTGGATTTTCCCCATGGATTTTCTGTAAGCACCAGTTACGTATTTTGTAAAAGATATTTGATTGTTCTTCATTTAAAGATCTCATTAGATTTAATGCATCTTCTCTGCGCAAATGAGCATTATGCGGGTCAATTGTGCAAATGTTTTGTGTATTTGTATTTAAATCAGGGATCTTTTCGACATCATCTTCATCATCGTCATTAACTTCATCTTTCCTTAGATCGAGACATTCTAACCGTTCTTTTTCAGATTCAGGACATAATTGAGCCCAAGCATCTTCCAAATCACCTACTTGCTCCAAAAGCTCTTGTGCTTCATCAATTTGGTCACTTTCTTTTTCATAAAGACATCTGTTGGTCTCAACAATTGATTTTACCGTCTGTAAATCACCGTCAGCATTTCTTACTGAAGCGAGATTATAAAAATCTTCAAATGATTCAAAAGGTGGAGGTTTTAACTGTGAATCTTCACGATATGGCAAGAAAAGTTGCAGAATAGACTCGTAGTATTTTTCTGGATCTTTTGTCGGAGAGAATCTTGGATACCTCACCACTGCGGCTTGTGTTTGGATCCGTTTTTTCACACGTCCCAAATTGTTGTTTAGTTCAAATGTAGATGTAGATTGCTCTGATTTGGACAGCACTCTGTATTCTGAAGTAAATGTGGCAAGACATAAATGTTCAAAATCTTGAGTTTCTGGTCTGCTTTTATATCTGTCTGCAAGACTAATCATCCATATGCTTGAGTCATCATTGGTGTCCTGGGATATTTGGTTCTGCAATACTTTCAAAGGTTTAGTCATTCTAACTGCATCTCCAATAGGAATAAATTGAACTTTACGAGAACATTCCTTCAAATGCATGTTTGTTAGTCTATACACAGCCTCTTGGGCACTAACTTCTCTATTGTGAAGATAAACAGCTCCAAGTTTTTGAAAAGCCTCTTTAGCATTGACATTTCCATCCAGACTTTCTTTTTGTGTTTTATCAAGCAACATTCCCATGTTACGTTCAGATTTTGATATGTAGGTGATTATGTATACAACAACTGCGTATGCATCAGTAATGAATTGAAGGTCCATATTAGCGTTCCAGCTAGATAACAAGTCTCTGTTGTATTGATTTACCCAAGTTCCATTAGGTGAACGTTTCAAAACAACACTCGTCTTGTGAGAAACTCTATTGTATGCCAATTCAAATATTTCTTGATTTATACCAACGTCATCAAATAACTCTTCTGTTGATTCATATTTAGTGTCAGGATTTGATAATGCCGTTTTCACCTTTTCAAGAATATTTAAAGCTTCATCTCTTTTCAAGACAAACTCCTCATCTTTTTTGTGTGAATCATCATTATTATCATCAACATCTTTTTGAACATCCTCTTTGTCACTTTTCTTTTTCTTTGGTCGGCTAATGAATGTTTGACAAGAAATTGGCCTAGGAAAATTAAATCGGCATGTAGTTTTGTTTTTTCTGCACGTCTTTGAATGTCTAGTGCTATGCTTTTGAACACTGTTAACAACCTCATACAATTTTTCATCATTCTCGTCTGGCATCTCACATGTTACATATTTGTCCACAAATGCAACAACGTCTTCATCTGAATCTTTATCTATTTGTGGAGCATCTTTAACCCACAACAAACCATGAACATGTGCACTTCCCCGTTGTTGAAATTCCACACGATAAAAATGATCAGTTACATGTCCAATAGGTGCAGCGGTAGATAATACAACATTCTTTAAATACTCGTGCCATCGATGGTCAAACATTCTTGCTGCTGTGACTGGGTTACGTTTTAGTAAGCCACATTTTTCTAACCAATTAAGTTGTTCCACATCAATCTGCTTTCCTTCTTGAAGCATAAGTGCTTTCAACATTTCTGGCCATCTCATATCTGCAGAACTAAATGAGCAAAACCAGGTAGGAAGACCAAGCTGTCTTAGCATTGCAAAAAGATCTTTTTGTACACACTGCCAAAATGGTGGACTTCCACGAATATTCCGGAGATACTTGTACCCTTCATTGTGATGCAAGATTCTCCTTAATGATTCAGTATCTTTTAACATATCAGCTGTGATATGCACTGGAACCTTTTTGCCATCTCCCTTTCTCATAGCTATAGATACACTAGACACAACTTGTTCCAGTTCTGATATGTATTGAGCGTAAAATATATAATCTACACTATTTGCAAATCTTCCATCAGCATTTAAGATTCTGTTGTTTAGGTACTTTGAAAGTGTTATTCTCATTAGTCTGTCATCATGAAATGTAGGAGCACCTTTTGGAAACAAAACTGGAAAACATTTAGCTTCATTTGTTTTATCCATCAATAGTCTGACGGGATTGTTGCCTTCTGCAGGAGCCACCGATATTACACTGTCAAAGTGCTGATCTAGAATATCTTGTGCCAAGTCAACAGGCTGAAGACAAGTATCAAAACACGCTCCATTCTGTTGTTCTGTATAGGTTAAATCTTCATCATGTTCCGTTTCATCTACATTGCTTGCGTCATCTGCATTTTCAATTGTTTGTTCTCCTTCCTCAATAACATCAGTGTCATTACTTTGACTTAAAGGGTTTATCCAATCTGTATTGATTTCTGTGTCAGCATAGAAGGGATTGTGTTTAATCAGGTATCGCAAGGCATTTTTTACATGATCTGTATGAACATATTCATAATTATAATGTCCTTTATATGTAATTTTGCGTTTCAGTTTTACTCGTATCATCATGTCATCACAATCGTTTCTTGGTAGAACATTTGTCACATGGCTTAAGTTAGAAGGTACACAAACTACTGGTCCATGACATCCGTTTTGACCTCCTTTGGGTAATGCAACTACTTTGAGAAATGGAATATGTTTAGCCGTCAGATGAGTTTCCAAACTATTAAGACATTTTAATTCTGGTGCTATTGGTTCTAGATGTAGATTGTTTAATACACTTTGTTCTGGCATTTTACCCTTTAATATCTTTCTATTGCACGTATGACAAATCCATAGTTTAGCAGCTGATCCTTGTGACATTACACAATTAGGTAAACAGTTACCATTGCATTCATGCAAATATGTGTGAGTAATGCATTTGTCTGCTAAGAATCTGATATCGTCTTTCTCCTCATAGGAATCTTTCTTACACTCAAGGACCTGCTTTCGGAAAAGTTGACGATGGCAGACAGAGCAAACAAATTGAGGGCCTGTACGAATGTTTTTGTGGAATGTTTTAATAGCAACATCAATGTCAGTTTGCTGCAACGTATTTTTTATATAGTTCTCGTGTGCTCTCATATTTACATCTGCTTTGAACTCTGGTTCAGTAGCATATTTGATTTTGATGTTTTTAATTTTGTTAGTACAATAGACTTCATCATTGTGGTATCGGAAATGATCATCATCAATTTTTGTTTTTTTATGCACTTGATCTGTGTCATATCTGTGTTGTTCATAGTCTATTTTTGTTTTTTTATGCATTTCATCTGTTTCATATCTGTGTTGTTTAGAGTCTAGAATTCTTTGTTTATGCACTTCATCTGTGTCATATCTGTGTTGTTCATAGTCTATTTTTGTTTTTTTATGCACTTCATCTGTGTCATATCTGTGGTGTTCATAGTCTATTTTTGTTTTTTTATGCACTTCATCTGTTTCATATCTGTGTTGTTTAGAGTCTAGAATTCTTTGTTTATGCACTTCATCGGTGTCATATCTGTGTTGTTCATAGTCTATTTTAACACTTTTATGCACATCATCTGTTTCATATCTGTGTTGTTTAGAGTCTAGAATTCTTTGTTTATGCACTTCATCTGTGTCATATCTGTGTTGTTCATAGTCTATTTTTGTTTTTTTATGCACTTCATCTGTGTCATATCTGTGGTGTTCATAGTCTATTTTTGTTTTTTTATGCACTTGATCTGTGTCATATCTGTGTTGTTCATAGTCTATTTTTTCTTTTTTATGCACTTCATCTGTTTCATATCTGTTTTGTTCATAGTCTATTTTTGATTTTTTGAACACTTGATCCTTTTCATATCTGTCTCTTTCTTTCTTGGATTTTGATTTCTTGAAACTTGTGTCATGTGGTCTTTTTCTTAGTTGCACTGTACTTTTTTCGTCTGTATTTGTACATATACCTGCACAACAAATGTGATCATCCTTACTTTTAACACATGTTACAACATCATAATGATTTCCATTAGTGTTGTTTAAATATATTGCTTGAGATCTCTGATTGAGTAAGTCAACATTTCTACTTGCATGACAACTGGGGAAAATATTCCATATAACACTATTAAATGTCATAATAGTGGTTTGCAAGAAGTCTGCAGCTGCAAAGATTTCAAGTTCAGTAGCCCATGTTCCTGAATAATTCATTCGTGATTTAGTCAGGTATTGCTGCATCGATCCATAACCTTCTCTCAGATACTGTTGAAATGTTGATGGATTGTTGGAAATATGTTTAAATATAGCATGACGGATTTTTAAATGTTTATTTTCATTACCACAGATCACAAAGGACAATGCTCTGAAGAAGCAGTTCCCGTCACTTTTGATTCCTTTATTCTCACAAGGATTACCCATTGGTGTGAAGTCCATGCTTTGTTCTACAGTTTTAAAACTTTCATTGCTGATATTTAATTGAGAACACAAGATGTCCTGATCCACAGATCTAAGTGGTTTAAAAGACAATTTAGGTGTTACGGCATCAGTAATGACAACATCATCTGTTATTTCACCACTGTCAACATCATGTATGGTAGTAGTATTGTGGTATTGGGAATTATCTTCCATCTTTTTTTCTTTAAATACTTGATCCTTTTCATACCCATCTCTGTCATTTTCACATTTTGACTTATTTGGTCTGTTCTGCTTGAAACTTGTGTTGTATGACATTTTATTTTGTTGCATTGTACCATTTTCTCCTGCTGTGTTTTTACATATGCCTGCACAGCTAATTTGATCATGCTTACTTTTAACACATGTTACAACATCATAATGATTTCCATTAGTGTTGTTTAAATATACTGCTTGACAATTGTGAGAAAGTATCACATTTCTTGCATGACAACTGGGGAAAATATTCCATATACCATTATTAAATGTCATAATAGTGGTTCGCAAAAAGTCTGCAGCTGCAAAGATTTCAAGTTCGGTAACCCATGTTCCTGAATAATTCATTCGTGATTTAGTCAGGTATTGCTGCATAGATTCATAACCTTCTCTCAGATACTGTTGAAATGTTGATGGATTGTTGGAAAGATGTTTAAATATAGCATGACGGATTTTTAAATGTTTATTCTCATTACCACAGATCACAAAGGACAATGCTCTGAAGAAGCAGTTCCCGTCACCTTTGATTTCTTTATTCTCACAAGGATTACCCATTGGTGTGAAGTCCATGCTTTGTTCTACAGTTTCAAGACTTTCATTACTGATTTTGAATTGAGAACACAAGACGTTCTGATGCACAGACCTAAGTGGCTTAAAAGACAATTTAGGTGTTATGGTATCAGTAATTATAACATCATCTGTTATTTCACTGTCATCATACATTGTACTAGTAGATGGCTCAATTATCAAATGAGGCTTTGGGGTATTAACCGTTGTACGTGTACTTTTCAACACAGTACTGTAGAGTGGTTGAGTAGTAGAGACACATGTGTTCATAAATGGCTCATGTTCAAAGTATTGTTCTGTGTTGTCATGCATCACAATTGTTTTCACTCCAGTCACTTCAAATGGCTCATAATCTGCCTTTAAGGATTGTGCAACTTGCCAGATGTTTCCAATCAATTCTACAATGTTAGAATGATATACTAAAACACTTTTTCCATTTTCATCAAAAAGCCCTTCACAACTACGTGCATGAGAGTCAATTACAGCATACCAGCCATTCTTTCTGACAATTGCACAAGTAAAGCCCTTCAAGGTTAATAAACATGCATCAAAATCTGAAAAAACTCTTTGTATTGCCTCATCCAATGGAAACAGTACGTCCTGCCATTCTTTATCATATTGGTCAATACCAACACAACCACCAAAGACCTTACCATACTCTATTGATATGGGCATATTCCACAGTACATGTTTCTTAGGCAATTCATCAATTGCAACATACCCACTTTTAGATGAAATTCTACATGCTTGACTCATTGAATCATACAGTGCATTCCCATGACATAGAATGTCATCAAGGTCCTTTGGTTTCCAGGTAAAGATATCTGTAATCTTACTCATGATTATTGCAGTCAGACTGTTTGGAACACATTGCTTTCCAGCATATAGACCAAATTGTTGATGACCTTGATGGAATGAACCATGAACATAAGGTACTTGGGGGGAATCAATGATAGTGCTTTGTAACAACGTACAATCTAAGGAGTCATGATCAGGAGTATAGCCAGAGAGTTGGTCAGGAGTATAGCCAGAGAGTTTGTCAGAGTTTCTATCAGAGTCTTTTCCACAGTTTGTCATCATATCTGGTCCGATATGTAAAGTTGATACATTTTGAGTATGTACAAACTCGGTAACCTGTTTTATCAAGCACGGTTTTGGGACATGAGCTGTTGTACATGTACTTTTCAACATAGCACTGTAGAGTGGTCGACTAGTAGAGGCACTTGTGCTTGCACATGGCTTTTGTTCACAATGTTGTTGTTGTTGTTCTGTGTCATCCATCACACTTGCTTTGACTCCAGTCACTTCAAATGCCTTACCATCTGCACGCAAAGATTGTGCAAGTTTTGAGATGTTTCCAATCAATTCCACAAGGTTAGAATGATATACTAAAACACTTTTTCCATTTCCATCAACAAGCCCTTTATAACTACGTGCATGGGAATCAAATACAGCATACCAGCCATTCCTTCTGACAATTGCACAAGTATAGCCATTCAAGGTTAATAAACATGCATCAAAATCTGAAAAAACTCTTTGGATCGCCTCATCCAATGGAAACTGTACGTCCTGCCATTCTTTATCATATTGGTCAATACCAACCGAACCACAAAAGATCTTACCATACTCGATTGATATGGGCATATTACACAGTACATGTTTCTTAGGCAATTCCTCAATTGCAACATATCCACGTGTACATGAAATTCTACATGCTTGACTCATTGAACCATACAGTGCATTCCCATGACATAGAATCTCATCAAGATCCTTTGGTTTCCAGGTAAAGACATTTCTAATTTCACTCATGATTATTGCAGTCAGACTGTTTGGGACACATTGCTTGCCACCATATGAACCAAATTGTTGATGAGCTTGATGGAATGAACCACAAACATAATGTACTTGAGGATTACTTACTTGAGGATTACTTACTTGAGAATTACTTACTTGACAGTTTTCACCAGAGTTCTTTCCAAAGTTTTCATCAGAGTTTTTCAAGTTTTTCAAGTTTTTCTCAGAGTTTTCATAGTTTTTCATAGTGTTTTCATAGGTTTTTGGTTTTTTTTCTGCGGGTAGCTGCGAACCACTGTGAACCTCGTGAAATTGGTTGTCATGTTTTTTACGCGGTTGGCTAACCTCGTGAACTTTTTGAGGAAGTTCAACCTCAGTCTTGCTAAAGTCGGTAGTCTTCGATGGTTCAATTTTGCGAGGATGCAAATCAACTTTATCAGAAGATGGAACCTCACTAATTGCGGCATCTTTAGTCAGTAAGTCAGTGTCCAAGTCTGTGTCAAAAGAAGAAAAAGAACAAAGATTACGCAATGCTGGAATTGTACAAGGATGCACAACCTCGTGAATATGGTCACGAGGATGAACCTCATTCACAGCATCCTCAGTCAGAGACGTAACGATCAGACTTTTTTGAGATTCACAGTGGAACTTATGAATGTGGTTGTCATGTTTTTTACGCGGTTGGCTAACCTCGTGAACTTGTTGAGGAAGTTCAACCTCAGTCTTGTTAAAGTCAGTAGTCTTCGATGGTTCAATTTCGCGAGGATGCAAATCAACTTTATCAGAAGATGGAACCTCACTAATTGCCGCATCTTTAGTCAGTAAGTCAGTGTCCAGGTCAGTGTCAAAAGAAGAAAGATTACGCAATGCTGGAATTGGACAAGGATGCACAACCTCGTGAATATGGTCACGAGGATGAACCTCATTATTCACAGCATCCTCAGTCAATGGGCAGTCGGCCCCTTTTTTCTTTATCGCATCATACCGCCACTTACCTTTCTTTCTAGGCATCTCTCACTCGCTCTCTCTCGCTCTCTCACTCGCGCTCTCTCTCGCTCTCTCTTTCGCTCTCTCTCGCTCTCTCTCTCGCTCTCTCTCTCTCTCTCTCTCGCTCTCTCTCTCGCTCTGTTGTCTGAAAAACACAAATATAGATTGTTATTTTATCAATTACCTAAATGCATCATACTGAATGTAATTCAGAGTTGAAGGCACTTAAGCACAACTGGCAGGGAGGTGAGGGCATTTGAACATGGGGCCAAATATGTATTTTTTATAGAATTTTAGAGCGATTTAAAAAAATATTTACTATCGTTCTACTACACCCAATGACATTACATCTGGCCACAAAAGATCACAGAATCTACTGAATGTGAAGGAGAAGTCAAACTGACATATTGAGCCTATGGCATCCCCCTATTGTACCCCCTTCACATTCAGTAGATCCTGTGATCTTGTGGCCAGATGTAATTTCCTGGGGTCTAGTAGGAATATAGTAAATAAATAAAAATCGCTATACAATTTTGTAAAATAATTCATATTTATTCCCATGTTTGAATGCCCCCACCCCCTGTAAAAAATTGCTAAAATGAAAGAAAGCAAGAAATGAAAATAAAATAACTGATCTTTTACTTTCTCTAATAACTTAAAACATGAACCTTGGTTGGAAAAAAAAACGTTGTCCTTTAAGTGGCATGCTGGAAAAAAAGCAAATGAAAACCTTCCAACGGCACAGACCTAAATACTAGCTGATGAATCTGAAACGTGATTTGGCCTTTAATTCAGCCTGGAAAATGAGCCGCTGATTATATAGGCCAATACAAAAAATAATCTTATTTTATTTATTTATCTTCCTAAAACGGGCAGCCTGTTTTGGCCTGGATTGGCTGTTCAGGAGTTGTCCTAGATTTCCCATTATTCTGTTAGATTTTATTTAAATCTTAAACTTGAGATATTTCATTCAAATAAATAATAACTTGACATTTTATCATCTACTCAGGCTTATGTGAACACCCCAGACTAACATTGGAAAAATCATAGAATCAAAGTCTCCTTTGATATGCCCATGGTGCACATGGGTCTACTGCAGCTTCAAGTTTGTTTTCATGTGATAAGATCAAACCTGTCCCAAGCCACAGCCCCTGGACTGCATACATGTTTTAATGATGAATGTCATTGGTATGCATTGTGCAACTTTCTTTCCAGCCTTACATGGCAGTACATAAACATCTTTGTTGGAATTAACTCATAGATTAGCAAACACTGCCATCTAGTATTCAAATTTGGACATACATTTGATAGTATTAGTGTTTGGATTTTTTTTACCCATTACACATCATTGGCAAGAAAGGAGTTAAAGGCATAGTTCAGATTTTTTGAACTTAAGATGTATGAAATACTTGCCATTAATATAGTGGTTGCAACTGTATTAATTTATTGCCCGAGTCCCATGGTGGGAGTTCTGCTCTGGTTTTGGTCAATATTAAGTAGTTCCGGTCATTTTGTGGGGGGCACTGGGGCCACGCAGTAAAAGTAAATTAATCCACAAAACGAACGTAATTTGTATTGTTGACCTATTTCTAAAATATTAGCGCGACTTTCGTTCAACTTTGACCCCTCTATCACATGGAACTATTTTTTGGGCGTAGTGATATGGACACAAAAAACATAGTTCTGTGTGATAGAGGGGTAAAAAAAGAACGGAAGTTGCACTAATATTTTAGAAATAGGTCGACAATACAAATGACGTTAGTTTTGTGGATTAATTTACTTTTACTGCGTGGCCCCAGTGCCCCCCACAAAATGACCGGAACTACTTGATATTTCACCAAAACCAGAGCAGAACTCCCACCACGGGACTCGGGCAATCAATGAATACAGTTGCAACCACTATATTAATGGCAAGTATTTCATACAACTTAAGTTCAACAAATCTGAACTATCCCTTTAAGACAAAATGATCATTTCTACAACATCCACAATTGTGGATGTTATGTTGCTTACAAACAAGAACCAACAAAATGATAATTTATACAAGAACCAATTTACACGGTCAAAATCTGTCATAGTTTTAATTTGCAACAATGTAAATTATATAAATTAAGCATAAAATAATCTGGTTTACTACAGTGTGTTTGTATGAAGTGTTACTCAGAGTGTATCTCATCTTATTTTTTTCATTCAACACGGGCAGCTTGAGTCTGAACCACCCTTTTATCTTCAAAATTCAAATATAGCAATAGCCAAATAAATTATGGCAATTTCAATGCTTCAAAACAAGAGCCTACACATCAATGTTACAATTACTGTTACTATGTGATTCATAAAATTAACAACTTCAGGCTGCACTCACATATTTTGTCCATGTTCTGGGTTCTGTCTGTGTTTGATGGCAACATGAATGCATTCCAAAGGAAGTTGTGGTTTGACCAAACATTTGTTTGATGGAGGGAGGGGGGCAGAACACAGCCATCAAGCAAAACAAAAATGTTTGGTGAAGCCATGCTAGTTCCATTGGAAAAGCATTGGGGTGGCTATCAAACACATACAAGACACGACAAAACACATGTTCTTAATCTACTTTTAACATTATAGCTTGAAAGTAGTTAATTCCACAATTCATAGGTGATACTTTACACACATTTGTTCCTACCAAACATATCACTTGTTAGTAGGAGCCAACAGCAAACTTACCTATTCATGCAAAGAATAGCCCTAGTGGTGAGGGGCCTACACTGTAGGCTAAATGGGTATTTGGTGAAATCAAAGACATTATATAACAAGAGAGGATCTCCCATTAGGTCCCATAGTAACAACCAGCTCCCAGTGCCTCCGCCATTTTGGAGTGATGAGGAAACTTCCAGTGTCTTATTTACTTGTTTATTTCTCATATTTATGAACAGATCAAATCAGACATTGGTAACATATTCATTCAAAATGTCAGCATTATGTGCGTGTTTGAGGCATTGCATTAACATTAATTCAGATTATCAGTATGTGCTTATACTGCCATCTTGGAGTGATGCACAATCTAGTGGTGATTCCAAAAGGAATTTCTTGTCTTTGTTATATACTCTCTTTGGTGAACCCATGTGTGAAAGACCCATGTAGCTACCCTTAGCAAAGCCTGAACAAAAGGAACAATTCATGCCGTATGCTGCATGTGGAATGGTATCCAAAAACAAGTAACTTATTTTAAGTTAGTGTCAGTAAAGAATATTGTAATGTTTCTATCTATTAATGAAGAAACTTGGGTTCTTGCAATGTCACTTTATTTGGCAGCATCGAGGTCATATCTAAGGACCTGGAACTGTTTGTAGGTGTGGTCTGGGATATAGCTGTGGCATAGTCATCATTGCCATCTAGTGGCTGTTATAAATCACATCACATCACATCACTCCAAATATTTTTCAAAACAAAGTTATGGAGAATATATGATCAGTCTTGTTTGTAGTGTGAAACTATGCTTACCTCTAGACAAGCAGAATTATCATAGCTGAATGGATAGAGGGGCCACCTGGATATACAAAGGGTCCCAGGTTCAATTCCTGATCACCACATCAAGGTGTTAATGTGGAAGCTCATTTATCCATGTTCATAAATAAATAATGTGAGCTTGTTTCAAGCCAAAACATAACAGTGTAAAAAGTACAAATTCAGTTTATCTGTCTGTGGGTGTAGACTTACCTCTTGTTCATCAGATGATGGGAGCAACTGTTATGGTGATTGAAATGTAAATTTGAGCATCAACATATACTTTGAGCACCAAAGCACAAGTACTCAAACATATAGAAACTAGAAAGGTCGCAATTTTAAAAAATTGCAAAGTGTGGTTGCCGCAGTGGCTCACATATGCCCCTCCCACTGATATTGCCATCCCCCAAAAATCATGTTTTTGCGACAAACGGTTACATTTCTCGCATTTGCGGCGCCCCCTATGGATGAAAATGGAATTGCTTTTGGTACTTGGTTGATTTAACCACCCGCGACATGTGATTCAAATTTGGGATGGATCGGACATTTCGTTCGGGATTTTAGGCATTTTTTGTAAAATAGGCCCATCCCACTAACTTCGGAAGCCGATTATGGCCGAACGATACGCACTATCAAAATTCCGCCTGTGGTGTCTTCATCGGAAAGGTCCAGAGATCATGTGTACCAATTTTTGTGAGATTTTGACAAAATCTGTAGGAGGAGGAGCAAAAAGTGTGTTTTGGAGAAAATTCAAAATGGCGGAAAATCTATCATGACGCAAATGGGCGTGGCCTATATGGGGAGATGCGTCATAGCCCAAGGAATACAGGGAGAAAGGAATTTTGAATTTACGACCTACGGTTCAAGACTTATAAGCCAAAACGTAAAGTGGGCTGTTATAGCGCCACCATGAGGCCGTCCGATATAATTATAAGTTCATTAATTTTAGTAAGTATTACGAATTATCCCTCCAAGTTTTGTAACTATAGCCCTTACGGTCTCCGAGGAAAAAATACTTGAACGTGATTTTTCGCATTTTCCCATTCATGTCAATGGGGACATTTAATTCACTAATAAATTAATATCAATTAAACTATACAACATTTCTCTTAGAAACGAGCAAGCACACGATTCCCGATTTTTACAGTCAATTTGACATATGGCTCAAGTGCGTACAGTCAAAACTGTGGGACTAGTAGTGGGACAAACTTTGTCTTACTCTAGTAAAATAAAAAAAATAATAAAGTGTTACAATTACAATAGTCTGGTTGCCCTTTAGGGCAACCACACTAATTAGCAGATCTACATCACAGATGGGCTTTGTATACACCAGACTTTAAAGTTATTGATCTCACTGATATAGCCCACAGGGCGTTCAACAGCCCTCATCAGGCTGACTATACAGTGTCTTCAGATAATTTCAAGATGTAGTTGTTAGGCTGACTTCTACAGTAATTTGTGTAGGCAGTGAAAAAAAATTAGACTTATTACACTATTACACTAAATACACTTATTACACGATTTCAGTTACTAGTATCTCTATTATTGTGATGCCATGTCCTAGTGCCTGATGGGTCAAATGTAATCTACTTCAATATTTATATAGTTGAGTCATCACAAATCTTGCAGCACACAATGGATACACTGAGTTGTCTTTACCGGGATTTGAACACACAACCTTGTGGTCCAACGGCGAGAGCTCTACCAACTGAGCTATGCAGACACAGTCAGTTGACTCATTCTAAACAGTAACATCATTCAGTATAAACTTTAGTGTGTGTGTGTGTGTGTGTGCGTGCGCGCGCAATTTTCATTGGCTCATAAAAACTTCATTTTTTCACTTAGAAAAAATGTGCTACGAATATTTGTCCGTATAGGTCCAAAGTTCACGTGTAGAAGTTTTCGTGCATTTTGTGCAAAGATTCTGGGAGGAGTTACATTTGAACTGTTTTTCATATAATTCAAAATGGCGGGTGATCTAAAGGTCAGAGGTCAAAAGTCAGAACACGAAAGTTGTTCGGCATGTGGAGACACATATGTGTATAAAAGTGTCATTGCCAACGGTCAAACGGTTCATGAGATATGCACGTTCAAAGTTTGCAAGTTTGCAAGTTTTGCATCAATTGAGTGCTATAGCGCCACCATTTGGCCAATTGTGATGGGCTTCGCATAGTTAAGTGACATAAGCATATGTGTGTATTAGAGGCAGAAGAAAAAAATTCACAAAACAGCAATTTTCATTGCTTCATAAAAACTTAATCTTTTCACTTAGAAAAAATGTGTTACGATTATTTGTCCGTATAGGTCCAAAGTTCACGTGTAGAAGTTTTCGTGCATTTTGAGCAAAGATTCTGGGAGGAGTTACATTTGAACTGTTTTTCATATAATTCAAAATGGCGGGTGATCTAAAGGTCAGAGGTCAAAAGTCAGAACACAAGAGTTGTTCGGCATGAGGTGACACATATGTGTATCAAAGTGTCATAGCTAACGGTCAAACGGTTCATGAGATATGCACGTTCAAAGTTTGCAAGTTTTGCACGTTTTGCATCAATTGAGTGCTATAAGCGCCACCATTTGGCCAATCGTCATGGGCTTCGCATAGTCACCGTTTGGCATGGTCCTCTATCATGTTGACAAGTTTTGCGCAAACCGACTGCACGGTTCAGTCAGAACAGCTATTTTTGGCAGAAGGAGAATAAAATAAAGTACTGATCATATAATTCAAAATGGCGGGTGATCTAAAGGTCAGAGGTCAAAAGTCAGAACACGAAAGTTGTTCAGCACGAGGAGACGCATATGGGTATCAAAGTGTCATTGCCAACGGTCAAACGGTTCATGAGCTATGCACGTTCAAAGTTAGCATTTTAAATTGAGCGCTATAGCGCCACCATTTGGCCAATCGTCTTGGGCGTCGCATATTCACCGTTTGGCATGGCCCTCTACCAGATTACCGCGTTTCGCGAAAACCGACTGCACCATTCAGTCAGAACAGCTATTTTTGGCGGAAGAAGAAGAAGGAGAAGGAGAAGAAGGAGAAGAAGAAAAATAAACACAAAAACAAAGAGTGACCAAAGTCACTGCGTGACTTCTTGGTCCCTAAATATAGCTGCAAGCAGCGATAAAGCGGGACCAAGATAGAAGAAGAACAATCAATGCGCAATGAGAACAACATGCACAAACGAGACCGAAGAGCTGAGTTGTCGGTACCGGGATTTGAACTCGCAACCTTGTGGACCGAAGGCGGGAGCTCTACTGACTGACCAACACAGAGACAATCAGTGACTATATTGTAAACAGTAAAACCATTCATTGATTTTGTAACAAGAAGGTGTGTCCTCATTTTGGACATGTCTTAATCCATTACTACAGTGTGTTTTCACGTACAAACTTCTCTTTGTATGCTTTCAGTGCAATTTGGCATGACCCTCTACTATACTGTAAAGTGACATAAGCATATGACGCTGCATGTGTGTATTAGAGGCAGAAGAAGAATTTTCACAAACCAGCAATTTTCATTGGCTCATAAAAACTTAATATTTTCACTTAAACGAAATGTGCTACGATTTTTTGTCCGTATACGTCCAATGTTCACGTGTAGAAGTTTGCGTGCATTTTGATCAAAGATCCTGGGATGAGATACATTTTAACTGTTTTTCATATAATTCAAAATTGCAGGTGATTTAAAGGTCAGAGGTCAACAGTCAGCATACGCAAGTTTTTCGGCATTAGGAGACGCATATGGGTATCGAATTAAATTGCAGATGGTCAAACGGTTCATGAGCTAAGCGCGTTCAAAGTTTGTATTTTCAATTGAGTGCTATAGCGCCACCCTTTGGCCAATGGTCATGGGCTTCGCATAGTCACCGTTTGGCATGGAACACTACGAGAATCCCGCGTTTCGCGAAAACCGACTGCACGGTTCAGCCAGAGCTGCTATTTTTGTTGTTGTCTATTTCTTTTTGAGGTGTATAAGAAATAGATTAATATAGCTGCAAGCAGCGATAAAGCGGGACCAAGATGGAAGAAGAACAATGCGCAATAAGAACAATATGCACAAATGAGACTGACGAGCTGAGTTGTCTGTACCCGGGTTTGAAACAACAACCTTGCGGTCCAAGGGCAAGAGCTCTACTGACTATAGGCTACACGGAGACAAGTTACTCCATTGTTAACAGGAAAATCATTCAGTGTTAGTTCAGCAGTACTCAAACTTTTAGAAATTAGCAGATCTACATGCTCATAACATGTCCCGGTACAGTACAGTACAGTACAGTACAGTACAGTACAGTACAGTACCATATGGTACGGTACAGCACAGTGTGGTACAGTACAGTACGGTATTACACATTGCACTTATTACACTATTACACTATTACACTACTATTACACTATTACACTACCATTACACTATTACACTTATTACACCTATTACACTATTACACTACTATTACACTATTACACTAAATACACTTATTACACTATTACAACATTTGACTCAATACACTATTTCAATATTACACTATTACACTTATTACACTATTACACTAGTAACTACTATTATACTATTACACTACTATTACACTATTACACTACTATGACACTATTACACTATTACACTATTACACTACTATTACACTTATTACACGATTACACTACTATTACACTATTACACTAACACACTTATTACACTATTACAAAATTAGACTTATTACACTATTTCAGTTACTAGTATCTCTATTATTGTGATGCCATGTCCGAGTGCCTGATGGGTCAAATGTAATCTACTTCAATAGTTGAGTCATCACAAATCTTGCAGCACACAATGGATACACTGAGTTGTCTTTACCGGGATTTGAACACACAACCTTGTGGTCCAACGGCGAGAGCTCTACCAACTGAGCTATGCAGACACAGTCAGTTGACTCATTCTAAACAGTAACATCATTCAGTATAAACTTTAGTGTGTGTGTGTGTGTGTGTGCGTGCGCGCGCAATTTTCATTGGCTCATAAAAACTTCATTTTTTCACTTAGAAAAAATGTGCTACGATTATTTGTCCGTATATGTCCAAAGTTCACGTGTAGAAGTTTTCGTGCATTTTGAGCAAAGATTCTGGGAGACGTTACATTTGAACTGTTTTTCATATAATTCAAAATGGCGGGTGATCTAAAGGTCAGAGGTCAAAAGTCAGAACACGAAAGTTGTTCGGCATGAGGAGACACATATGTGTATCAAAGTGTCATTGCCAACGGTCAAACGGTTCATGAGATATGCACGTTCAAAGTTTGCAAGTTTGCAAGTTTTGCATCAATTGAGTGTTATAGCGCCACCATTTGGCCAATCATGATGGGATTCGCATAGTAAAGTGACATAAGCATGTGTGTGTATTAGAGGCAGAAGAATAATTTTCACAAAACAGCAATTTTCATTGGCTCATAAAAACTTCATTTTTTCACTTAACAAAAATGTGCTACGATTATTTGTCCGTATAGGTCCAAAGTTCACGTGTAGAAGTTTTCGTGCATTTTGAGCAAAGATTCTGGGAGGAGTTACATTTGAACTGTTTTTCAAATAATTCAAAATGGCGGGTGATCTAAAGGTCAGAGGTCAAAAGTCAGAACTCGGAAGTTGTTCGGCATGAGGAGACACATATGTGTATCAAAGTGTCATTGCCAACGGTCAAACGGTTCATGAGATATGCACGTTCAAAGTTTGCAAGTTTTGCAAGTTTTGCATCAATTGAGTGCTATAGCGCCACCATTTGGCCAATCATGATGGGCTTCGCATAGTCACCGTTTGGCATGGTACTCTATCATGTTGACAAGTTTTGCGCAAACCGACTGCACGGTTCAGTCAGAACAGCTATTTTTGGCGGAAGGAGAATAAAATAAAGTACTGATCATATAATTAAAAATGGCGGGTGATCTAAAGGTCAGAGGTCAAAAGTCAGAACACGAAAGTTGTTCAGCACGAGGATACGCATATGGGTATCAAAGTGTCATTGCCAACGGTCAAACGGTTCATGAGCTATGCACGTTCAAAGTTAGCATTTTCAATTGAGCGCTATAGCGCCACCATTTGGCCAATCGTCTTGGGCGTCGCATATTCACCGTTTGGCATGGCCCTCTACCAGATTACCGCGTTTCGCGAAAACCGACTGCACCATTCAGTCAGAACAGCTATTTTTGGCGGAAGAAGGAGAAGAAGAAGGAGAAGAAGAAGGAGAAGAAAAATAAACACAAAAACAAAGAGTGACCAAAGTCACTGCGTGACTTCTTGGTCCCTAAATATAGCTGCAAGCAGCGATAAAGCGGGACCAAGATAGAAGAAGAACAATGCGCAATGAGAACAACATGCACAAATGAGACCGACGAGCTGAGTTGTCGGTACCGGGATTTGAACTCGCAACCTTGTGGACCGAAGGCGGGAGCTCTACTGACTGACCTACACAGAGACAATCAGTGACTATATTGTAAACAGTAAAACCATTCAGTGATTTGGTAACAAGAAGGTGTGTCCTCATTTTGGGCATGTCTAAATCCATTACTACAGTGTGTTATCACGCACAGTTAAAGTGTGTGCGTGTGTGCGTGCGTGTTTGCGTGTGTGCGTGCGTGCGTGCGTGCGTGCCTGCCTGCCTGCCTGTGCCTGCCTGCCTGCCTGCCTGCCTGCCTGCCTGCCTGCGTGCGCGCGCGCGCCTGCCTGCCTGCCTGCCTGCCTGCCTGCCTGCCTGCGTGCGTGCCTGCGTGCCTGCGTGCGTGCGTGGCTGCATGCGTGCGTGCGTGCGTGCGTGCGTGCGTGCGTGCGTGCGTGCGTGCGTGCGTGCGTGCGTGCGTGTGCGTGCGTGCGTGCGTGCGTGGCTGCATGCGTGTGTGTGTTAGGCAGACAATCGTTCATAACCATGGATTAGGATTGAAGATCATCTCTTTAGTTTTTGTGGTGTTTAACATAAGGTGGCTATTATCACACCAGTCTTTAAAGTTATTGATCTCACTGATATAGCCCACAGGGCGTTCAACAATATGTACAAATAAGACTGACAAGCTGAGTTGTCAGTAGCTGGATTTGAACACACAACCTTGCGGTCCAAGGGCAAGAGCTCAACTGACTGAGCTACACGGAGACAATTAGATACTCCATTGTTAACAGGAAAATCATTCAGTGTTAGTTCACCATAAGTACTCAAGCTTTGGTGTGTGTGTGTGTGTGTGTGTGTGTGCGTGCACGCGCAATTTTCATTGGCTCATAAAAACTTCATTTTTTCACTTAGAAAAACATGTGCTATGATTATTTGTCCGTATAGGTCCAAAGTTCACGTGTAGAAGTTTTCGTGCATTTTGAGCAAAGATTCTGGGAGGAGTTACATTTGAACTGTTTTTCATATAATTCAAAATGGCGGGTGATCTAAAGGTCAGAGGTCAAAAGTCAGAACACGAAAGTTGTTCGGCATGAGGAGACACATATGTGTATAAAAGTGTCATTGCCAACGGTCAAACGGTTCATGAGATATGCACGTTCAAAGTTTGCAAGTTTGCAAGTTTTGCATCAATTGAGTGCTATAGCGCCATCATTTGGCCAATCGTGATGGGCTTCGCATAGTTAAGTGACATAAGCATATGTGTGTATTAGAGGCAGAAGAAAAAAATTCACAAAACAGCAATTTTCATTGCTTCATAAAAACTTAATCTTTTCACTTAGAAAAAATGTGTTACGATTATTTGTCCGTATAGGTCCAAAGTTCACGTGTAGAAGTTTTCGTGCATTTTGAGCAAAGATTCTGGGAGGAGTTACATTTGAACTGTTTTTCAAATAATTCAAAATGGCGGGTGATCTAAAGGTCAGAGGTCAAAAGTCAGAACTCGGAAGTTGTTCGGCATGAGGAGACACATATGTGTATCAAAGTGTCATTGCCAACGGTCAAACGGTTCATGAGATATGCACGTTCAAAGTTTGCAAGTTTTGCAAGTTTTGCATCAATTGAGTGCTATAGCGCCACCATTTGGCCAATCATGATGGGCTTCACATAGTCACCGTTTGGCATGGTCCTCTATCATGTTGACAAGTTTTGCGCAAACCGACTGCACGGTTCAGTCAGAACAGCTATTTTTGGCAGAAGGAGAATAAAATAAAGTACTGATCATATAATTCAAAATGGCGGGTGATCTAAAGGTCAGAGGTCAAAAGTCAGAACACGAAAGTTGTTCAGCACGAGGATACGCATATGGGTATCAAAGTGTCATTGCCAACGGTCAAACGGTTCATGAGCTATGCACGTTCAAAGTTAGCATTTTCAATTGAGCGCTATAGCGCCACCATTTGGCCAATCGTCTTGGGCTTCGCATATTCACCGTTTGGCATGGCCCTCTACCAGATTACCGCGTTTCGCGAAAACCGACTGCACCATTCAGTCAGAACAGCTATTTTTGGCGGAAGGAGAAGGAGAAGAAGAAGAAGAAGAAGAAGAAGAAGAAGAAAAAATATAGCTGCAAGCAGCGATAAAGCGGGACCAAGATAGAAGAAGAACAATGCGCAATGAGAACAACACGCACAAATGAGACCGACGAGCTGAGTTGTCGGTACCGGGATTTGAACTCGCAACCTTGTGGACCGAAGGCGGGAGCTCTACTGACTGACCTACACAGAGACAATCAGTGACTATATTGTAAACAGTAAAACCATTTAGTGATTTGGTAACAAGAAGGTGTGTCCTCATTTTAGGCATGTCTTGTGTGTGTGTGTGTGTGTGTGTGTGTGTGCGTGCGTGCGTGCTTGCGTGCGTGCGTGCGTGCGTGCCGGCCTGCCTGCCTGCCTGCCTGCCTGCTTGCCTGCCTGCCTGCGTGCCTGCCTGCCTGCCTGCCTGCCTGCCTGCCTGCCTGCCTGCCTGCCTGCCTGCCTGCCTGCCTGCCTGCCTGCCTGCCCCTGCCTGCCTGCGTGCGTGCGTGCGTGCGTGCGTGTGTGCGTGCGTGGCTGCATGCGTGGCTGCATGCGTGTGTGTGTTAGGCAGACAATCGTTCATAACCATGGATTTGGATTGAAGATCATCTCTTTAGTTTTTGTGGTGTTTAACATAAGGTGGCTATTATCACACCAGTCTTTAAAGTTATTGATCTCACTGATATAGCCCACAGGGCGTTCAACAATATGTACAAATAAGACTGACAAGCTGAGTTGTCAGTAGCTGGATTTGAACACACAACCTTGCGGTCCAAGGGCAAGAGCTCGACTGACTGAGCTACATGGAGACAATCAGTTACTCCATTGTTAACAGGAAAATCATTCAGTGTTTGTTCAGCATAAGTACTCAAACTTTAGTGTGTGTGTGTGTGTGTGTGTGTGTGTGTGCGTGCGCGCGCAATTTTCATTGGCTCATAAAAACTTCATTTTTTCACTTAGAAAAAATGTGCTACGATTATTTGTCCGTATATGTCCAAAGTTCACGTGTAGAAGTTTTCGTGCATTTTGAGCAAAGATTCTGGGAGACGTTACATTTTAACTGTTTTTCATATAATTCAAAATGGCGGGTGATCTAAAGGTCAGAGGTCAAAAGTCAGAACACGAAAGTTGTTCGGCATGAGGAGACACATATGTGTATCAAAGTGTCATTGCCAACGGTCAAACGGTTCATGAGATATGCACGTTCAAAGTTTGCAAGTTTGCAAGTTTTGCATCAATTGAGTGTTATAGCGCCACCATTTGGCCAATCATGATGGGATTCGCATAGTAAAGTGACATAAGCATGTGTGTGTATTAGAGGCAGAAGAATAATTTTCACAAAACAGCAATTTTCATTGGCTCATAAAAACTTCATTTTTTCACTTAACAAAAATGTGCTACGATTATTTGTCCGTATAGGTCCAAAGTTCACGTGTAGAAGTTTTCGTGCATTTTGAGCAAAGATTCTGGGAGGAGTTACATTTGAACTGTTTTTCAAATAATTCAAAATGGCGGGTGATCTAAAGGTCAGAGGTCAAAAGTCAGAACTCGGAAGTTGTTCGGCATGAGGAGACACATATGTGTATCAAAGTGTCATTGCCAACGGTCAAACGGTTCATGAGATATGCACGTTCAAAGTTTGCAAGTTTTGCAAGTTTTGCATCAATTGAGTGCTATAGCGCCACCATTTGGCCAATCATGATGGGCTTCGCATAGTCACCGTTTGGCATGGTCCTCTATCATGTTGACAAGTTTTGCGCAAACCGACTGCACGGTTCAGTCAGAACAGCTATTTTTGGCAGAAGGAGAATAAAATAAAGTACTGATCATATAATTCAAAATGGCGGGTGATCTAAAGGTCAGAGGTCAAAAGTCAGAACACGAAAGTTGTTCAGCACGAGGAGACGCATATGGGTATCAAAGTGTCATTGCCAACGGTCAAACGGTTCATGAGCTATGCACGTTCAAAGTTAGCATTTTCAATTGAGCGCTATAGCGCCACCATTTGGCCAATCGTCTTGGGCGTCGCATATTCACCGTTTGGCATGGCCCTCTACCAGATTACCGCGTTTCGCGAAAACCGACTGCACCATTCAGTCAGAACAGCTATTTTTGGCGGAAGAAGAAGAAGAAGGAGAAGGAGAAGAAGAAAAATAAACACAAAAACAAAGAGTGACCAAAGTCACTGCGTGACTTCTTGGTCCCTAAATATAGCTGCAAGCAGCGATAAAGCGGGACCAAGATAGAAGAAGAACAATGCGCAATAAGAACAACACGCACAAATGAGACCGACGAGCTGAGTTATCGGTACCGGGATTTGAACTCGCAACCTTGTGGACCGAAGGCGGGAGCTCTACTGACTGACCTACACAGAGACAATCAGTGACTATATTGTAAACAGTAAAACCATTTAGTGATTTGGTAACAAGAAGGTGTGTCCTCATTTTAGGCATGTCTTGTGTGTGTGTGTGTGTGTGTGTGTGCGTGCGTGCGTGCGTGCGTGCCGGCCTGCCTGCCTGCCTGCCTGCCTGCCTGCCTGCTTGCCTGCCTGCCTGCCTGCCTGCCTGCCTGCCTGCCTGCCTGCCTGCCTGCCTGCCTGCCTGCCTGCCTGCCTGCGTGCGTGCTGCGTGCGTGGCTGCATGCGTGTGTGCCTGCCTGCCTGCCTGCCTGCCTGCGTGCGTGCGTGCGTGCGTGCGTGCGTGCGTGCGTGCGTGCGTGCGTGCGTGCGTGCGTGCGTACGTGTGTGTGTGCGCGCGTGCGTGGCATGCGTGTGGCATGCGTGGCTGCATGCGTGTGTGTGTGTGTGCGTACGTACGTACGTGCGTGCGTGCGTGCGTGCGTGCGTGCGTGGCTGCATGCGTGTGTGTGTTAGGCAGACAATCGTTCATAACCATGGATTTGGATTGAAGATCATCTCTTTAGTTTTTGTGGTGTTTAACATAAGGTGGCTATTAAAGTTATTGATCTCACTGATATAGCCCACAGGGCGTTCAACAATATGTACAAATAAGACTGACAAGCTGAGTTGTCAGTAGCTGGATTTGAACACACAACCTTGCGGTCCAAGGGCAAGAGCTCAACTGACTGAGCTACACGGAGACAATCAGTTACTCCATTGTTAACAGGAAAATCATTCAGTGTTAGTTCAGCATAAGTACTCAGACTTTTAGAAATTAGCAGATCTACATGCTCATAACATGTCCCGGTACGGTACGGTATGGTACAGTACGGTACAGTATGGTACAGTATGGTACAGTACAGTACAGTACAGTACAGTACAGTACAGTATGGTGCAGTACAGTACAGTACGGTGCAGTACAGTACAGTACAGTACAGTACAGTACAGTACAGTACAGTACAGTACAGTACAGTACAGTACAGTACAGTACAGCACAGTATGGTACAGTACAGTACCATATGGTACAATACGGTACAGCACAGTATGGTACAGTACAGTACGGTATTACACATTGCACTTATTACACTATTACACTACTATTACACTATTACACTATTACACTAAATACACTTATTACACTATTAAAAAATTTGACTCAACACACTATTTCAATATTACACAATTACACTATTACACTTATTACACTATGAGACTTATTACACTATTTCAGTTACTAGTATCTCTATTATTGTGATGCCATGTCCTAGTGCCTGATGGGTCAAATGTAATCTACTTCAATATTTATATAGTTGAGTCATCACAAATCTTGCAGCACACAATGGATACACTGAGTTGTCTTTACCGGGATTTGAACACACAACCTTGTGGTCCAACGGCGAGAGCTCTACCAACTGAGCTATGCAGACACAGTCAGTTGACTCATTCTAAACAGTAACATCATTCAGTATAAACTTTAGTGTGTGTGTGTGTGTGTGCGTGCGCGCGCAATTTTCATTGGCTCATAAAAACTTCATTTTTTTCACTTAGAAAAAATGTGCTACGATTATTTGTCCGTATAGGTCCAACGTTCACGTGTAGAAGTTTTCGTGCATTTTGAGCAAAGATTCTGGGAGGAGTTACATTTTAACTGTTTTTCATATAATTCAAAATGGCGGGTGATCTAAAGGTCAGAGGTCAAAAGTCAGAACACGAAAGTCGTTCGGCATGAGGAGACACATATGTGTACCAAAGTGTTATTGCCAACAGTCAAACGGTTCATGAGATATGCACGTTCAAAGTTTGCAAGTTTGCAAGTTTTGCATCAATTGAGTGCTATAGCGCCACCATTAGGCCAATCGTGATGGGCTTCGCATAGTTAAGTGACATAAGCATATGTGTGTATTAGAGGCAGAAGAAAAAAATTCACAAAACAGCAATTTTCATTGCTTCATAAAAACTGAATCTTTTCACTTAGAAAAAATGTGTTACGATTATTTGTCCGTATAGGTCCAAAGTTCACGTGTAGAAGTTTTCGTGCATTTTGAGCAAAGATTCTGGGAGGAGTTACATTTGAACTGTTTTTCATATAATTCAAAATGGCGGGTTATCTAAAGGTCAGAGGTCAAAAGTCAGAACACAAGAGTTGTTCGGCATGAGGTGACACATATGTGTATCAAAGTGTCATAGCTAACGGTCAAACGGTTCATGAGATATGCACGTTCAAAGTTTGCAAGTTTTGCACGTTTTGCATCAATTGAGTGCTATAGCGCCACCATTTGGCCAATCGTCATGGGCTTCGCATAGTCACCGTTTGGCATGGTCCTCTATCATGTTGACAAGTTTTGCGCAAACCGACTGCACGGTTCAGTCAGAACAGCTATTTTTGGCAGAAGGAGAATAAAATAAAGTACTGATCATATAATTCAAAATGGCGGGTGATCTAAAGGTCAGAGGTCAAAAGTCAGAACACGAAAGTTGTTCAGCACGAGGATACGCATATGGGTATCAAAGTTTCATTGCCAACGGTCAAACGGTTCATGAGCTATGCACGTTCAAAGTTAGCATTTTAAATTGAGCGCTATAGCGCCACCATTTGGCCAATCGTCTTGGGCTTCGCATATTCACCGTTTGGCATGGCCCTCTACCAGATTACAGCGTTTCGCGAAAACCGACTGCACCATTCAGTCAGAACAGCTATTTTTGGCGGAAGAAGGAGAAGAAGAAGAAAAATAAACACAAATATAGCTGCAAGCAGCAATAAAGCGGGACCAAGATAGAAGAAGAACAATGCGCAATAAGAACAACACGCACAAATGAGACCGACAAGCTGAGTTGTCGGTACCGGGATTTGAACTCGCAACCTTGTGGACCGAAGGCGGGAGCTCTACTGACTGACCTACACAGAGACAATGAGTGACTATATTGTAAACAGTAAAACCATTTAGTGATTTGGTAACAAGAAGGTGTGTCCTCATTTTAGGCATGTCTTGTGTGTGTGTGTGTGTGTGCGTGCGTGCGTGCGTGCGTGCGTGCGTGCGTGCGTGCGTGCGTGCCGGCCTGCCTGCCTGCCTGCCTGCCTGCCTGCCTGCCTGCGTGCCTGCCTGCCTGCCTGCCTGCCCCTGCCTGCCTGCGTGCGTGCGTGCGTGCGTGCGTGCGTGCGTGCGTGCGTGCGTGCGTGCGTGCGTGCATGGTTGCATGCGTGGCTGCGTGCGTGCGTGCGTGCATGGTTGCATGCGTGTGTGTGTTAGGCAGACAATCGTTCATAACCATGGATTTGGATTGAAGATCATCTCTTTAGTTTTTGTGGTGTTTAACATAAGGTGGCTATTATCACACCAGTCTTTAAAGTTATTGATCTCACTGATATAGCCCACAGGGCGTTCAACATTATGTCAAATGTAATCTACTTCAATATTTATATAGTTGAGTCATCACAAATCTTGCAGCACACAATGCATACACTGAGTTGTCTTTGCCCGGATTTGAACACACAACCTTGTGGTCCAACGGCGAGAGCTCTACCAACTGAGCTATGCAGACACAGTCAGTTGACTCATTCTAAACAGTAACATCATTCAGTATAAACTTTAGTGTGTGTGTGTGTGTGTGTGTGCGTGCGCGCGCAATTTTCATTGGCTCATAAAAACTTCATTTTTTCACTTAGAAAAAATGTGCTACGATTATTTGTCCGTATCGGTCCAAAGTTCACGTGTAGAAGTTTTCGTGCATTTTGAGCAAAGATTCTGGGAGGAGTTACATTTGAACTGTTTTTCATATAATTCAAAATGGCGGGTGATCTAAAGGTCAGAGGTCAAAAGTCAGAACACGAAAGTTGTTCGGCATGAGGAGACACATATGTGTATCAAAGTGTCATTGCCAACGGTCAAACGGTTCATGAGATATGCACGTTCAAAGTTTGCAAGTTTGCAAGTTTTGCATCAATTGAGTGCTATAGCGCCACCATTTGGCCAATCGTGATGGGCTTCGCATAGTAAAGTGACATAAGCATGTGTGTGTATTAGAGGCAGAAGAATAATTTTCACAAAACAGCAATTTTCATTGGCTCATAAAAACTTCATTTTTTCACTTAACAAAAATGTGCTACGATTATTTGTCCGTATAGGTCCAAAGTTCACGTGTAGAAGTTTTCGTGCATTTTGAGCAAAGATTCTGGGAGGAGTTACATTTGAACTGTTTTTCAAATAATTCAAAATGGCGGGTGATCTAAAGGTCAGAGGTCAAAAGTCAGAACTCGGAAGTTGTTCGGCATGAGGAGACACATATGGGTATCAAAGTGTCATTGCCAACGGTCAAACGGTTCATGAGATATGCACGTTCAAAGTTTGCAAGTTTTGCAAGTTTTGCATCAATTGAGTGCTATAGCGCCACCATTTGGCCAATCATGATGGGCTTCTCATAGTCACCGTTTGGCATGGTCCTCTATCATGTTGACAAGTTTTGCGCAAACCGACTGCACGGTTCAGTCAGAACAGCTATTTTTGGCGGAAGGAGAATAAAATAAAGTACTGATCATATAATTCAAAATGGCGGGTGATCTAAAGGTCAGAGGTCAAAAGTCAGAACACGAAAGTTGTTCAACATGAGGTTACGCATATGGGTATCAAAGTTTCATTGCCAACGGTCAAACGGTTCATGAGCTATGCACGTTCAAAGTTAGCATTTTCAATTGAGCGCAATAGCGCCACCATTTGGCCAATCGTCTTGGGCTTCGCATATTCACCGTTTGGCATGGCCCTCTACCAGATTACCGCGTTTCGCGAAAACCGACTGCACCATTCAGTCAGAACAGCTATTTTTGGCGGAAGAAGGAGAAGAAGAAGGAGAAGGAGAAGGAGAAGGAGAAGAAAAATAAACACAAAAACAAAGAGTGACCAAAGTCACTGCGTGACTTCTTGGTCCCTAAATATAGCTGCAAGCAGCGATAAAGCGGGACCAAGATAGAAGAAGAACAATGCGCAATAAGAACAACACGCACAAATGAGACTGACGAGCTGAGTTGTCGGTACCGGGATTTGAACTCGCAACCTTGTGGACCGAAGGCGGGAGCTCTACTGATTGAGCTACACAGAGACAATCAGATACTCCATTGTTAACAGGAAAATCATTCAGTGTTAGTTCAGCATAAGTACTCAAACTTTGGTGTGTGTGTGTGTGTGTGTGTGTGTGTGTGTGACTGAGCTACACAGAGACAATCAGTGACTACATTGAGTTTGTGCTTGAAATGTACTGTAATTCTGCAAACTGTTAATAAATATTTCAATCAATTAAAAATTAAATTAGGACCAGTAGTGTATACATATTAAATGAACAGGTGAACAGGGTGAACATAGCAACCATGCTCATTTTTTTCTGCAGAAACAAAGCCAGTTGTAGGAGTGGTTTACACCACTCAAGGAGTGGTTTACACCACTCAAAAATTAGCATGGTTGCCATGGTCACCCAGTTCACATGGGTGTGATTTCATTACGTCAGACCACAGCTGATCAGTCTATATAAGACCTTACACCACTCAGTTGACACGGGTGTGATTTTTTTTTGGTACGAACAAACATGGGTACAAAGCCAGTTGTTGGAGTGGTTTGCACCACTCAAAAAAACCTAAGCATAAAACTAAGGCTAAATATATTGACAAAAATCTAAGTAAAACTGATGATCACAAGTTGTTGGTACAGAGATGGGCCTGGTGCAAACAAATAATGAGACACTGAGGCAGTGCCACTATAAGTTCATAAAGTTTATTAGACAGACAGGGAATATTTATAGTGCTGGATTGTAGAAATGCAAGATATGAAGATATTTGACATAGGAATGTGGCATGATGATGTGCAAGGGTGATCTCACAATGTACAAGGCTGATCTTACTGTCAGCATATGAGGCTGACCATCTACCAGATGCTGCACATCTCTAGAAAGTACAATGTAGACAGTGAAACATATAGCCATCAAGCACAATGCAAGCTGTATTGTCACATATCAAGTACACTGCATCTCAATTTCAGTACACAGACTTACTTAGCTGTATGTGTACATGGCATGATTCATAACAGTGCCCTCTTTTGTTCTGAAAGAACATCATTGATACAATGTGGAAAACGTATGCAAACTCAGTCGGTGCCGAAAAACCTAGTTATTATCACATAATATTGTCTTTATCATTTCATAATTTGTTTATGTGATATCAATTTCATTAGGAAAATTGCAACCGAGTCCCCCTCCCAACCAATCCAACCAAATTTGGGCGAACACACAAGGCCAGAGATTGCATACGTAAAAGAAAGAGAGTAGATAGAGAAGAAAATAAATAATAATAAAATATACAAAAAAAAATAAAGGTGAGGTATCATCCCAACTATCCATGCAAGTAAAATCAATACCAGTCTGGTAATACTCCCGTTATCCATCTGTAAAGCAAAAGTAGTGTCTTTGGCATATGCGTATTCAGTCAGTTCTGGATCCTGTTGACTGGTGTCATTATAGAATTTGGCAGCATGCTATGCAAATATGTAACATTTCCAGGGGCATAGTTCCATTGTTGACAAAACAGGGGTTTTGAAAAGAATGCATCTTTCCAATATGTGCAAGCACCAGGGTGTCTAGCCAGTCCAACTAAGCACAATCAGTCCAAGGATAATTGGCTGCAGGTATCTATCTCTCGGTGACCGTTTGATGTGGCCACAGGTTCAAAGGGCAGGAACAGGAAAGTAGAGGCCTGCTACTCCAGCTGTTAGGAGCAGGGCGGTTCTCACATATGTGGCTCTTTTGCACTGGGTCATTGGAAATTATTACTGGGTCCTCAGCATGGGGTTTTTTCTGCCGTTTGATGTCTTCAGTATTTGCCTGGATAACAAAGCAAATGGCAATAAAATAGTCAAGTAATAATGAACTGCCTTTTATAATCACAATAGTACATGAATTTGTGACAGATACCTTTGCAACTTTGATGATTAGGAAATCCAATAAAGCGCAACCGAGTAAGCCGATTCAACACTTCACAAAATCTATAAAGCAAAAAGAAAATATAATGGCAATAAACTGAATATGGAAGCTATTCAATCCTTTATTAAATTAAGATTATGAATAGTGTTACCTGTGATGTCCCCGAGTTTCTGGACAGCAGGCTCCTCCAGAAGCTTTGCTCCTGCACCATGGTCACAGGAGGTATTGTAGTAGATGAACCCAGGAAGTTATTTTACCAGGTACTGCTTCTCATCTTTCTGTTGACTGCATTATGGGATCAGAGCAGAAACTATGTAGGTTATGACTGGGCCATGGATTTATTTGATAAGAGAATCACTAGATTTTATAATGGGAATAAATGTACTTAATTTATTCCAGATTAGTGAGACATTGAGATGGTGTCCACATTTTACTTCCTCTCCTTTAGTCAGGCTAATGTCATTTAGCGTAATGTCATTACTGTAAAACATAGAAGGGGCAAGTAAATAGGATACAAGTTTATCAGTTTGTCATTTATTTTATACATGTAATTGATATTGTATTATGAACAATCACTCAGGTCTGTTGTAACCAGGTTCAGTCTTGCCCAAAAGTTTTTTTTTAATTTGTGTTTTTTTAACCATGTGGTTAGTGGGTTCATTGTTACCCCAAAGACATGGTCATGAGAGTAACGATAGGGATACTTGCATCAAAGAGGAAGTGCAGTCTCTCTGCTGTATCAGAGGGGGGCCCACTTCCACATCTGTCCATTTAATATGGTTTACTCAAGGGTTAATTTCTCAGCAAGTTTTGGAATGGTGGCTGGACCACTCTCATTGTGTGCGCTGTTTGATGAGAATACATGGAGAACAAGAAACACACTTAACATGATAGGCATTTAAATCTCTTATTCAGAGACTTATGAACTGCAACATCAGAGTGTAGCAAATAACACTGACCATATTTACAATCATTATGGATCACCAATAATATATTAATTTGATGATTTAATTAATTAGGGATAAATGGTAAATGGTGCATTTATATAGCACCTTTATCCAAGGTGCTTTACATTCACACACACATACATAGATGGCGACGGAAGCCATGCAAGGTACCAACCAGCACATCGGGATCAATTTGGGGTTCAGTGTATTGCCCAAGGACACTTTGACATGTAGACAGGAGGAGCCGGGATTCGAACCGCCGACCCACGGATCATTGGACGACCTGCTCTACCTCCTGAGCCACAGTCGCCCGGGTTGGCTGATAAAAATGGGGCAAGTGAAGAAGAGGAGGAAGTTTATGGATACAGTGAGAGAAGACATGCAGGTGGCTGGAGTGACAGAGGAAGAGGCAGAAAACAGAACTTACTTCATAATAGGATTCCAGGTGAAACATCAGCTCCGACAGGGTGTCCTCTGACTTGAGCCACATTTGGCTAGTTATCCGAGTGGAGTTATCCGGTTGGCAAGGATTGGGTTGTCAAGGATTCTGCAATGGGTTGTTTTTGCTGCTTGACGTCTTCAATTTTTGCCTGGATAGCAAAGAAAATGGCAATAAAATAGTAAACTAATAAACTGCAGTCGGTATTTTACCCATTGACTAGAGCCCTGTAATTAACATATAAACTCACCTAAGAAAGAAACACTTGTGAGTAAGGCTAGCAAAAAAAGGGCCACCTATGGGTTGAAATAATTGTTAGTCATCATCATTTTTCGACCGCTGCCAAGATCATGGATTTCACAATGCCACACCAGACTTTCCGGTCCTTCATTGCCATCCCCAGTTCCTGCTTACTATGCATGGGTCCCTAGTGATGCCACGGTCTCTCGTTTGACTTGAGGATTGAAGGATCGTTTCTGTAGTCAGGAGAAATCCACACCAAAACACATCAGCCTATAATCCTGTTCCAACATACATGTTTGCTTTGAATTGTTTCATAAATGACCCCTGTTCTTAATTGTTCCTATCCCACCCAGTGGCTCCCCACATTAAAATGTAGCTAAAATGGTAGAAGGCTAGTTGTCTTCATTACAGTAGGTATTTTAATAGCTCTAAATCTTTTTTTCCACTCCCCAAATCTGTTAATATTGTCCTGGTACTTACACATGCATGTTGGCCCCTAGGCCAGCCCTTGGTAGAACAGCTTCTACTGTACCTACGGGAAATCAGTATTTGTAGTCAGTCATTTGTAGTTTGTCAGTCAGTTTGCCTTTAACCCTAACCCTAACCTTAACCCTAACCCTGTGACAATGCATTGTTTTTTATTAGTTCAAGGATCATTTTAAGGTTCATTTTGCCATTTCGCATGTTGTTTTATATGTTTCATTCGCTGTTTTGATCACTTTAGAGTTGGTTTGTATTTTAGTGATAATGCATAGTATTACATTTGTTTTATTAGTTCTGATGATGATGATGATCACTTAAGTTTGTTATTTCACATATCTTGCGCAACACGCTAAACCCATCTTTTGTTTTATACGTTTCATTTGCTGTTTTGATCACTTTGTGTATAGTGTGTGTAGTGTCGCATATTCACATTTAAGCATTAACACACACCGAACACAGGGCTGCCTTGTGATGCCTGGAGATTATTCTGCTCCCTAATGGCAATGCCTGACTAAATCACATAGTCTTTCAGGTTAGCAGGCTGCTGTCTGTTTCTTTGTGGACGAAGAAGAGCCCTGGTTGGAACTGCAACTGAAGTCGCTTGGATGTGTGACCCGTTAGTCCCAAGTCCAGACTGTGGCTGTATCCTTCTGTGTCTGTTAGCGTCCACTCTACCTTTCTCCTTCCTTGCAGCATCAGTAGAGCGTATGGCAGAGTCATCCGCTTGCTGGTTAACAGAGAACTCAGGCAACTTGGTTCTGATCTGGTGTCCGAACAGCATCTCCGCTGGACTACGTCCTGTAGTACAATGAGGGGTACTTCTGTAGGCCATAAGAAATGTCTGCAGTTCAGTGCGCCAGTTCTTTCCTTCAGCATGAGCCGTGCGTATGCGCCTTGCAGAGTGTTTTGTTTACCATGGGTATATCTTATTTACCACGGGTACATCTTTATTTACCATGGGTATATCTTATTTACCACGGGTATATCTTATTTACCACGGGTATATCTTATTTACCACGGGTATATCTTATTTACCATGGGTATTGGACACTAACAGACAACCTTTCCATCCTTGCTGCTTGATGATCTGCTGCTTCCGTTGCCCTTGCAATTTCTTGTAGAGTCGCAAGAGTCAAATCCTTTTCGCGCAGCAGCCGCCTCCGCAACGCATTGGAATTGCACATGTCAATCACTTGATCCCGTACAAAATCATCTCGGCTGTTACCGAATTCACACGTGGCGGCCAACTTCTTTAATGTGCACACGAAACTGTCCACCGCTTCTCCTTGTGAGTGTTCTGCTTGCCTGAACATGTGTCTCTCGTAGGGAATATTCTTCTGCGGTGTGAAGTGTGCATCCAGCTTGTCCACGGCCAGATCATAATTACTGTCGTCTCCCGTACCATCCAACGTGGAGAAAATGTCCTGTACATCCGAGCCAGCTAAATGCAACAGAAATGCTCTCTTCCTTGTCGCAGCAGTTATTCCCGCTGCCGTGACATAAAGCTTGAATCCTTTTATCCATTTCTCCCACCGAACTCCAACGTTGGCTGGGTCAGTGACATCAAAGGGTGGAACCGCAGGCAAACTCAGAGACATTGTTTCTCAGAGTTTAACTTTCTTGCTTTTCGCAAAACTCTTGTAGACTAATCCACTTTCTTGTTAAAAGTCCACAACGAGCAGGATATTTTCCTCGTCGCCAAATGTAGTGTCGCATATTGACATTTAAGCATTAACACACACCGGACACAGGGCTGCCTTGTAGTCTTTACTCGTTCACTTCCATGAATACAATCCAGTCACGTTGCAGAGGTTCTGAAATACGTGCCCATAGACGAGGTGGTGCTAGATTTTATCAACAAAGCACACATGTCTGGAGAGCAGCCGGAGCTATGGCGCACAATGAACATCGTTCCAGTACCAAAGTCAGGTGACCTCACCAAGACGGACAACTACCGTGGCATCAGCCTGAGCTCACAAGTTGCCAAGACCGCTAACAGGATGATCCTCAATCGTCTTAGACCAATCTTAGACCCTCTACTGAGAAACTCACAGAACGGCTTCCGCCCGGAACGAACAACAGTCGGGCAGATACTGGCACTGAGGAGGATATTGGAAGGGGTAAGGGAGCGCAACCTGTCAGCGGTGATCACATTCATCGACTTCCAAAAAGCTTTCGACACCATCCACCGTGGGAAACTCCAGAAAAGTTCGTCCAGATGATAGAGTCAAGCTACAGCCAGACTAGAGCCAAGGTCCAAACCTGCGACGGAGACACCAAAGAATTTGAAATTCTTGCAGGCGTCCTACAAGGTGACACTCTTGCTCCCTTCCTGTTCGTCGTAGTGATGGATCATGCACTGAGACTTGCAATCAATGGCAGAGAGGAGGCGCTGGGGTTCACTCTGGTCCCGAGGAAGTCAAGGCGAGTACACCCCATCATGGTCACTGACCTCGACTATGCAGACGACATCGCCCTAACCTCGGATACAGTCGAGAAAGGAACGGAGCTACTACTGGCAGTAGAAAAGGAGTGCAGGAAGATCGGCCTCAAGCTCAATGCCAAGAAAACAAAGGTAATGACATTCAACACCGAGGACAAAACCTTTGCCACTGCAGACGGGACGGTGCTCGAGCAAGTCGAGGACTTCAAGTACCTCGGGGCCTGGACTGCCTCAACTGAACAGGATCTGAAGGTTCGGAGAGCACTTGCCTGGAAAGCCTTGCACGGGATGAGGAGAGTGTGGAAATCAGACATGGGAGAAGACCTTAAGAGGCGGCTGTTCATAGCTACTGTGGAGTCAGTACTGCTGTATGGGGCCGAGACATGGACCCTCACAGTACAACAGGAAAAAGCCCTGGATGGAGTCTACACAAGAATGCTACGAATGGCACTAGGTGTCACATGGACGGACCGCATCAGAAATGTGGACCTCTATGGGGACCTACCACGTGTCACGGACAAAGTCAGAGAGAGAAGGATGAGGCTGGCAGGGCACTGCGTCAGGCACCCAGAACTTGAGGCAAGTAAATTGACCCTATGGGAGCCAACCCAGGGCAAAGCCAGGAGGGGAAAGAAGCGTACCACCCATGTAGACGTGCTGCGGCGCGACAGCTTGGCTGACAACACCGCAGAGCTCAAGAACCTGATGTTGGATAGGAATTTGTGGAGAGCAGCGATCCAGGAATCCCGAGTTGGTGTTGGCTAGACCTCAGTCTCGCAGTACTACCGTTAGTTCACATATTTGCAAATGTAACAGTCATGTATATTAACACTTTTCTTGCGCAACATGCTAAACCCATCTTTTGTTTCATACGTTTCATTCGCCATTTTGATCACTTTTAGGACTTACGGGGTTTTGGAGTGATGTGGAGTCCCTGGCTTGCTGGGGCTGGGAAACTGAGGCACCATGTTAATGGTGCCTGTTCCCTGTTATTGTTTTGCATTGTAGTGGTGGAATATTTTTTAAATCAAGCACAAATGTTAAAGATTAAATTAGGACCAGTAGTGTATACATATTAAATAAGTATAAAATGCAGTGCAGTGTATTACAATCGAGTACCATATTAAAGATATTAAAACATGTATTTATTGTGTTAGTTTAAAAAGTAAACTCAATATATCATTTAAGAACATATATTCAGTCATTGTTGTACAATCAATAAGACAAGTTAAAACTAAGCATTTATTTATAATTTCAGTTTGTTTTAGCTAGTTTTGTAAACAGTTTGAATTAGTTGTCATTATTCATTACAACCTTCATTTAATTCAGATCATATATTGTTTTAATTATTTTTTAGCTTTGTTTAGTAGTTAAAGTATTGAAATACTAATGCCTTCGTGAACACTGTAGTAGGCTGGTATTATTTGAACAGATTCATTCTCAATATCTTTAACATATACATGGTCAATCAAGGTACCATTTTCTGTTGTTGAACTTTTTACACATTGTCTGTATCCATGTTGATTCATCAAATTGACAATGGTAGAAGATTTAAATAGATCTTCATTGAAATCTCCCATTATTGCTTTCCCTCCAGAGTATGAATCCAATTCTTGAACAAGTTTCACCAAATTTGTACGAAATAAGTCTATTTTATATGAATTGGGTCTATACAAAATAGCAGCTGTCAGATTAACCCGTGGAACATTAAACATCAAACACTCCAAGTTTGAGCTTTGTGGATTGATTATATGAATTGTGTCATTAATGCAATGATATATTCCAACTCCACCTCTTATCTGACGTTTTAAATCCGTAAACATTGGATCACTGTTATCGTAGCAATTTGATCTCGGATTGTGTTGAAATGTAAAACCTGGCAAATCAAGATCATTGGCTGTGTCATCAGAAGTTAACCATGTTTCTGTCAAACAAATGCAATTGGCTTTTTTTAGCATATGATGTGCTTGAACATCTGGAAAATGTGCTTTTAGTCCCTGAACATTGTGCAGAACAATTGTGAATGCGATTGTAGGGTTTTCTTTGGGAATAATGAAGTCCAGCATGTTTTGAATTGCCATGTCAATTTTGTCATTGCAATATATGACTGAATCCTTAAAATCTTCAATAATGAGGCCACTGAGAGTTCTTACACGACTTAATGCAACATATGCTTGTCCCGGTGCAAATATTTTTTTCAATGACACCACAGCATTATCAACTGTCAAACCTTGTACTTTATGGACTGTGCACGCCCACGCTAATCTCAGAGGAAATTGACGTCTTACTCCACCACAATTTGTCACTTGGTCTTCTTGTGGTTTGATTATCGTTACATTTTGTCGAGTCTTTGATCTTTGAATTTGTCCTACTTTTGCATCATCAAATACAACATGAATATCAGAAGGAAATGAACTATCAGGTGAGAGTGTGATATGGACGACGGTTCCAAAAGCACCATTTACAAGACCATCTGAAACATCAATATTCTTCTTGAGCATAACTCTAGCACCTACACCAATATTTACAACTTGTGACAAACAAGAATTAAATACTTTTTTATGGTGACCGTTTTTCTTTTCCATCCTTCCAGTTTTTGGGTTTCTTTCAAAATCGTCAGCCTCTATAACAATTGTATCTGGACAATGTTCAAGCAACATTTCAATGTTGAATGTGTCAACTTCGCTATTGGTAGCAAATATGTGGATTGCATTAGATTTCTCGCCAGTTTCACGTTGTTTTATCAAAAGTAGATCTTTGACATTGAATGGTTCTTTCTTTTGATGTGTTCTGAAGCGATTTAGTGTTTCCGCAAATATTGGATCTTTTTGTCTCACAATCTTAGTTAGGTTTGCAATCATAAAAGTAGTCCACAAATTAACTCCTGTCCCTTCTGCATATAAAGCTATGCCTTTCACAGGAGACAACTGATAAAAATCCCCAACTGCAATTATGTTCACTTTTCCAAAGAGGGAATAGTCACCAGTCTGTTTGATTTGTCTTAATCTCCCATGTATGTAGGCTAGAAGACGATGGTCCACCATAGATATTTCGTCAATGATTAATATTTCTACATTACCCAGTTTGGCACGTAGGGAATTAATTTTATCATCACCAAGAGGTACATATGGTAATGTGTTATTGACACCAATGGAAAAGGTATTGTGTATGGTTGAAGAACCAATGTTGTATGCAGCCACACCAGTTGGAGCCGTTAACAGAACCGTGACATCATCAGGATTTATAGAAGTTTGAGACAAGAGTCTGCTACATTCATACTGTATAGCTTTGAGTAAATGTGTCTTCCCTGTGCCTGCACCTCCAGTCACAAATACATTAAACGGTTCTGGATTTTCCCCATGGATTTTCTGTAAGCACCAGTTACGTATTTTGTAAAAGATATTTGATTGTTCTTCATTTAAAGATCTCATTAGATTTAATGCATCTTCTCTGCGCAAATGAGCATTATGCGGGTCAATTGTGCAAATGTTTTGTGTATTTGTATTTAAATCAGGGATCTTTTCGACATCATCTTCATCATCGTCATTAACTTCATCTTTCCTTAGATCGAGACATTCTAACCGTTCTTTTTCAGATTCAGGACATAATTGAGCCCAAGCATCTTCCAAATCACCTACTTGCTCCAAAAGCTCTTGTGCTTCATCAATTTGGTCACTTTCTTTTTCATAAAGACATCTGTTGGTCTCAACAATTGATTTTACCGTCTGTAAATCACCGTCAGCATTTCTTACTGAAGCGAGATTATAAAAATCTTCAAATGATTCAAAAGGTGGAGGTTTTAACTGTGAATCTTCACGATATGGCAAGAAAAGTTGCAGAATAGACTCGTAGTATTTTTCTGGATCTTTTGTCGGAGAGAATCTTGGATACCTCACCACTGCGGCTTGTGTTTGGATCCGTTTTTTCACACGTCCCAAATTGTTGTTTAGTTCAAATGTAGATGTAGATTGCTCTGATTTGGACAGCACTCTGTATTCTGAAGTAAATGTGGCAAGACATAAATGTTCAAAATCTTGAGTTTCTGGTCTGCTTTTATATCTGTCTGCAAGACTAATCATCCATATGCTTGAGTCATCATTGGTGTCCTGTGATATTTGGTTCTGCAATACTTTCAAAGGTTTAGTCATTCTAACTGCATCTCCAATAGGAATAAATTGAACTTTACGAGAACATTCCTTCAAATGCATGTTTGTTAGTCTATACACAGCCTCTTGGGCACTAACTTCTCTATTGTGAAGATAAACAGCTCCAAGTTTTTGAAAAGCCTCTTTAGCATTGACATTTCCATCCAGACTTTCTTTTTGTGTTTTATCAAGCAACATTCCCATGTTACGTTCAGATTTTGATATGTAGGTGATTATGTATACAACAACTGCGTATGCATCAGTAATGAATTGAAGGTCCATATTAGCGTTCCAGCTAGATAACAAGTCTCTGTTGTATTGATTTACCCAAGTTCCATTAGGTGAACGTTTCAAAACAACACTCGTCTTGTGAGAAACTCTATTGTATGCCAATTCAAATATTTCTTGATTTATACCAACGTCATCAAATAACTCTTCTGTTGATTCATATTTAGTGTCAGGATTTGATAATGCCGTTTTCACCTTTTCAAGAATATTTAAAGCTTCATCTCTTTTCAAGACAAACTCCTCATCTTTTTTGTGTGAATCATCATTATTATCATCAACATCTTTTTGAACATCCTCTTTGTCACTTTTCTTTTTCTTTGGTCGGCTAATGAATGTTTGACAAGAAATTGGCCTAGGAAAATTAAATCGGCATGTAGTTTTGTTTTTTCTGCACGTCTTTGAATGTCTAGTGCTATGCTTTTGAACACTGTTAACAACCTCATACAATTTTTCATCATTCTCGTCTGGCATCTCACATGTTACATATTTGTCCACAAATGCAACAACGTCTTCATCTGAATCTTTATCTATTTGTGGAGCATCTTTAACCCACAACAAACCATGAACATGTGCACTTCCCCGTTGTTGAAATTCCACACGATAAAAATGATCAGTTACATGTCCAATAGGTGCAGCGGTAGATAATACAACATTCTTTAAATACTCGTGCCATCGATGGTCAAACATTCTTGCTGCTGTGACTGGGTTACGTTTTAGTAAGCCACATTTTTCTAACCAATTAAGTTGTTCCACATCAATCTGCTTTCCTTCTTGAAGCATAAGTGCTTTCAACATTTCTGGCCATCTCATATCTGCAGAACTAAATGAGCAAAACCAGGTAGGAAGACCAAGCTGTCTTAGCATTGCAAAAAGATCTTTTTGTACACACTGCCAAAATGGTGGACTTCCACGAATATTCCGGAGATACTTGTACCCTTCATTGTGATGCAAGATTCTCCTTAATGATTCAGTATCTTTTAACATATCAGCTGTGATATGCACTGGAACCTTTTTGCCATCTCCCTTTCTCATAGCTATAGATACACTAGACACAACTTGTTCCAGTTCTGATATGTATTGAGCGTAAAATATATAATCTACACTATTTGCAAATCTTCCATCAGCATTTAAGATTCTGTTGTTTAGGTACTTTGAAAGTGTTATTCTCATTAGTCTGTCATCATGAAATGTAGGAGCACCTTTTGGAAACAAAACTGGAAAACATTTAGCTTCATTTGTTTTATCCATCAATAGTCTGACGGGATTGTTGCCTTCTGCAGGAGCCACCGATATTACACTGTCAAAGTGCTGATCTAGAATATCTTGTGCCAAGTCAACAGGCTGAAGACAAGTATCAAAACACGCTCCATTCTGTTGTTCTGTATAGGTTAAATCTTCATCATGTTCCGTTTCATCTACATTGCTTGCGTCATCTGCATTTTCAATTGTTTGTTCTCCTTCCTCAATAACATCAGTGTCATTACTTTGACTTAAAGGGTTTATCCAATCTGTATTGATTTCTGTGTCAGCATAGAAGGGATTGTGTTTAATCAGGTATCGCAAGGCATTTTTTACATGATCTGTATGAACATATTCATAATTATAATGTCCTTTATATGTAATTTTGCGTTTCAGTTTTACTCGTATCATCATGTCATCACAATCGTTTCTTGGTAGAACATTTGTCACATGGCTTAAGTTAGAAGGTACACAAACTACTGGTCCATGACATCCGTTTTGACCTCCTTTGGGTAATGCAACTACTTTGAGAAATGGAATATGTTTAGCCGTCAGATGAGTTTCCAAACTATTAAGACATTTTAATTCTGGTGCTATTGGTTCTAGATGTAGATTGTTTAATACACTTTGTTCTGGCATTTTACCCTTTAATATCTTTCTATTGCACGTATGACAAATCCATAGTTTAGCAGCTGATCCTTGTGACATTACACAATTAGGTAAACAGTTACCATTGCATTCATGCAAATATGTGTGAGTAATGCATTTGTCTGCTAAGAATCTGATATCGTCTTTCTCCTCATAGGAAGATTTCTTACACTCAAGGACCTGCTTTCGGAAAAGTTGACGATGGCAGACAGAGCAAACAAATTGAGGGCCTGTACGAATGTTTTTGTGGAATGTTTTAATAGCAACATCAATGTCAGTTTGCTCCAACGTATTTTTTATATAGTTCTCGTGTGCTCTCATATTTACATCTGCTTTGAACTCTGGTTCAGTAGCATATTTGATTTTGATGTTTTTAATTTTGTTAGTAGAATAGACTTCATCATTGTGGTATCGGAAATGATCATCATCAATTTTAGTTTTTCTGTACACTTGATCTGTGTCATATCTGTGTTGTTCATAGTCTATTTTTGTTTTTTTATGCACTTCATCTGTGTCATATCTGTGTTGTTCATAGTCTATTTTAACTTTTTTATGCACATCATCTGTTTCATATCTGTGTTGTTTAGAGTCTAGAATTCTTTGTTTATGCACTTCATCGGTGTCATATCTGTGTTGTTCATAGTCTATTTTAACTTTTTTATGCACATCATCTGTTTCATATCTGTGTTGTTTAGAGTCTAGAATTCTTTTTTTATGCACTTGATCTGTGTCATATCTGTGTTGTTCATAGTCTATTTTTGTTTTTTTATGCACTTCATCTGTTTCATATCTGTGTTGTTCATAGTCTATTTTTGTTTTTTGATGCACTTCATCTGTTTCATATCTGTGTTGTTTATGGTCTAAAGTCCTTTGTTTATGCACTTCATCTGTGTCATATCTCTGTTGTTCATAGTCTATTTTTGATTTTTTGAACACTTGATCCTTTTCATATCTGTCTCTTTCTTTCTCGGATTTTGATTTATTGAAACTTGTGTCATGTGGTCTTTTTCTTAGTTGCACTGTACTTTTTTCGTCTGTATTTGTACATATACCTGCACAACAAATGTGATCATCCTTACTTTTAACACATGTTACAACATCATAATGATTTCCATTAGTGTTGTTTAAATATATTGCTTGAGATCTCTGATTGAGTACGTCAACACTTCTACTTGCATGACAACTGGGGAAAATATTCCATATAACACTATTAAATGTCATAATAGTGGTTTGCAAGAAGTCTGCAGCTGCAAAGATTTCAAGTTCAGTAGCCCATGTTCCTGAATAATTCATTCGTGATTTAGTCAGGTATTGCTGCATCGATCCATAACCTTCTCTCAGATACTGTTGAAATGTTGATGGATTGTTGGAAATATGTTTAAATATAGCATGACGGATTTTTAAATGTTTATTTTCATTACCACAGATCACAAAGGACAATGCTCTGAAGAAGCAGTTCCCGTCACTTTTGATTCCTTTATTCTCACAAGGATTACCCATTGGTGTGAAGTCCATGCTTTGTTCTACAGTTTTAAAACTTTCATTGCTGATATTTAATTGAGAACACAAGATGTCCTGATCCACAGATCTAAGTGGTTTAAAAGACAATTTAGGTGTTACGGCATCAGTAATGACAACATCATCTGTTATTTCACCACTGTCAACATCATGTATGGTAGTAGTATTGTGGTATTGGGAATTATCTTCCATCTTGTTTTCTTTAAATACTTGATCCTTTTCATACCCATCTCTGTCATTTTCACATTTTGACTTATTGGGTCTGTTCTGCTTGAAACTTGTGTTGTATGACATTTTATTTTGTTGCATTGTACCATTTTCTCCTGCTGTGTTTTTACATATGCCTGCACAGCTAATTTGATCATGCTTACTTTTAACACATGTTACAACATCATAATGATTTCCATTAGTGTTGTTTAAATATACTGCTTGACAATTGTGAGAAAGTATCACATTTCTTGCATGACAACTGGGGAAAATATTCCATATACCATTATTAAATGTCATAATAGTGGTTCGCAAAAAGTCTGCAGCTGCAAAGATTTCAAGTTCGGTAACCCATGTTCCTGAATAATTCATTCGTGATTTAGTCAGGTATTGCTGCATAGATTCATAACCTTCTCTCAGATACTGTTGAAATGTTGATGGATTGTTGGAAAGATGTTTAAATATAGCATGACGGATTTTTAAATGTTTATTCTCATTACCACAGATCACAAAGGACAATGCTCTGAAGAAGCAGTTCCCGTCACCTTTGATTTCTTTATTCTCACAAGGATTACCCATTGGTGTGAAGTCCATGCTTTGTTCTACAGTTTCAAGACTTTCATTACTGATTTTGAATTGAGAACACAAGACGTTCTGATGCACAGACCTAAGTGGCTTAAAAGACAATTTAGGTGTTATGGTATCAGTAATTATAACATCATCTGTTATTTCACAACTGTCATCATACATTGTACTAGTAGATGGCTCAATTATCAAATGAGGCTTTGGGGTATTAACCGTTGTACGTGTACTTTTCAACACAGTACTGTAGAGTGGTTGAGTAGTAGAGACACATGTGTTCATAAATGGCTCATGTTCAAAGTATTGTTCTGCGTTGTCATGCATCACAATTGTTTTCACTCCAGTCACTTCAAATGGCTCATAATCTGCCTTTAAGGATTGTGCAACTTGCCAGATGTTTCCAATCAATTCTACAATGTTAGAATGATATACTAAAACACTTTTTCCATTTTCATCAAAAAGCCCTTCACAACTACGTGCATGAGAGTCAATTACAGCATACCAGCCATTCTTTCTGACAATTGCACAAGTAAAGCCCTTCAAGGTTAATAAACATGCATCAAAATCTGAAAAAACTCTTTGTATTGCCTCATCCAATGGAAACAGTACGTCCTGCCATTCTTTATCATATTGGTCAATACCAACACAACCACCAAAGACCTTACCATACTCTATTGATATGGGCATATTCCACAGTACATGTTTCTTAGGCAATTCATCAATTGCAACATACCCACTTTTAGATGAAATTCTACATGCTTGACTCATTGAATCATACAGTGCATTCCCATGACATAGAATGTCATCAAGGTCCTTTGGTTTCCAGGTAAAGATATCTGTAATCTTACTCATGATTATTGCAGTCAGACTGTTTGGAACACATTGCTTTCCAGCATATAGACCAAATTGTTGATGACCTTGATGGAATGAACCATGAACATAAGGTACTTGGGGGGAATCAATGATAGTGCTTTGTAACAACGTACAATCTAAGGAGTCATGATCAGGAGTATAGCCAGAGAGTTGGTCAGGAGTATAGCCAGAGAGTTTGTCAGAGTTTCTATCAGAGTCTTTTCCACAGTTTGTCATCATATCTGGTCCGATATGTAAAGTTGATACATTTTGAGTATGTACAAACTCGGTAACCTGTTTTATCAAGCACGGTTTTGGGACATGAGCTGTTGTACATGTACTTTTCAACATAGCACTGTAGAGTGGTCGACTAGTAGAGGCACTTGTGCTTGCACATGGCTTTTGTTCACAATGTTGTTGTTGTTGTTCTGTGTCATCCATCACACTTGCTTTGACTCCAGTCACTTCAAATGCCTTACCATCTGCACGCAAAGATTGTGCAAGTTTTGAGATGTTTCCAATCAATTCCACAAGGTTAGAATGATATACTAAAACACTTTTTCCATTTCCATCAACAAGCCCTTTATAACTACGTGCATGGGAATCAAATACAGCATACCAGCCATTCCTTCTGACAATTGCACAAGTATAGCCATTCAAGGTTAATAAACATGCATCAAAATCTGAAAAAACTCTTTGGATCGCCTCATCCAATGGAAACTGTACGTCCTGCCATTCTTTATCATATTGGTCAATACCAACCGAACCACCAAAGATCTTACCATACTCGATTGATATGGGCATATTACACAGTACATGTTTCTTAGGCAATTCCTCAATTGCAACATATCCACTTGTACATGAAATTCTACATGCTTGACTCATTGAACCATACAGTGCATTCCCATGACATAGAATCTCATCAAGATCCTTTGGTTTCCAGGTAAAGACATTTCTAATTTCACTCATGATTATTGCAGTCAGACTGTTTGGGACACATTGCTTGCCACCATATGAACCAAATTGTTTATGAGCTTGATGGAATGAACCACAAACATAAGGTACTTGAGGATTACTTACTTGAGGATTACTTACTTGAGGATTACTTACTTGAGAGTTTTCACCAGATTTCTTTCCAAAGTTTTCATCAGAGTTTATCAGACTTTTCATAGCAGTTCGTGTAGCAGTTTGTGTAGCAATTCTGTAGCAATTCTGTAGCAATTCTGTAGTGTCCGAAGACTTTGTAGCAATTCTGTAGTGGTCCGAAGACCGTTTGTGCTGCACGAAGGCATAGCACGTGGCATTTTTTTTACGCGGATGCTCATCCTCGTGAACTTTTTGAGGAAGTTCAACCTCAGTCTTGTTAAAGTCAGTAGTCTTTGATGTGTCAATTTTGTGAGGATGCAAATCAACTTTATCAGAAGATGGAACCTCATTAATTGCAGCATCTTTAGTCAGTAAGTCAGTGTCCAGGTCAGTGTCAAAAGAAGAAAGATTACGCAATGCTGGAATTGGACAAGGATGCACAACCTCGTGAATATGGTCACGAGGATGAACCTCATTATTCACAGCATCCTCAGTCAATGGGCAGTCGGCCCCTTTCTTTATGGCATCATACCGCCACTTACCTTTCTTTCTAGGCATCTCTCACTCGCTCTCTCTCGCTCTCTCACTCGCGCTCTCTCTCGCTCACTTTCGCTCTCTCTCGCTCTCTCTCTCGCTCTCTCTCTCGCTCTCTCTCTCGCTCTGTTGTCTGAAAAACACAAATATAGATTGTTATTTTATCAATTACCTAAATGCATCATACTGAATGTAATTCAGAGTTGAAGGCACTTAAGCACAACTGAAAGGGAGGTGAGGGCATTTGAACATGGGGCCAAATATGTATTTTTTATAGAATTTTAGAGCGATTTAAAAAAATATTTACTATCGTTCTACTACACCCAATGACATTACATCTGGCCACAAAAGATCACAGAATCTACTGAATGTGAAGGAGAAGTCAAACTGACATATTGAGCCTATGGCATCCCCCTATTGTACCCCCTTCACATTCAGTAGATCCTGTGATCTTGTGGCCAGATGTAATTTCCTGGGGTCTAGTAGGAATATAGTAAATAAATAAAAATCGCTATACAATTTTGTAAAATAATTCATATTTATTCCCATGTTTGAATGCCCCCACCCCCTGTAAAAAATTGCTAAAATGAAAGAAAGCAAGAAATGAAAATAAAATAACTGATCTTTTACTTTCTCTAATAACTTAAAACATGAACCTTGGTTGGAAAAAAAACGTTGTCCTTTAAGTGGCATGCTGGAAAAAAAGCAAATGAAAACCTTCCAACGGCACAGACCTAAATACTAGCTGATGAATCTGAAACGTGATTTGGCCTTTAATTCAGCCTGGAAAATGAGCCGCTGATTATATAGGCCAATACAAAAAATAATCTTATTTTATTTATTTATCTTCCTAAAACGGGCAGCCTGTTTTGGCCTGGATTGGCTGTTCAGGAGTTGTCCTAGATTTCCCATTATTCTGTTAGATTTTATTTAAATCTTAAACTTGAGATATTTCATTCAAATAAATAATAACTTGACATTTTATCATCTACTCAGGCTTATGTGAACACCCCAGACTAACATTGGAAAAATCATAGAATCAAAGTCTCCTTTGATATGCCCATGGTGCACATGGGTCTACTGCAGCTTCAAGTTTGTTTTCATGTGATAAGATCAAACCTGTCCCAAGCCACAGCCCCTGGACTGCATACATGTTTTAATGATGAATGTCATTGGTATGCATTGTGCAACTTTCTTTCCAGCCTTACATGGCAGTACATAAACATCTTTGTTGGAATTAACTCATAGATTAGCAAACACTGCCATCTAGTATTCAAATTTGGACATACATTTGATAGTATTAGTGTTTGGATTTTTTTTACCCATTACACATCATTGGCAAGAAAGGAGTTAAAGGCATAGTTCAGATTTTTTGAACTTAAGATGTATGAAATACTTGCCATTAATATAGTGGTTGCAACTGTATTAATTTATTGCCCGAGTCCCATGGTGGGAGTTCTGCTCTGGTTTTGGTCAATATTAAGTAGTTCCGGTCATTTTGTGGGGGGCACTGGGGCCACGCAGTAAAAGTAAATTAATCCACAAAACGAACGTAATTTGTATTGTTGACCTATTTCTAAAATATTAGCGCGACTTTCGTTCAACTTTGACCCCTCTATCACATGGAACTATTTTTTGGGCGTAGTGATATGGACACAAAAAACATAGTTCTGTGTGATAGAGGGGTAAAAAAAGAACGGAAGTTGCACTAATATTTTAGAAATAGGTCAACAATACAAATGACGTTAGTTTTGTGGATTAATTTACTTTTACTGCGTGGCCCCCAGTGCCCCCCACAAAATGACCGGAACTACTTGATATTTCACCAAAACCAGAGCAGAACTCCCACCACGGGACTCGGGCAATCAATGAATACAGTTGCAACCACTATATTAATGGCAAGTATTTCATACAACTTAAGTTCAACAAATCTGAACTATCCCTTTAAGACAAAATGATCATTTCTACAACATCCACAATTGTGGATGTTATGTTGCTTACAAACAAGAACCAACAAAATGATAATTTATACAAGAACCAATTTACACGGTCAAAATCTGTCATAGTTTTAATTTGCAACAATGTAAATTATATAAATTAAGCATAAAATAATCTGGTTTACTACAGTGTGTTTGTATGAAGTGTTACTCAGAGTGTATCTCATCTTATTTTTTTCATTCAACACGGGCAGCTTGAGTCTGAACCACCCTTTTATCTTCAAAATTCAAATATAGCAATAGCCAAATAAATTATGGCAATTTCAATGCTTCAAAACAAGAGCCTACACATCAATGTTACAATTACTGTTACTATGTGATTCATAAAATTAACAACTTCAGGCTGCACTCACATATTTTGTCCATGTTCTGGGTTCTGTCTGTGTTTGATGGCAACATGAATGCATTCCAAAGGAAGTTGTGGTTTGACCAAACATTTGTTTGATGGAGGGAGGGGGGCAGAACACAGCCATCAAGCAAAACAAAAATGTTTGGTGAAGCCATGCTAGTTCCATTGGAAAAGCATTGGGGTGGCTATCAAACACATACAAGACACGACAAAACACATGTTCTTAATCTACTTTTAACATTATAGCTTGAAAGTAGTTAATTCCACAATTCATAGGTGATACTTTACACACATTTGTTCCTACCAAACATATCACTTGTTAGTAGGAGCCAACAGCAAACTTACCTATTCATGCAAAGAATAGCCCTAGTGGTGAGGGGCCTACACTGTAGGCTAAATGGGTATTTGGTGAAATCAAAGACATTATATAACAAGAGAGGATCTCCCATTAGGTCCCATAGTAACAACCAGCTCCCAGTGCCTCCGCCATTTTGGAGTGATGAGGAAACTTCCAGTGTCTTATTTACTTGTTTATTTCTCATATTTATGAACAGATCAAATCAGACATTGGTAACATATTCATTCAAAATGTCAGCATTATGTGCGTGTTTGAGGCATTGCATTAACATTAATTCAGATTATCAGTATGTGCTTATACTGCCATCTTGGAGTGATGCACAATCTAGTGGTGATTCCAAAAGGAATTTCTTGTCTTTGTTATATACTCTCTTTGGTGAACCCATGTGTGAAAGACCCATGTAGCTACCCTTAGCAAAGCCTGAACAAAAGGAACAATTCATGCTGTATGCTGCATGTAGAATGGTATCCAAAAACAAGTAACTTATTTTAAGTTAGTGTCAGTAAAGAATATTGTAATGTTTCTATCTATTAATGAAGAAACTTGGGTTCTTGCAATGTCACTTTATTTGGCAGCATCGAGGTCATATCTAAGGACCTGGAAATGTTTGTAGGTGTGGTCTGGGATATAGCTGTGGCATAGTCATCATTGCCATCTAGTGGCTGTTATAAATCACATCACATCACTCCAAATATTTTTCAAAACAAAGTTATGGAGAATATATGATCAGTCTTGTTTGTAGTGTGAAACTATGCTTACCTCTAGACAAGCAGAATTATCATAGCTGAATGGATAGAGGGGCCACCTGGATATACAAAGGGTCCCAGGTTCAATTCCTGATCACCACATCAAGGTGTTAATGTGGAAGCTCATTTATCCATGTTCATAAATAAATAATGTGAGCTTGTTTCAAGCCAAAACATAACAGTGTAAAAAGTACAAATTCAGTTTATCTGTCTGTGGGTGTAGACTTACCTCTTGTTCATCAGATGATGGGAGCAACTGTTATGGTGATTGAAATGTAAATTTGAGCATCAACATATACTTTGAGCACCAAAGCACAAGTACTCAAACATATAGAAATTAGCAGATCTACATCACAGATGGGCTTTGTATACACCAGACTTTAAAGTTATTGATCTCACTGATATAGCCCACAGGGCGTTCAACAGCCCTCATCAGGCTGACTATACAGTGTCTTCAGATAATTTCAAGATGTAGTTGTTATCAGTATAAACTTTAGTGTGTGTGTGTGTGTGTGCGTGCGCGCGCAATTTTCATTGGCTCATAAAAACTTCATTTTTTCACTTAGAAAAAATGTGCTACGATTATTTGTCCGTATAGGTCCAAAGTTCACGTGTAGAAGTTTTCGTGCATTTTGAGCAAAGATTCTGGGAGGAGTTACATTTGAACTGTTTTTCATATAATTCAAAATGGCGGGTGATCTAAAGGTCAGAGGTCAAAAGTCAGAACAGGAAAGTTGTTGGGCATGAGGAGACACATATGTGTATCAAAGTGTCATTGCCAACGGTCAAACGGTTCATGAGATATGCACGTTCAAAGTTTGCAAGTTTGCAAGTTTTGCATCAATTGAGTGCTATAGCGCCACCATTTGGCCAATCGTGATGGGCTTCGCATAGTAAAGTGACATAAGCATGTGTGTGTATTAGAGGCAGAAGAATAATTTTCACAAAACAGCAATTTTCATTGGCTCATAAAAACTTCATTTTTTCACTTAACAAAAATGTGCTACGATTTTTTGTCCGTATAGGTCCAAAGTTCACGTGTAGAAGTTTTCGTGCATTTTGAGCAAAGATTCTGGGAGGAGTTACATTTGAACTGTTTTTCAAATAATTCAAAATGGCGGGTGATCTAAAGGTCAGAGGTCAAAAGTCAGAACTCGGAAGTTGTTCGGCATGAGGAGACACATATGTGTATCAAAGTGTCATTGCCAACGGTCAAACGGTTCATGAGATATGCACGTTCAAAGTTTGCAAGTTTTGCAAGTTTTGCATCAATTGAGTGCTATAGCGCCACCATTTGGCCAATCATGATGGGCTTCACATAGTCACCGTTTGGCATGGTCCTCTATCATGTTGACAAGTTTTGCGCAAACCGACTGCACCGTTCAGTCAGAACAGCTATTTTTGGCAGAAGGAGAATAAAATAAAGTACTGATCATATAATTCAAAATGGCGGGTGATCTAAAGGTCAGAGGTCAAAAGTCAGAACACGAAAGTTGTTCAGCATGAGGAGACGCATATGGTTATCAAAGTGTCATTGCCAACGGTCAAACGGTTCATGAGCTATGCACGTTCAAAGTTAGCATTTTAAATTGAGCGCTATAGCGCCACCATTTGGCCAATCGTCTTGGGCTTCGCATATTCACCGTTTGGCATGGCCCTCTACCAGATTACAGCGTTTCGCGAAAACCGACTGCACCATTCAGTCAGAACAGCTATTTTTGGCGGAAGGAGAAGAAGGAGAAGGAGAAGAAGAAGAAAAATAAACACAAAAACAAGTAGTGACCAAAGTCACTGCGTGACTTCTTGGTCCCTAAATATAGCTGCAAGCAGCGATAAAGCGGGACCAAGATAGAAGAAGAACAATGCGCAATAAGAACAACATGCACAAATGAGACTGACGAGCTGAGTTGTCGGTACCGGGATTTGAACTCGCAACCTTGTGGACCGAAGGCGGGAGCTCTACTGACTGACCTACACAGAGACAATCAGTGACTATATTGTAAACAGTAAAACCATTCAGTGATTTGGTAACAAGAAGGTGTCCTCATTTTAGGCATGTCTTGTGTGTGTGTGTGTGCCTGCCTGCCTGCCTGCCTGCCTGCCTGCCTGCCTGCCTGCCCCTGCCTGCCTGCCTGCCCCTGCCTGCCTGCCTGCGTGCGTGCGTGCGTGCGTGCGTGCGTGCGTGCGTGCCTGCCTGCCTGCCTGCCTGCCTGCCTGCCCCTGCCTGCGTGCGTGCGTGCGTGCGTGCGTGGCTGCATGCGTGTGTGTGTTAGGCAGACAATCGTTCATAACCATGGATTTGGATTGAAGATCATCTCTTTCGTTTTTGTGGTGTTTAACATAAGGTGGCTATTATCACACCAGTCTTTAAAGTTATTGATCTCACTGATATAGCCCACAGGGCGTTCAACAATATGTACAAATAAGACTGACAAGCTGAGTTGTCAGTAGCTGGATTTGAACACACAACCTTGCGGTCCAAGGGCAAGAGCTCGACTGACTGAGCTACACGGAGACAATCAGATACTCCATTGTTAACAGGAAAATCATTCAGTGTTAGTTCAGCATAAGTACTCAAACTTTGGTGTGTGTGTGTGTGTGTGCGTGCGCGCGCAATATTCATTGGCTCATAAAAACTTCATTTTTTTCACTTAGAAAAAATGTGCTACGATTATTTGTCCGTATAGGTCCAAAGTTCACGTGTAGAAGTTTTCGTGCATTTTGAGCAAAGATTCTGGGAGGAGTTACATTTGAACTGTTTTTCATATAATTCAAAATGGCGGGTGATCTAAAGGTCAGAGGTCAAAAGTCAGAAGACGAAAGTTGTTCGGCATGAGGAGACACATATGTGTATCAAAGTGTCATTGCCAACGGTCAAACGGTTCATGAGATATGCACGTTCAAAGTTTGCAAGTTTGCAAGTTTTGCATCAATTGAGTGCTATAGCGCCACCATTTGGCCAATCGTGATGGGCTTCGCATAGTAAAGTGACATAAGCATATGTGTGTATTAGAGGCAGAAGAATAATTTTCACAAAACAGCAATTTTCATTGGCTCATAAAAACTTCATTTTTTCACTTAACAAAAATGTGCTACGATTTTTTGTCCGTATAGGTCCAAAGTTCACGTGTAGAAGTTTTCGTGCATTTTGAGCAAAGATTCTGGGAGGAGTTACATTTGAACTGTTTTTCAAATAATTCAAAATGGCGGGTGATCTAAAGGTCAGAGGTCAAAAGTCAGAACTCAGAAGTTGTTCGGCATGAGGAGACACATATGGGTATCAAAGTGTCATTGCCAACGGTCAAACGGTTCATGAGATATGCACGTTCAAAGTTTGCAAGTTTTGCAAGTTTTGCATCAATTGAGTGCTATAGCGCCACCATTTGGCCAATCATGATGGGCTTCACATAGTCACCGTTTGGCATGGTCCTCTATCATGTTGACAAGTTTTGCGCAAACCGACTGCACGGTTCAGTCAGAACAGCTATTTTTGGCAGAAGGAGAATAAAATAAAGTACTGATCATATAATTAAAAATGGCGGGTGATCTAAAGGTCAGAGGTCAAAAGTCAGAACACGAAAGTTGTTCAGCACGAGGAGACGCATATGGGTATCAAAGTGTCATTGCCAACGGTCAAACGGTTCATGAGCTATGCACGTTCAAAGTTAGCATTTTCAATTGAGCGCTATAGCGCCACCATTTGGCCAATTGTCTTGGGCTTCGCATATTCACCGTTTGGCATGGCCCTCTACCAGATTACCGCGTTTCGCGAAAACCGACTGCACCATTCAGTCAGAACAGCTATTTTTGGCGGAAGAAGAAGGAGAAGGAGAAGGAGAAGAAGAAGAAAAATAAACACAAAAACAAAGAGTGACCAAAGTCACTGCGTGACTTCTTGGTCCCTAAATATAGCTGCAAGCAGCGATAAAGCGGGACCAAGATAGAAGAAGAACAATGTGCAATGAGAACAACACGCACAAATGAGACTGACTAACCGAGTTGTCGGTACCAGGATTTGAACTCGCAACCTTGTGGACCGAAGGCGGGAGCTCTACTGAATGAGCTACACAGAGACAATCAGTGACTACATTGTAAACGGTAAAACCATTCAGTGATTTGGTAACAAGAAGGTGTGTCCTCATTTTGGGCATGTCTTTCCATTACTACAGTGTGTTTTCACGCACAGTTAAAGTGTGTGTGTGTGTGTGTGTGTGCGTGCGTGCGTGCGTGCGTGCGTGCGAGCCTGCCTGCCTGCCTGCCTGCCTGCCTGCCTGCGTGCGTGCGTGCGTGCGTGCGTGCGTGCGTACTAACTTATCTTTGTGTGTGTGTGTGTGTGTGTGCGTGCGTGCGTGCGTGTGTGCGTGCGTGCGTACAAACTTCTCTTTGTGTGTGTGTGTGTGTGTGTGTGTGTGTGTGTGTGTGTGCGCGTGCGTGCGTGCGTGCGTGCGTGGCTGCATGCGTGTGTGTGTTAGGCAGACAATCGTTCATAACCATGGATTTGGATTGAAGATCATCTCTTTAGTTTTTGTGGTGTTTAACATAAGGTGGCTATTATCACACCAGTCTTTAAAGTTATTGATCTCACTGATATAGCCCACAGGGCGTTCAACAATATGTACAAATAAGACTGACAAGCTGAGTTGTCAGTAGCTGGATTTGAACACACAACCTTGCGGTCCAAGGGCAAGAGCTCGACTGACTGAGCTACACGGAGACAATCAGTTACTCCATTGTTAACAGGAAAATCATTCAGTGTTAGTTCAGCATAAGTACTCAGACTTTTAGAAATTAGCAGATCTACATGCTCATAACATGTCCCGGTACGGTACGGTACGGTACAGTACGGTACAGTATGGTACAGTACAGTACAGTACAGTATGGTGCAGTACAGTACAGTACGGTGCAGTACAGTACAGTACAGTACAGTACAGTACAGTACCATATGGTACAATACGGTACAGCACAGTATGGTACAGTACAGTACGGTATTACACATTGCACTTATTACACTATTACACTACTATTACACTATTACACTATTACACTAAATACACTTATTACACTATTAAAAAATTTGACTCAATACACTATTTCAATATTACACAATTACACTATTACACTTATTACACTATTTCAGTTACTAGTATCTCTATTATTGTGATGCCATGTCCTAGTGCCTGATGGGTCAAATGTAATCTACTTCAATATTTATATAGTTGAGTCATCACAAATCTTGCAGCACACAATGGATACACTGAGTTGTCTTTACCGGGATTTGAACACACAACCTTGTGGTCCAACGGCGAGAGCTCTACCAACTGAGCTATGCAGACACAGTCAGTTGACTCATTCTAAACAGTAACATCATTCAGTATAAACTTTAGTGTGTGTGTGTGTGTGTGCGTGCGCGCGCAATTTTCATTGGCTCATAAAAACTTCATTTTTTCACTTAGAAAAAATGTGCTACGATTATTTGTCCGTATAGGTCCAAAGTTCACGTGTAGAAGTTTTCGTGCATTTTGAGCAAAGATTCTGGGAGGAGTTACATTTTAACTGTTTTTCATATAATTCAAAATGGCGGGTGATCTAAAGGTCAGAGGTCAAAAGTCAGAACAGGAAAGTTGTTGGGCATGAGGAGACACATATGTGTATCAAAGTGTCATTGCCAACGGTCAAACGGTTCATGAGATATGCACGTTCAAAGTTTGCAAGTTTGCAAGTTTTGCATCAATTGAGTGCTATAGCGCCACCATTTGGCCAATCGTGATGGGCTTCACATAGTCACCGTTTGGCATGGTCCTCTATCATGTTGACAAGTTTTGCGCAAACCGACTGCACGGTTCAGTCAGAACAGCTATTTTTGGCAGAAGGAGAATAAAATAAAGTACTGATCATATAATTCAAAATGGCGGGTGATCTAAAGGTCAGAGGTCAAAAGTCAGAACACGAAAGTTGTTCAGCACGAGGAGACGCATATGGGTATCAAAGTGTCATTGCCAACGGTCAAACGGTTCATGAGCTATGCACGTTCAAAGTTAGCATTTTAAATTGAGCGCTATAGCGCCACCATTTGGCCAATCGTCTTGGGCTTCGCATATTCACCGTTTGGCATGGCCCTCTACCAGATTACAGCGTTTCGCGAAAACCGACTGCACCATTCAGTCAGAACAGCTATTTTTGGCGGAAGGAGAAGAAGGAGAAGAAGAAGAAGAAGAAGAAAAATAAACACAAAAACAAGTAGTGACCAAAGTCACTGCGTGACTTCTTGGTCCCTAAATATAGCTGCAAGCAGCGATAAAGCGGGACCAAGATAGAAGAAGAACAACGCGCAATGAGAACAACATGCACAAATGAGACTGACGAGCTGAGTTGTCGGTACCGGGATTTGAACTCGCAACCTTGTGGACCGAAGGCGGGAGCTCTACTGACTGACCTACACAGAGACAATCAGTGACTACATTGTAAACAGTAAAACCCTTCAGTGATTTGGTAACAAGAAGGTGTGTCCTCATTTTGGGCATGTCTTTATCCATTACTACAGTGTGTTTTCACGTACAAACTTCTCTTTGTACGCTTTCAGTGCAATTTGGCATGACCCTCTACTATACTGTAAAGTGACATAAGCATATGACGCTGCATGTGTGTATTAGAGGCAGAATAAGAATTTTCACAAACCAGCAATGTTCATTGGTTCATAAAAATGTCATATTTTCACTTGAACGAAATGTGCTACGATTTTTTGTCCTTATAGGTCCAAAGTTCATGTGTAGAAGTTTACGTGCATAATAGAATGTTATTACATCAGTAGTGGTTCAGTAATACCATAGAGAATGAATGGGAAATCAGGTGCAGGATGAAGCAGTCTCACCAATTGTCATGTGGCATAGTGGTGTAGTTGACTTGAGTTTTAATCCATATCTCATATAGGTTTGAATACTGCTTATGGTAGGACCTACTATTTGTGTACCATCTGCAAACATTGTTTTACCAATAGAGTGTGTATATATATATATATATATAGCATTTGCCATAGTGCAACAACAGTGCATGAGATAAATTAGTCTAACTGTTTCAAACACAGGAGCAAGGCTTCCCTGATGTTTTCATACAGTAGTATGTATGTGTCAGTGGAGTGGATGTTCTGAAGTCAGATTGGAATTCAAATAGCAGTTTATGCTTAGTTAATTTGTTTTTGAATTATTATTTTTTAGTTTTTGACATGGTCTGCACAGGGGACAGGTGTTAATGATGTAATGAGGGACAATATGATGTGATGAGATGATAAATGTTCCCTTCATTGTTAATGGTGTTTTTAAAACAAACATTAAACCTGTATATAGGTTATATACAGGTTCAAATAAACTATTACAATATTCAAAAATCAATGTATTTATTAGAACTCCACCAAGCAAGTGTGAGCCTTCATGTGATTCTGCAGTGTGGTTCTTTGATCATTGATGCCAGAGTCCTGTACTGTCCTTGTTTTGTAACATCTGCAGGATCTCTTTGTGCAGTCAATAAGTAGCCTCCTCCAGGATGCAGAAGTGGATCACCAGAGGAACCTGGTCTCCTTCCTGGATGCTAGGAGAAAAATAATGTTTATTTGTTCCATTTTTCCATTGTGTTAAAGAAAATCACACCTGTGTGAACTGAGTGGTGCAAGGTCTTATATAGCCTGATCAGCTGTGGTCTGATGTAATGTCACTAACCATAGCAACCATGCTCATTTTTGAGTGGTGTAAACCACTCCTACAACTGGCTTTGTTAGTTTACGTGTCTGTCTGTACCAATGTCTGTCCGTACCAAAAAAATCACACCCGTGTGAACTGAGTGGTGTAATATAGCCTGTCTGACGTAATGAAATCACGTCTTTGTATTGAGTTTGTGCTTGAAATGTACTGTAATTCTGCAAACTGTTAATAAATATTTCAATCAATTAAAAATTAAATTAGGACCAGTAGTGTATACATATTAAATGAACAGGTGAACAGGGTGAACATAGCAACCATGCTCATTTTTTTCTGCAGAAACAAAGCCAGTTGTAGGAGTGGTTTACACCACTCAAGGAGTGGTTTACACCACTCAAAAATGAATGTCACCCAGTTCACATGGGTGTGATTTCATTACGTCAGACCACAGCTGATCAGTCTATATAAGACCTTACACCACTCAGTTGACACGGGTGTGATTTTTTTTGGTACGAACAAACATGGGTAGGCCTACAAAGCCAGTTGTTGGAGTGGTTTGCACCACTCAAAAAAACCTAAGCATAAAACTAAATATATTGACAAAAATCTAAGTAAAACTGATGATCACAAGTTGTTGGTACAGAGATGGGCCTGGTGCAAACAAATAATGAGACACTGAGGCAGTGCCACTATAAGTTCATAAAGTTTATTAGACAGACAGGGAATATTTATAGTGCTGGATTGTAGAAATGCAAGATATTTGACATAGGAATGTGGCATGATGATGTGCAAGGGTGATCTCACAATGTACAAGGCTGATCTTACTGTCAGCATATGAGGCTGACCATCTACCAGATGCTGCACATCTCTAGAAAGTACAATGTAGACAGTGAAACATATAGCCATCAAGCACAATGCAAGCACACTGCATCTCAATTTCAGTACACAGACTTACTTAGCTGTATGTGTACATGGCATGATTCATAACAGTGCCCTCTTTTGTTCTGAAAGAACATCATTGATACAATGTGGAAAACGTATGCAAACTCAGTCGGTGCCGAAAAACCTAGTTATTATCACATAATATTGTCTTTATCATTTCATAATTTGTTTATGTGATATCAATTTCATTAGGAAAATTGCAACCGAGTCCCCCTCCCAACCAATCCAACCAAATTTGGGCGAACACACAAGGCCAGAGATTGCATACGTAAAATAAAGAGAGTAGATAGAGAAGAAAATAAATAATAATAAAATATACAAAAAAAATAAAGGTGAGGTATCATCCCAACTATCCATGCAAGTAAAATCAATACCAGTCTGGTAATACTCCCGTTATCCATCTGTAAAGCAAAAGTAGTGTCTTTGGCATATGCGTATTCAGTCAGTTCTGGATCCTGTTGACTGGTGTCATTATAGAATTTGGCAGCATGCTATGCAAATATGTAACATTTCCAGGGGCATAGTTCCATTGTTGACAAAACAGGGGTTTTGAAAAGAATGCATCTTTCCAATATGTGCAAGCACCAGGGTGTCTAGCCAGTCCAACTAAGCACAATCAGTCCAAGGATAATTGGCTGCAGGTATCTATCTCTCGGTGACCGTTTGATGTGGCCACAGGTTCAAAGGGCAGGAACAGGAAAGTAGAGGCCTGCTACTCCAGCTGTTAGGAGCAGGGCGGTTCTCACATATGTGGCTCTTTTGCACTGGGTCATTGGAAATGATTACTGGGTCCTCAGCATGGGGTTTTTTCTGCCGTTTGATGTCTTCAGTATTTGCCTGGATAACAAAGCAAATGGCAATAAAATAGTCAAGTAATAATGAACTGCCTTTTATAATCACAATAGTACATGAATTTGTGACAGATACCTTTGCAACTTTGATGATTAGGAAATCCAATAAAGCGCAACCGAGTAAGCCGATTCAACACTTCACAAAATCTATAAAGCAAAAAGAAAATATAATGGCAATAAACTGAATATGGAAGCTATTCAATCCTTTATTAAATTAAGATTATAAATAGTGTTACCTGTGATGTCCCCGAGTTTCTGGACAGCAGGCTCCTCCATAAGCTTTGCTCCTGCACCATGGTCACAGGAGGTATTGTAGTAGATGAACCCAGGAAGTTATTTTACCAGGTACTGCTTCTCATCTTTCTGTTGACTGCATTATGGGATCAGAGCAGAAACTATGTAGGTTATGACTGGGCCATGGATTTATTTGATAAGAGAATCACTAGATCTTATAATGGGAATAAATGTACTTAATTTATTCCAGATTGGTGAGACATTGAGATGGTGTCCACATTTTACTTCCTCTCCTTTAGTCAGGCTAATGTAATTTAGCGTAATGTTATTACTGTAAAACATAGGAGAAGGGGCAAGTAAATAGGATACAAGTTTATCAGTTTGTCATTTATTTTATACATGTAATTGATATTGTATTATGAACAATCACTCAGATCTGTTGTAACCAGGTTCAGTCTTGCCCACAAGTCTTTTTTTAATTTGTGTTTTTTAACCATGTGGTTAGTGGGTTCATTGTTACCCCAAAGACATGGTCATGAGAGTAACGATAGGGATACTTGCATCAAAGAGGAAGTGCAGTCTCTCTGCTGTATCAGAGGGGGGCCCACTTCCACATCTGTCCATTTAATATGGTTTACTCAAGGGTTAATTTCTCAGCAAGTTTTGGAATGGTGGCTGGACCACTCTCATTGTGTGCGCTGTTTGATGAGAATACATGGAGAACAAGAAACACACTTAACATGATAGGCATTTAAATATCTTATTCAGAGACTTATGAACTGCAACATCAGAGTGTAGCAAATAACACTGACCATATTTACAATCATTATGGATCACCAATAATATATTAATTTGATGATTTAATTAGGGATAAATGGTAAATGGTGCATTTATATAGCACCTTTATCCAAGGTGCTTTACATAGATGTGCATTACATTCACACACACACATACATAGATGGCGACGGAAGCCATGCAAGGTACCAACCAGCACATCGGGATCAATTTGGGGTTCAGTGTATTGCCCAAGGACACTTTGACATGTAGACAGGAGGAGCCGGGATTCGAACCGCCGACCTACGGATCATTGGACGACCTGCTCTACCTCCTGAGCCACAGTCGCCCGGGTTGGCTGATAAAAATGGGGCAAGTGAAGAAGAGGAGGAAGTTTATGGATACAGTGAGAGAAGACATGCAGGTGGCTGGAGTGACAGAGGAAGAGGCAGAAAACAGAACTTACTTCATAATAGGATTCCAGGTGAAACATCAGCTCAGACAGGGTGTCCTCTGACTTGAGCCACATTTGGCTAGTTATCCGAGTGGAGTTATCCGGTTGGCAAGGATTGGGTTGTCAAGGATTCTGCAATGGGTTGTTTTTGCTGCTTGACGTCTTCAATTTTTGCCTGGATAGCAAAGAAAATGGCAATAAAATAGTAAACTATTTTCAATGGGTATTTTACCCATTGACTAGAGCCCTGTAATTAACATATAAACTCACCTAAGAAAGAAACACTTGTGAGTAAGGCTAGCAAAAAAAGGGCCACCTATGGGTTGAAATAATTGTTAGTCATCATCATTTTTTGACCGCTGCCAAGATCATGGATTTCACAATGCCACACCAGACTTTCCGGTCCTTCATTGCCATCCCCAGTTCCTGCTTACTATGCATGGGTCCCTAGTGATGCCACGGTCTCTCGTTTGACTTGAGGATTGAAGGATCGTTTCTGTAGTCAGGAGAAATCCACACCAAAACACATCAGCCTATAATCCTGTTCCAACATACATGTTTGCTTTGAATTGTTTCATAAATGACCCCTGTTCTTAATTGTTCCTATCCCACCCAGTGGCTCCCCACATTAAAATGTAGCTAAAATGGTAGAAGGCTAGTTGTCTTCATTACAGTAGGTATTTTAATAGCTCTAAATCTTTTTTTCCACTCCCCAAATCTGTTAATATTGTCCTGGTACTTACACATGCATGTTGGCCCCTAGGCCAGCCCTTGGTAGAACAGCTTCTACTGTACCTACGGGAAATCAGTATTTGTAGTCAGTTTTTGTAGTCAGTTGGTCAGTCAGTTTGCCTTTAACCCTAACCCTAACCTTAACCCTAACCCTGTGACAATGCATTGTTTTTTATTAGTTCAAGGATCATTTTAAGGTTCATTTTGCCATTTCGCATGTTGTTTTATATGTTTCATTCGCTGTTTTGATCACTTTAGAGTTGGTTTGTATTTTAGTGATAATGCATAGTATTACATTTGTTTTATTAGTTCTGATGATGATGATGATCACTTAAGTTTGTTATTTCACATATTTTGCGCAACACGCTAAACCCATCTTTTGTTTTATACGTTTCATTTGCCGTTTTGATCACTTTGTGTATAGTGTGTGTAGTGTCGCATATTCACATTTAAGCATTAACACACACCGAACACAGGGCTGCCTTGTGATGCCTGGAGATTATTCTGCTCCCTAATGGCAATGCCTGACTAAATCACATAGTCTTTCAGGTTAGCAGGCTGCTGTCTGTTTCTTTGTGGACGAAGAAGAGCCCTGGTTGGAACTGCAACTGAAGTCGCTTGGATGTGTGACCCGTTAGTCCCAAGTCCAGACTGTGGCTGTATCCTTCTGTGTCTGTTAGCGTCCACTCTACCTTTCTCCTTCCTTGCAGCATCAGTAGAGCGTATGGCAGAGTCATCCGCTTGCTGGTTAACAGAGAACTCAGGCAACTTGGTTCTGATCTGGTGTCCGAACTGCATCTCCGCTGGACTACGTCCTGTAGTACAATGAGGGGTACTCCTGTAGGCCATAAGAAATGTCTGCAGTTCAGTGCGCCAGTTCTTTCCTTCAGCATGAGCCGTGCGTATGCGCCTTGCAGAGTGTTTTGTTTACCATGGGTATATCTTATTTACCACGGGTACATCTTTATTTACCATGGGTATATCTTATTTACCACGGGTATATCTTATTTACCACGGGTATATCTTATTTACCACGGGTATATCTTATTTACCATGGGTATTGGACACTAACAGACAACCTTTCCATCCTTGCTGCTTGATGATCTGCTGCTTCCGTTGCCCTTGCAATTTCTTGTAGAGTAGCAAGAGTCAAATCCTTTTCGCGCAGCAGCCGCCTCCGCAACGCATTGGAATTGCACATGTCAATCACTTGATCCCGTACAAAATCATCTCGGCTGTTACCGAATTCACACGTAGCGGCAAACTTCTTTAATGTGCACACGAAACTGTCCACCGCTTCTCCTTGTGAGTGTTCTGCTTGCCTGAACATGTGTCTCTCGTAGGGAATATTCTTCTGCGGTGTGAAGTGTGCATCCAGCTTGTCCACGGCCAGATCATAATTACTGTCGTCTCCCGTACCATCCAACGTGGAGAAAATGTCCTGTACATCCGAGCCAGCTAAATGCAACAGAAATGCTCTCTTCCTTGTCGCAGCAGTTATTCCCGCTGCCGTGACATAAAGCTTGAATCCTTTTATCCATTTCTCCCACCGAACTCCAACGTTGGCTGGGTCAGTGACATCAAAGGGTGGAACCGCAGGCAAACTCAGAGACATTGTTTCTCAGAGTTTAACTTTCTTGCTTTTCGCAAAACTCTTGTAGACTAATCCACTTTCTTGTTAAAAGTCCACAACGAGCAGGATATTTTCCTCGTCGCCAAATGTAGTGTCGCATATTCACATTTAAGCATTAACACACACCGGACACAGGGCTGCCTTGTAGTCTTTACTCGTTCACTTCCATGAATACAATCCAGTCACGTTGCAGAGGTTCTGAAATACGTGCCCATAGACGAGGTGGTGCTAGATTTTATCAACAAAGCACACATGTCTGGAGAGCAGCCGGAGCTATGGCGCACAATGAACATCGTTCCAGTACCAAAGTCAGGTGACCTCACCAAGACGGACAACTACCGTGGCATCAGCCTGAGCTCACAAGTTGCCAAGACCGCTAACAGGATGATCCTCAATCGTCTTAGACCAATCTTAGACCCTCTACTGAGAAACTCACAGAACGGCTTCCGCCCGGAACGAACAACAGTCGGGCAGATACTGGCACTGAGGAGGATATTGGAAGGGGTAAGGGAGCGCAACCTGTCAGCGGTGATCACATTCATCGACTTCCAAAAAGCTTTCGACACCATCCACCGTGGGAAACTCCAGAAAAGTTGGTCCAGATGATAGAGTCAAGCTACAGCCAGACTAGAGCCAAGGTCCAAACCTGCGACGGAGACACCAAAGAATTTGAAATTCTTGCAGGCGTCCTACAAGGTGACACTCTTGCTCCCTTCCTGTTCGTCGTAGTGATGGATCATGCACTGAGACTTGCAATCAATGGCAGAGAGGAGGCGCTGGGGTTCACTCTGATCCCGAGGAAGTCAAGGCGAGTACACCCCATCATGGTCACTGACCTCGACTATGCAGACGACATCGCCCTAATCTCGGATACAGTCGAGAAAGGAACGGAGCTACTACTGGCAGTAGAAAAGGAGTGCAGGAAGATCGGCCTCAAGCTCAATGCCAAGAAAACAAAGGTAATGACATTCAACACCGAGGACAAAACCTTTGCCACTGCAGACGGGACGGTGCTCGAGCAAGTCGAGGACTTCAAGTACCTCGGGGCCTGGACTGCCTCAACTGAACAGGATCTGAAGGTTCGGAGAGCACTTGCCTGGAAAGCCTTGCACGGGATGAGGAGAGTGTGGAAATCAGACATGGGAGAAGACCTTAAGAGGCGGCTGTTCATAGCTACTGTGGAGTCAGTACTGCTGTATGGGGCCGAGACATGGACCCTCACAGTACAACAGGAAAAAGCCCTGGATGGAGTCTACACAAGAATGCTACGAATGGCACTAGGTGTCACATGGACGGACCGCATCAGAAATGTGGACCTCTATGGGGACCTACCACGTGTCACGGACAAAGTCAGAGAGAGAAGGATGAGGCTGGCAGGGCACTGCGTCAGGCACCCAGAACTTGAGGCAAGTAAATTGACCCTATGGGAGCCAACCCAGGGCAAAGCCAGGAGGGGAAAGAAGCGTACCACCTATGTAGACGTGCTGTGGCGCGACAGCTTGGCTGACAACACCGCAGAGCTCAAGAACCTGATGTTGGATAGGAATTTGTGGAGGGCAGCGATCCAGGAATCCCGAGTTGGTGTTGGCTAGACCTCACTCTCGCAGTACTACCGTTAGTTCACATATTTGCAAATGTAACAGTCATGTATATTAACACTTTTCTTGCGCAACATGCTAAACCCATCTTTTGTTTCATACGTTTCATTCGCCATTTTGATCACTTTTAGGACTTACGGGGTTTTGGAGTGATGTGGAGTCCCTGGCTTGCTGGGGCTTCTGGGAAACTGAGGCACCATGTTAATGGTGCCTGTTCCCTGTTATTGTTTTGCATTGTAGTGGTGGAATATTTTTTAAATCAAGCACAAATGTTAAAGATTAAATTAGGACCAGTAGTGTATACATATTAAATAAGTATAAAATGCAGTGCAGTGTATTACAATCGAGTACCATATTAAAGATATTAAAACATGTATTTATTGTGTTAGTTTAAAAAGTAAACTCAATATATCATTTAAGAACATATATTCAGTCATTGTTGTACAATCAATAAGACAAGTTAAAACTAAGCATTTATTTATAATTTCAGTTTGTTTTAGCTAGTTTTGTAAACAGTTTGAATTAGTTGTCATTATTCATTACAACCTTCATTTAATTCAGATCATATATTGTTTTAATTATTTTTTAGCTTTGTTTAGTAGTTAAAGTATCGAAATACTAATGCCTTCGTGAACACTGTAGTAGGCTGGTATTATTTGAACAGATTCATTCTCAATATCTTTAACATATACATGGTCAATCAAGGTACCATTTTCTGTTGTTGAACTTTTTACACATTGTCTGTATCCATGTTGATTCATCAAATTGACAATGGTAGAAGATTTAAATAGATCTTCATTGAAATCTCCCATTATTGCTTTCCCTCCAGAGTATGAATCCAATTCTTGAACAAGTTTCACCAAATTTGTACGAAATAAGTCTATTTTATATGAATTGGGTCTATACAAAATAGCAGCTGTCAGATTAACCCGTGGAACATTAAACATCAAACACTCCAAGTTTGAGCTTTGTGGATTGATTATATGAATTGTGTCATTAATGCAATGATATATTCCAACTCCACCTCTTATCTGACGTTTTAAATCCGTAAACATTGGATCACTGTTATCGTAGCAATTTGATCTCGGATTGTGTTGAAATGTAAAACCTGGCAAATCAAGATCATTGGCTGTGTCATCAGAAGTTAACCATGTTTCTGTCAAACAAATGCAATTGGCTTTTTTTAGCATATGATGTGCTTGAACATCTGGAAAATGTGCTTTTAGTCCCTGAACATTGTGCAGAACAATTGTGAATGCGATTGTAGGGTTTTCTTTGGGAATAATGAAGTCCAGCATGTTTTGAATTGCCATGTCAATTTTGTCATTGCAATATATGACTGAATCCTTAAAATCTTCAATAATGAGGCCACTGAGAGTTCTTACACGACTTAATGCAACATATGCTTGTCCCGGTGCAAATATTTTTTTCAATGACACCACAGCATTATCAACTGTCAAACCTTGTACTTTATGGACTGTGCACGCCCACGCTAATCTCAGAGGAAATTGACGTCTTACTCCACCACAATTTGTCACTTGGTCTTCTTGTGGTTTGATTATCGTTACATTTTGTCGAGTCTTTGATCTTTGAATTTGTCCTACTTTTGCATCATCAAATACAACATGAATATCAGAAGGAAATGAACTATCAGGTGAGAGTGTGATATGGACGACGGTTCCAAAAGCACCATTTACAAGACCATCTGAAACATCAATATTCTTCTTGAGCATAACTCTAGCACCTACACCAATATTTACAACTTGTGACAAACAAGAATTAAATACTTTTTTATGGTGACCGTTTTTCTTTTCCATCCTTCCAGTTTTTGGGTTTCTTTCAAAATCGTCAGCCTCTATAACAATTGTATCTGGACAATGTTCAAGCAACATTTCAATGTTGAATGTGTCAACTTCGCTATTGGTAGCAAATATGTGGATTGCATTAGATTTCTCGCCAGTTTCACGTTGTTTTATCAAAAGTAGATCTTTGACATTGAATGGTTCTTTCTTTTGATGTGTTCTGAAGCGATTTAGTGTTTCCGCAAATATTGGATCTTTTTGTCTCACAATCTTAGTTAGGTTTGCAATCATAAAAGTAGTCCACAAATTAACTCCTGTCCCTTCTGCATATAAAGCTATGCCTTTCACAGGAGACAACTGATAAAAATCCCCAACTGCAATTATGTTCACTTTTCCAAAGAGGGAATAGTCACCAGTCTGTTTGATTTGTCTTAATCTCCCATGTATGTAGGCTAGAAGACGATGGTCCACCATAGATATTTCGTCAATGATTAATATTTCTACATTACCCAGTTTGGCACGTAGGGAATTAATTTTATCATCACCAAGAGGTACATATGGTAATGTGTTATTGACACCAATGGAAAAGGTATTGTGTATGGTTGAAGAACCAATGTTGTATGCAGCCACACCAGTTGGAGCCGTTAACAGAACCGTGACATCATCAGGATTTATAGAAGTTTGAGACAAGAGTCTGCTACATTCATACTGTATAGCTTTGAGTAAATGTGTCTTCCCTGTGCCTGCACCTCCAGTCACAAATACATTAAACGGTTCTGGATTTTCCCCATGGATTTTCTGTAAGCACCAGTTACGTATTTTGTAAAAGATATTTGATTGTTCTTCATTTAAAGATCTCATTAGATTTAATGCATCTTCTCTGCGCAAATGAGCATTATGCGGGTCAATTGTGCAAATGTTTTGTGTATTTGTATTTAAATCAGGGATCTTTTCGACATCATCTTCATCATCGTCATTAACTTCATCTTTCCTTAGATCGAGACATTCTAACCGTTCTTTTTCAGATTCAGGACATAATTGAGCCCAAGCATCTTCCAAATCACCTACTTGCTCCAAAAGCTCTTGTGCTTCATCAATTTGGTCACTTTCTTTTTCATAAAGACATCTGTTGGTCTCAACAATTGATTTTACCGTCTGTAAATCACCGTCAGCATTTCTTACTGAAGCGAGATTATAAAAATCTTCAAATGATTCAAAAGGTGGAGGTTTTAACTGTGAATCTTCACGATATGGCAAGAAAAGTTGCAGAATAGACTCGTAGTATTTTTCTGGATCTTTTGTCGGAGAGAATCTTGGATACCTCACCACTGCGGCTTGTGTTTGGATCCGTTTTTTCACACGTCCCAAATTGTTGTTTAGTTCAAATGTAGATGTAGATTGCTCTGATTTGGACAGCACTCTGTATTCTGAAGTAAATGTGGCAAGACATAAATGTTCAAAATCTTGAGTTTCTGGTCTGCTTTTATATCTGTCTGCAAGACTAATCATCCATATGCTTGAGTCATCATTGGTGTCCTGTGATATTTGGTTCTGCAATACTTTCAAAGGTTTAGTCATTCTAACTGCATCTCCAATAGGAATAAATTGAACTTTACGAGAACATTCCTTCAAATGCATGTTTGTTAGTCTATACACAGCCTCTTGGGCACTAACTTCTCTATTGTGAAGATAAACAGCTCCAAGTTTTTGAAAAGCCTCTTTAGCATTGACATTTCCATCCAGACTTTCTTTTTGTGTTTTATCAAGCAACATTCCCATGTTACGTTCAGATTTTGATATGTAGGTGATTATGTATACAACAACTGCGTATGCATCAGTAATGAATTGAAGGTCCATATTAGCGTTCCAGCTAGATAACAAGTCTCTGTTGTATTGATTTACCCAAGTTCCATTAGGTGAACGTTTCAAAACAACACTCGTCTTGTGAGAAACTCTATTGTATGCCAATTCAAATATTTCTTGATTTATACCAACGTCATCAAATAACTCTTCTGTTGATTCATATTTAGTGTCAGGATTTGATAATGCCGTTTTCACCTTTTCAAGAATATTTAAAGCTTCATCTCTTTTCAAGACAAACTCATCTTTTTTGTGTGAATCATCATTATTATCATCAACATCTTTTTGAACATCCTCTTCGTCACTTTTCTTTTTCTTTGGTCGGCTAATGAATGTTTGACAAGAAATTGGCCTAGGAAAATTAAATCGGCATGTAGTTTTGTTTTTTCTGCACGTCTTTGAATGTCTAGTGCTATGCTTTTGAACACTGTTAACAACCTCATACAATTTTTCATCATTCTCGTCTGGCATCTCACATGTTACATATTTGTCCACAAATGCAACAACGTCTTCATCTGAATCTTTATCTATTTGTGGAGCATCTTTAACCCACAACAAACCATGAACATGTGCACTTCCCCGTTGTTGGAATTCCACACGATAAAAATGATCAGTTACATGTCCAATAGGTGCAGACTTAGATAATACAACATTCTTTAAATACTCGTGCCATCGATGGTCAAACATTCTTGCTGCTGTGACTGGGTTACGTTTTAGTAAGCCACATTTTTCTAACCAATTAAGTTGTTCCACATCAATCTGCTTTCCTTCTTGAAGCATAAGTGCTTTCAACATTTCTGGCCATCTCATATCTGCAGAACTAAATGAGCAAAACCAGGTAGGAAGACCAAGCTGTCTTAGCATTGCAAAAAGATCTTTTTGTACACACTGCCAAAATGGTGGACTTCCACGAATATTCCGGAGATACTTGTACCCTTCATTGTGATGCAAGATTCTCCTTAATGATTCAGTATCTTTTAACATATCAGCTGTGATATGCGCTGGAACCTTTTTGCCATCTCCCTTTCTCATAGCTATAGATACACTAGACACAACTTGTTCCAGTTCTGATATGTATTGAGCGTAAAATATATAATCTACACTATTTGCAAATCTTCCATCAGCATTTAAGATTCTGTTGTTTAGGTACTTTGAAAGTGTTATTCTCATTAGTCTGTCATCATGAAATGTAGGAGCACCTTTTGGAAACAAAACTGGAAAACATTTAGCTTCATTTGTTTTATCCATCAATAGTCTGACGGGATTGTTGCCTTCTGCAGGAGCCACCGATATTACACTGTCAAAGTGCTGATCTAGAATATCTTGTGCCAAGTCAACAGGCTGAAGACAAGTATCAAAACACGCTCCATTCTGTTGTTCTGTATAGGTTAAATCTTCATCATGTTCCGTTTCATCTACATTGCTTGCGTCATCTGCATTTTCAATTGTTTGTTCTCCTTCCTCAATAACATCAGTGTCATTACTTTGACTTAAAGGGTTTATCCAATCTGTATTGATTTCTGTGTCAGCATAGAAGGGATTGTGTTTAATCAGGTATCGCAAGGCATTTTTTACATGATCTGTATGAACATATTCATAATTATAATGTCCTTTATATGTAATTTTGCGTTTCAGTTTTACTCGTATCATCATGTCATCACAATCGTTTCTTGGTAGAACATTTGTCACATGGCTTAAGTTAGAAGGTACACAAACTACTGGTCCATGACATCCGTTTTGACCGCCTTTGGGTAATGCAACTACTTTGAGAAATGGAATATGTTTAGCCGTCAGATGAGTTTCCAAACTATTAAGACATTTTAATTCTGGTGCTATTGGTTCTAGATGTAGATTGTTTAATACACTTTGTTCTGGCATTTTACCCTTTAATATCTTTCTATTGCACGTATGACAAATCCATAGTTTAGCAGCTGATCCTTGTGACATTACACAATTAGGTAAACAGTTACCATTGCATTCATGCAAATATGTGTGAGTAATGCATTTGTCTGCTAAGAATCTGATATCGTCTTTCTCCTCATAGGAAGGTTTATTACACTCAAGGACCTGCTTTCGGAAAAGTTGACGATGGCAGACAGAGCAAACAAATTGAGGGCCTGTACGAATGTTTTTGTGGAATGTTTTAATAGCAACATCAATGTCAGTTTGCTGCAACGTATTTTTTATATAGTTCTCGTGTGCTCTCATATTTACATCTGCTTTGAACTCTGGTTCAGTAGCATATTTGATTTTGATGTTTTTAATTTTGTTAGTACAATAGACTTCATCATTGTGGTATCGGAAATGATCATCATCAATTTTTGTTTTTTTATGCATTTCATCTGTTTCATATCTGTGTTGTTTAGAGTCTAGAATTCTTTGTTTATGCACTTCATCTGTGTCATATCTGTGTTGTTCATAGTCTATTTTTGTTTTTTTATGCATTTCATCTGTTTCATATCTGTGTTGTTTAGAGTCTAGAATTCTTTGTTTATGCACTTCATCTGTGTCATATCTGTGTTGTTCATAGTCTATTTTTGTTTTTTTATGCATTTCATCTGTTTCATATCTGTGTTGTTTAGAGTCTAGAATTCTTTGTTTATGCACTTCATCTGTGTCATATCTGTGTTGTTCATAGTCTATTTTTGTTTTTTTATGCACTTCATCTGTGTCATATCTGTGGTGTTCATAGTCTATTTTTGTTTTTTTATGCACTTCATCTGTTTCATATCTGTGTTGTTTATGGTCTAAAGTCCTTTTTTTATGCACTTGATCTGTGTCATATCTGTGTTGTTCATAGTCTATTTTTTCTTTTTGATGCACTTCATCTGTGTCATATCTGAGGTGTTCATAGTCTATTTTTGATTTTTTGAACACTTGATCCTTTTCATATCTGTCTCTTTCTTTCTCGGATTTTGATTTCTTGAAACTTGTGTCATGTGGTCTTTTTCTTAGTTGCACTGTACTTTTTTCGTCTGTATTTGTACATATACCTGCACAACAAATGTGATCATCCTTACTTTTAACACATGTTACAACATCATAATGATTTCCATTAGTGTTGTTTAAATATATTGCTTGAGATCTCTGATTGAGTAAGTCAACATTTCTACTTGCATGACAACTGGGGAAAATATTCCATATAACACTATTAAATGTCATAATAGTGGTTTGCAAGAAGTCTGCAGCTGCAAAGATTTCAAGTTCAGTAGCCCATGTTCCTGAATAATTCATTCGTGATTTAGTCAGGTATTGCTGCATCGATCCATAACCTTCTCTCAGATACTGTTGAAATGTTGATGGATTGTTGGAAATATGTTTAAATATAGCATGACGGATTTTTAAATGTTTATTTTCATTACCACAGATCACAAAGGACAATGCTCTGAAGAAGCAGTTCCCGTCACTTTTGATTCCTTTATTCTCACAAGGATTACCCATTGGTGTGAAGTCCATGCTTTGTTCTACAGTTTTCAAACTTTCATTGCTGATATTTAATTGAGAACACAAGATGTCCTGATCCACAGATCTAAGTGGTTTAAAAGACAATTTAGGTGTTACGGCATCAGTAATGACAACATCATCTGTTATTTCACCACTGTCAACATCATGTATGGTAGTAGTATTGTGGTATTGGGAATTATCTTCCATCTTTTGTTCTTTAAATACTTGATCCTTTTCATACCCATCTCTGTCATTTTCACATTTTGACTTATTGAGTCTGTTCTGCTTGAAACTTGTGTTGTATGACATTTTATTTTGTTGCATTGTACCATTTTCTCCTGCTGTGTTTTTACATATGCCTGCACAGCTAATTTGATCATGCTTACTTTTAACACATGTTACAACATCATAATGATTTCCATTAGTGTTGTTGTTTAAATATACTGCTTGACAATTGTGAGAAAGTATCACATTTCTTGCATGACAACTGGGGAAAATATTCCATATACCATTATTAAATGTCATAATAGTGGTTCGCAAAAAGTCTGCAGCTGCAAAGATTTCAAGTTCGGTAACCCATGTTCCTGAATAATTCATTCGTGATTTAGTCAGGTATTGCTGCATAGATTCATAACCTTCTCTCAGATACTGTTGAAATGTTGATGGATTGTTGGAAAGATGTTTAAATATAGCATGACGGATTTTTAAATGTTTATTCTCATTACCACAGATCACAAAGGACAATGCTCTGAAGAAGCAGTTCCCGTCACCTTTGATTTCTTTATTCTCACAAGGATTACCCATTGGTGTGAAGTCCATGCTTTGTTCTACAGTTTCAAGACTTTCATTACTGATTTTGAATTGAGAACACAAGACGTTCTGATGCACAGACCTAAGTGGCTTAAAAGACAATTTAGGTGTTATGGTATCAGTAATTATAACATCATCTGTTATTTCACAACTGTCATCATACATTGTACTAGTAGATGGCTCAATTATCAAATGAGGCTTTGGGGTATTAACCGTTGTACGTGTACTTTTCAACACAGTACTGTAGAGTGGTTGAGTAGTAGAGACACATGTGTTCATAAATGGCTCATGTTCAAAGTATTGTTCTGTGTTGTCATGCATCACAATTGTTTTCACTCCAGTCACTTCAAATGGCTCATAATCTGCCTTTAAGGATTGTGCAACTTGCCAGATGTTTCCAATCAATTCTACAATGTTAGAATGATATACTAAAACACTTTTTCCATTTTCATCAAAAAGCCCTTCACAACTACGTGCATGAGAGTCAATTACAGCATACCAGCCATTCTTTCTGACAATTGCACAAGTAAAGCCCTTCAAGGTTAATAAACATGCATCAAAATCTGAAAAAACTCTTTGTATTGCCTCATCCAATGGAAACAGTACGTCCTGCCATTCTTTATCATATTGGTCAATACCAACACAACCACCAAAGACCTTACTATACTCTATTGATATGGGCATATTCCACAGTACATGTTTCTTAGGCAATTCATCAATTGCAACATACCCACTTTTAGATGAAATTCTACATGCTTGACTCATTGAATCATACAGTGCATTCCCATGACATAGAATGTCATCAAGGTCCTTTGGTTTCCAGGTAAAGATATCTGTAATCTTACTCATGATTATTGCAGTCAGACTGTTTGGAACACATTGCTTTCCAGCATATAGACCAAATTGTTGATGACCTTGATGGAATGAACCATGAACATAAGGTACTTGGGGGGAATCAATGATAGTGCTTTGTAACAACGTACAATCTAAGGAGTCATGATCAGGAGTATAGCCAGAGAGTTGGTCAGGAGTATAGCCAGAGAGTTTGTCAGAGTTTCTATCAGAGTCTTTTCCACAGTTTGTCATCATATCTGGTCCGATATGTAAAGTTGATACATTTTGAGTATGTACAAACTCGGTAACCTGTTTTATCAAGCACGGTTTTGGGACATGAGCTGTTGTACATGTACTTTTCAACATAGCACTGTAGAGTGGTCGACTAGTAGAGGCACTTGTGCTTGCACATGGCTTTTGTTCACAATGTTGTTGTTGTTGTTCTGTGTCATCCATCACACTTGCTTTGACTCCAGTCACTTCAAATGCCTTACCATCTGCACGCAAAGATTGTGCAAGTTTTGAGATGTTTCCAATCAATTCCACAAGGTTAGAATGATATACTAAAACACTTTTTCCATTTCCATCAACAAGCCCTTTATAACTACGTGCATGGGAATCAAATACAGCATACCAGCCATTCCTTCTGACAATTGCACAAGTATAGCCATTCAAGGTTAATAAACATGCATCAAAATCTGAAAAAACTCTTTGGATCGCCTCATCCAATGGAAACTGTACGTCCTGCCATTCTTTATCATATTGGTCAATACCAACCGAACCACAAAAGATCTTACCATACTCGATTGATATGGGCATATTACACAGTACATGTTTCTTAGGCAATTCCTCAATTGCAACATATCCACGTGTACATGAAATTCTACATGCTTGACTCATTGAACCATACAGTGCATTCCCATGACATAGAATCTCATCAAGATCCTTTGGTTTCCAGGTAAAGACATTTCTAATTTCACTCATGATTATTGCAGTCAGACTGTTTGGGACACATTGCTTGCCACCATATGAACCAAATTGTTGATGAGCTTGATGGAATGAACCACAAACATAATGTACTTGAGGATTACTTACTTGAGGATTACTTACTTGAGAATTACTTACTTGACAGTTTTCACCAGAGTTCTTTCCAAAGTTTTCATCAGAGTTTTTCAAGTTTTTCAAGTTTTTCAAGTTTTTCTCAGAGTTTTCATAGTTTTTCATAGTGTTTTCATAGGTTTTTGGTTTTTTTTCTGCGGGTAGCTGCGAACCACTGTGAACCTCGTGAAATTGGTTGTCATGTTTTTTACGCGGTTGGCTAACCTCGTGAACTTTTTGAGGAAGTTCAACCTCAGTCTTGCTAAAGTCAGTAGTCTTCGATGGTTCAATTTTGCGAGGATGCAAATCAACTTTATCAGAAGATGGAACCTCACTAATTGCGGCATCTTTAGTCAGTAAGTCAGTGTCCAAGTCTGTGTCAAAAGAAGAAAAAGAACAAAGATTACGCAATGCTGGAATTGTACAAGGATGCACAACCTCGTGAATATGGTCACGAGGATGAACCTCATTCACAGCATCCTCAGTCAGAGACGTAACGATCAGACTTTTTTGAGATTCACAGTGGAACTTATGAATGTGGTTGTCATGTTTTTTACGCGGTTGGCTAACCTCGTGAACTTGTTGAGGAAGTTCAACCTCAGTCTTGTTAAAGTCAGTAGTCTTCGATGGTTCAATTTCGCGAGGATGCAAATCAACTTTATCAGAAGATGGAACCTCACTAATTGCCGCATCTTTAGTCAGTAAGTCAGTGTCCAGGTCAGTGTCAAAAGAAGAAAGATTACGCAATGCTGGAATTGGACAAGGATGCACAACCTCGTGAATATGGTCACGAGGATGAACCTCATTATTCACAGCATCCTCAGTCAATGGGCAGTCGGCCCCTTTTTTCTTTATCGCATCATACCGCCACTTACCTTTCTTTCTAGGCATCTCTCACTCGCTCTCTCTCGCTCTCTCACTCGCGCTCTCTCTCGCTCTCTCTTTCGCTCTCTCTCGCTCTCTCTCTCTCTCTCTCGCTCTCTCTCTCGCTCTCTCTCTCGCTCTGTTGTCTGAAAAACACAAATATAGATTGTTATTTTATCAATTACCTAAATGCATCATACTGAATGTAATTCAGAGTTGAAGGCACTTAAGCACAACTGGCAGGGAGGTGAGGGCATTTGAACATGGGGCCAAATATGTATTTTTTATAGAATTTTAGAGCGATTTAAAAAAATATTTACTATCGTTCTACTACACCCAATGACATTACATCTGGCCACAAAAGATCACAGAATCTACTGAATGTGAAGGAGAAGTCAAACTGACATATTGAGCCTATGGCATCCCCCTATTGTACCCCCTTCACATTCAGTAGATCCTGTGATCTTGTGGCCAGATGTAATTTCCTGGGGTCTAGTAGGAATATAGTAAATAAATAAAAATCGCTATACAATTTTGTAAAATAATTCATATTTATTCCCATGTTTGAATGCCCCCACCCCCTGTAAAAAATTGCTAAAATGAAAGAAAGCAAGAAATGAAAATAAAATAACTGATCTTTTACTTTCTCTAATAACTTAAAACATGAACCTTGGTTGGAAAAAAAAAACGTTGTCCTTTAAGTGGCATGCTGGAAAAAAAGCAAATGAAAACCTTCCAACGGCACAGACCTAAATACTAGCTGATGAATCTGAAACGTGATTTGGCCTTTAATTCAGCCTGGAAAATGAGCCGCTGATTATATAGGCCAATACAAAAAATAATCTTATTTTATTTATTTATCTTCCTAAAACGGGCAGCCTGTTTTGGCCTGGATTGGCTGTTCAGGAGTTGTCCTAGATTTCCCATTATTCTGTTAGATTTTATTTAAATCTTAAACTTGAGATATTTCATTCAAATAAATAATAACTTGACATTTTATCATCTACTCAGACTAACATTGGAAAAATCATAGAATCAAAGTCTCCTTTGATATGCCCATGGTGCACATGGGTCTACTGCAGCTTCAAGTTTGTTTTCATGTGATAAGATCAAACCTGTCCCAAGCCACAGCCCCTGGACTGCATACATGTTTTAATGATGAATGTCATTGGTATGCATTGTGCAACTTTCTTTCCAGCCTTACATGGCAGTACATAAACATCTTTGTTGGAATTAACTCATAGATTAGCAAACACTGCCATCTAGTATTCAAATTTGGACATACATTTGATAGTATTAGTGTTTGGATTTTTTTTACCCATTACACATCATTGGCAAGAAAGGAGTTAAAGGCATAGTTCAGATTTTTTGAACTTAAGATGTATGAAATACTTGCCATTAATATAGTGGTTGCAACTGTATTAATTTATTGCCCGAGTCCCATGGTGGGAGTTCTGCTCTGGTTTTGGTCAATATTAAGTAGTTCCGGTCATTTTGTGGGGGGCACTGGGGCCACGCAGTAAAAGTAAATTAATCCACAAAACGAACGTAATTTGTATTGTTGACCTATTTCTAAAATATTAGCGCGACTTTCGTTCAACTTTGACCCCTCTATCACATGGAACTATTTTTTGGGCGTAGTGATATGGACACAAAAAACATAGTTCTGTGTGATAGAGGGGTAAAAAAAGAACGGAAGTTGCACTAATATTTTAGAAATAGGTCAACAATACAAATGACGTTAGTTTTGTGGATTAATTTACTTTTACTGCGTGGCCCCCAGTGCCCCCCACAAAATGACCGGAACTACTTGATATTTCACCAAAACCAGAGCAGAACTCCCACCACGGGACTCGGGCAATCAATGAATACAGTTGCAACCACTATATTAATGGCAAGTATTTCATACAACTTAAGTTCAACAAATCTGAACTATCCCTTTAAGACAAAATGATCATTTCTACAACATCCACAATTGTGGATGTTATGTTGCTTACAAACAAGAACCAACAAAATGATAATTTATACAAGAACCAATTTACACGGTCAAAATCTGTCATAGTTTTAATTTGCAACAATGTAAATTATATAAATTAAGCATAAAATAATCTGGTTTACTACAGTGTGTTTGTATGAAGTGTTACTCAGAGTGTATCTCATCTTATTTTTTTCATTCAACACGGGCAGCTTGAGTCTGAACCACCCTTTTATCTTCAAAATTCAAATATAGCAATAGCCAAATAAATTATGGCAATTTCAATGCTTCAAAACAAGAGCCTACACATCAATGTTACAATTACTGTTACTATGTGATTCATAAAATTAACAACTTCAGGCTGCACTCACATATTTTGTCCATGTTCTGGGTTCTGTCTGTGTTTGATGGCAACATGAATGCATTCCAAAGGAAGTTGTGGTTTGACCAAACATTTGTTTGATGGAGGGAGGGGGGCAGAACACAGCCATCAAGCAAAACAAAAATGTTTGGTGAAGCCATGCTAGTTCCATTGGAAAAGCATTGGGGTGGCTATCAAACACATACAAGACACGACAAAACACATGTTCTTAATCTACTTTTAACATTATAGCTTGAAAGTAGTTAATTCCACAATTCATAGGTGATACTTTACACACATTTGTTCCTACCAAACATATCACTTGTTAGTAGGAGCCAACAGCAAACTTACCTATTCATGCAAAGAATAGCCCTAGTGGTGAGGGGCCTACACTGTAGGCTAAATGGGTATTTGGTGAAATCAAAGACATTATATAACAAGAGAGGATCTCCCATTAGGTCCCATAGTAACAACCAGCTCCCAGTGCCTCCGCCATTTTGGAGTGATGAGGAAACTTCCAGTGTCTTATTTACTTGTTTATTTCTCATATTTATGAACAGATCAAATCAGACATTGGTAACATATTCATTCAAAATGTCAGCATTATGTGCGTGTTTGAGGCATTGCATTAACATTAATTCAGATTATCAGTATGTGCTTATACTGCCATCTTGGAGTGATGCACAATCTAGTGGTGATTCCAAAAGGAATTTCTTGTCTTTGTTATATACTCTCTTTGGTGAACCCATGTGTGAAAGACCCATGTAGCTACCCTTAGCAAAGCCTGAACAAAAGGAACAATTCATGCCGTATGCTGCATGTGGAATGGTATCCAAAAACAAGTAACTTATTTTAAGTTAGTGTCAGTAAAGAATATTGTAATGTTTCTATCTATTAATGAAGAAACTTGGGTTCTTGCAATGTCACTTTATTTGGCAGCATCGAGGTCATATCTAAGGACCTGGAAATGTTTGTAGGTGTGGTCTGGGATATAGCTGTGGCATAGTCATCATTGCCATCTAGTGGCTGTTATAAATCACATCACATCACATCACTCCAAATATTTTTCAAAACAAAGTTATGGAGAATATATGATCAGTCTTGTTTGTAGTGTGAAACTATGCTTACCTCTAGACAAGCAGAATTATCATAGCTGAATGGATAGAGGGGCCACCTGGATATACAAAGGGTCCCAGGTTCAATTCCTGATCACCACATCAAGGTGTTAATGTGGAAGCTCATTTATCCATGTTCATAAATAAATAATGTGAGCTTGTTTCAAGCCAAAACATAACAGTGTAAAAAGTACAAATTCAGTTTATCTGTCTGTGGGTGTAGACTTACCTCTTGTTCATCAGATGATGGGAGCAACTGTTATGGTGATTGAAATGTAAATTTGAGCATCAACATATACTTTGAGCACCAAAGCACAAGTACTCAAACATATAGAAATTAGCAGATCTACATCACAGATGGGCTTTGTATACACCAGACTTTAAAGTTATTGATCTCACTGATATAGCCCACAGGGCGTTCAACAGCCCTCATCAGGCTGACTATACAGTGTCTTCAGATAATTTCAAGATGTAGTTGTTAGGCTGACTTCTACAGTAATTTGTGTAGGCAGTGAAAAAAAATTAGACTTATTACACTATTACACTAAATACACTATTTCAGTTACTAGTATCTCTATTATTGTGATGCCATGTCCTAGTGCCTGATGGGTCAAATGTAATCTACTTCAATATTTATATAGTTGAGTCATCACAAATCTTGCAGCACACAATGGATACACTGAGTTGTCTTTACCGGGATTTGAACACACAACCTTGTGGTCCAACGGCGAGAGCTCTACCAACTGAGCTATGCAGACACAGTCAGTTGACTCATTCTAAACAGTAACATCATTCAGTATAAACTTTAGTGTGTGTGTGTGTGTGTGCGTGCGCGCGCAATTTTCATTGGCTCATAAAAACTTCATTTTTTCACTTAGAAAAAATGTGCTACGATTATTTGTCCGTATATGTCCAAAGTTCACGTGTAGAAGTTTTCGTGCATTTTGAGCAAAGATTCTGGGAGACGTTACATTTTAACTGTTTTTCATATAATTCAAAATGGCGGGTGATCTAAAGGTCAGAGGTCAAAAGTCAGAACACGAAAGTTGTTCGGCATGAGGAGACACATATGTGTATCAAAGTGTCATTGCCAACGGTCAAACGGTTCATGAGATATGCACGTTCAAAGTTTGCAAGTTTGCAAGTTTTGCATCAATTGAGTGTTATAGCGCCACCATTTGGCCAATCATGATGGGATTCGCATAGTAAAGTGACATAAGCATGTGTGTGTATTAGAGGCAGAAGAATAATTTTCACAAAACAGCAATTTTCATTGGCTCATAAAAACTTCATTTTTTCACTTAACAAAAATGTGCTACGATTATTTGTCCGTATAGGTCCAAAGTTCACGTGTAGAAGTTTTCGTGCATTTTGAGCAAAGATTCTGGGAGGAGTTACATTTGAACTGTTTTTCAAATAATTCAAAATGGCGGGTGATCTAAAGGTCAGAGGTCAAAAGTCAGAACTCGGAAGTTGTTCGGCATGAGGAGACACATATGTGTATCAAAGTGTCATTGCCAACGGTCAAACGGTTCATGAGATATGCACGTTCAAAGTTTGCAAGTTTTGCAAGTTTTGCATCAATTGAGTGCTATAGCGCCACCATTTGGCCAATCATGATGGGCTTCACATAGTCACCGTTTGGCATGGTCCTCTATCATGTTGACAAGTTTTGCGCAAACCGACTGCACGGTTCAGTCAGAACAGCTATTTTTGGCGGAAGGAGAATAAAATAAAGTACTGATCATATAATTCAAAATGGCGGGTGATCTAAAGGTCAGAGGTCAAAAGTCAGAACACGAAAGTTGTTCAGCACGAGGATACGCATATGGGTATCAAAGTGTCATTGCCAACGGTCAAACGGTTCATGAGCTATGCACGTTCAAAGTTAGCATTTTAAATTGAGCACTATAGCGCCACCATTTGGCCAATGGTCTTGGGCGTCGCATATTCACCGTTTGGCATGGCCCTCTACCAGATTACCGCGTTTCGCGAAAACCGACTGCACCATTCAGTCAGAACAGCTATTTTTGGCGGAAGAAGAAGAAGAAGGAGAAGGAGAAGGAGAAGAAAAATAAACACAAAAACAAATAGTGACCAAAGTCACTGCGTGACTTCTTGGTCCCTAAATATAGCTGCAAGCAGCAATAAAGCGGGACCAAGATAGAAGAAGAACAATCAATGCGCAATGAGAACAACACGCACAAATGAGACTGAAGAGCTGAGTTGTCGGTACCGGGATTTGAACTCGCAACCTTGTGGACCGAAGGCGGGAGCTCTACTGACTGACCAACACAGAGACAATCAGTGACTATATTGTAAACAGTAAAACCATTCATTGATTTGGTAACAAGAAGGTGTGTCCTCATTTTGGACATGTCTTAATCCATTACTACAGTGTGTTTTCACGTACAAACTTCTCTTTGTACGCTTTCAGTGCAATTTGGCATGACCCTCTACTATACTGTAAAGTGACATAAGCATATGACGCTGCATGTGTGTATTAGAGGCAGAAGAAGAATTTTCACAAACCAGCCATTTTCATTGGCTCATAAAAACTTAATATTTTCACTTAAACGAAATGTGCTACGATTTTTTGTCCGTATACGTCCAATGTTCACGTGTAGAAGTTTTCGTGCATTTTGATCAAAGATCCTGGGATGAGATACATTTTAACTGTTTTTCATATAATTCAAAATTGCAGGTGATTTAAAGGTCAGAGGTCAACAGTCAGTATACGCAAGTTGTTCGGCATTAGGAGACGCATATGTCTATCGAAGTTAAATTGCCGATGGTCAAACGGTTCATGAGCTAAGCGCGTTCAAAGTTTGTATTTTCAATTGAGTGCTATAGCGCCACCCTTTGGCCAATGGTCAAGGGCTTTGCATAGTCATCGTTTGGCATGGCCCTCTACCAGAATCCCGCGTTTCGCGAAAACCGACTGCACGGTTCAGCCAGAGCTGCTATTTTTGTTGTTGTCTATTTCTTTTTTAGGTGTATAAGAAATAGATTAATATAGCTGCAAGCAGCGATAAAGCGGGACCAAGATAGAAGAAGAACAATGCGCAATAAGAACAACACGCACAAACGAGACCGACGAGCCGAGTTGTCGGTACCGGGGTTTGAACTCACAACCTTGTGGACCGAAGGCGGGAGCTCTACTGACTGACCTACACAGAGATAATCAGTGAATACATTGTAAACTGTAAAACCATTTACTGATTTGGTAACAAGAAGGTGTGTCCTCATTTTGGGCATGTCTTTATCCATTACTACAGTGTGTTTTCACGCACAGTTAAAGTGTGTGTGTGTGTGTGTGTGCGCGTGCGTGCGTGCGTGCGTGCGCGCCTGCCTGCCTGCCTGCCTGCCTGCCCGCCTGCCTGCCTGCCTGCTTGCCTGCCTGCCTGCCTGCCCCTGCCTGCGTGCGTGCGTGCGTGCCTGCGTGCGTGCGTGGCTGCATGCGTGTGTGTGTTAGGCAGACAATCGTTCATAACCATGGATTTGGATTGAAGATCATCTCTTTAGTTTTTGTGGTGTTTAACATAAGGTGGCTATTATCACACCAGTCTTTAAAGTTATTGATCTCACTGATATGGCCCACAGGGCGTTCAACAATATGCACAAATGAGACTCACAGGCTGAGTTGTTGGTACCTGGATTTGAACCAACAACCTTGCGGTCCAAGGGCAAGAGCTCGACTGACTGAGCTACACGGAGACAATCAGTTACTCCATTGTTAACAGGAAAATCATTCAGTGTTAGTTCAGCATAAGTACTCAGACTTTTAGAAATTAGCAGATCTACATGCTCATAACATGTCCCGGTACGGTACGGTACGGTACAGTACGGTACAGTATGGTACAGTATGGTACAGTACAGTACAGTACATTACAGTACAGTATGGTGCAGTACAGTACAGTACGGTGCAGTACAGTACAGTACAGTACAGTACAGTACAGTACAGTACAGTACAGTACAGTACAGCACAGTATGGTACAGTACAGTACCATATGGTACAATACGGTACAGCACAGTATGGTACAGTACAGTACGGTATTACACATTGCACTTATTACACTATTACACTACTATTACACTATTACACTATTACACTAAATACACTTATTACACTATTAAAAAATTTGACTCAATACACTATTTCAATATTACACAATTACACTATTACACTTATTACACTATTTCAGTTACTAGTATCTCTATTATTGTGATGCCATGTCCTAGTGCCTGATGGGTCAAATGTAATCTACTTCAATATTTATATACTTGAGTCATCACAAATCTTGCAGCACACAATGGATACACTGAGTTGTCTTTACCGGGATTTGAACACACAACCTTGTGGTCCAACGGCGAGAGCTCTACCAACTGAGCTATGCAGACACAGTCAGTTGACTCATTCTAAACAGTAACATCATTCAGTATAAACTTTAGTGTGTGTGTGTGTGTGTGTGCGTGCGCGCGCAATTTTCATTGGCTCATAAAAACTTCATTTTTTCACTTAGAAAAAATGTGCTACGATTATTTGTCCGTATATGTCCAAAGTTCACGTGTAGAAGTTTTCGTGCATTTTGAGCAAAGATTCTGGGAGACGTTACATTTGAACTGTTTTTCATATAATTCAAAATGGCGGGTGATCTAAAGGTCAGAGGTCAAAAGTCAGAACACGAAAGTTGTTCGGCATGAGGAGACACATATGTGTATCAAAGTGTCATTGCCAACGGTCAAACGGTTCATGAGATATGCACGTTCAAAGTTTGCAAGTTTGCAAGTTTTGCATCAATTGAGTGTTATAGCGCCACCATTTGGCCAATCATGATGGGATTCGCATAGTAAAGTGACATAAGCATGTGTGTGTATTAGAGGCAGAAGAATAATTTTCACAAAACAGCAATTTTCATTGGCTCATAAAAACTTCATTTTTTCACTTAACAAAAATGTGCTACGATTATTTGTCCGTATAGGTCCAAAGTTCACGTGTAGAAGTTTTCGTGCATTTTGAGCAAAGATTCTGGGAGGAGTTACATTTGAACTGTTTTTCAAATAATTCAAAATGGCGGGTGATCTAAAGGTCAGAGGTCAAAAGTCAGAACTCGGAAGTTGTTCGGCATGAGGAGACACATATGTGTATCAAAGTGTCATTGCCAACGGTCAAACGGTTCATGAGATATGCACGTTCAAAGTTTGCAAGTTTTGCAAGTTTTGCATCAATTGAGTGCTATAGCGCCACCATTTGGCCAATCATGATGGGCTTCACATAGTCACCGTTTGGCATGGTCCTCTATCATGTTGACAAGTTTTGCGCAAACCGACTGCACGGTTCAGTCAGAACAGCTATTTTTGGCAGAAGGAGAATAAAATAAAGTACTGATCATATAATTCAAAATGGCGGGTGATCTAAAGGTCAGAGGTCAAAAGTCAGAACACGAAAGTTGTTCAGCACGAGGAGACGCATATGGGTATCAAAGTGTCATTGCCAACGGTCAAACGGTTCATGAGCTATGCACGTTCAAAGTTAGCATTTTAAATTGAGCACTATAGCGCCACCATTTGGCCAATGGTCTTGGGCGTCGCATATTCACCGTTTGGCATGGCCCTCTACCAGATTACCGCGTTTCGCGAAAACCGACTGCACCATTCAGTCAGAACAGCTATTTTTGGCGGAAGAAGAAGAAGAAGAAGGAGAAGAAGAAGAAAAATAAACACAAAAACAAATAGTGACCAAAGTCACTGCGTGACTTCTTGGTCCCTAAATATAGCTGCAAGCAGCGATAAAGCGGGACCAAGATAGAAGAAGAACAATGCGCAATAAGAACAACACGCACAAATGAGACCGACGAGCCGAGTTGTCGGTACCGGGATTTGAACTCGCAACCTTGTGGACCGAAGGCGGGAGCTCTACTGACTGACCTACACAGAGACAATCAGTGAATACATTGTAAACTGTAAAACCATTTACTGATTTGGTAACAAGAAGGTGTGTCCTCATTTTGGGCATGTCTTTATCCATTACTAAAGTGTGTTTTCACGCACAGTTAAAGTGTGTGTGTGTGTGTGTGTGTGTGCGTGCCTGCCTGCCTGCCTGCCTGCCTGCCTGCCTGCCTGCCTGCCTGCCTGCCTGCGTGCGTGCGTGCGTACAAACTTCTCTTTGTGTGTGTGTGTGCGCGTGCGTGCGTGCGTGCGTGCGTGCGTGCGTGCGTGCAAACTTCTCTTTGTGTGTGTGTGTGTGTGTGTGCGTGCGTGCGTGCGTGCGTGCGTGCGTGCGTGCGTGCGTGGCTGCATGCGTGTGTGTGTTAGGCAGACATTCGTTCATAACCATGGATTTGGATTGAAGATCATCTCTTTAGTTTTTGTGGTGTTTAACATAAGGTGGCAATTATCACACCAGTCTTTAAAGTTATTGATCTCACTGATATAGCCCACAGGGCGTTCAACAATATGTACAAATAAGACTGACAAGCTGAGTTGTCAGTAGCTGGATTTGAACACACAACCTTGTGGTCCAAGGGTGAGATCTCTACTGACTGAGCTAGACAGAGACAATCTGTTACTCCATTGTTAACAGGAAAATCATTCAGTGTTAGTTCAGCATAAGTACTCAAACTTTAGTGTGTGTGTGTGCGTGCGCGCGCAATTTTCATTGGCTCATAAAAACTTCATTTTTTCACTTAGAAAAAATGTGCTACGATTATTTGTCCGTATATGTCCAAAGTTCACGTGTAGAAGTTTTCGTGCATTTTGAGCAAAGATTCTGGGAGACGTTACATTTTAACTGTTTTTCATATAATTCAAAATGGCGGGTGATCTAAAGGTCAGAGGTCAAAAGTCAGAACACGAAAGTTGTTCGGCATGAGGAGACACACATGTGTATCAAAGTGTCATTGCCAACGGTCAAACGGTTCATGAGATATGCACGTTCAAAGTTTGCAAGTTTGCAAGTTTTGCATCAATTGAGTGTTATAGCGCCACCATTTGGCCAATCATGATGGGATTCGCATAGTAAAGTGACATAAGCATGTGTGTGTATTAGAGGCAGAAGAATAATTTTCACAAAACAGCAATTTTCATTGGCTCATAAAAACTTCATTTTTTCACTTAACAAAAATGTGCTACGATTATTTGTCCGTATAGGTCCAAAGTTCACGTGTAGAAGTTTTCGTGCATTTTGAGCAAAGATTCTGGGAGGAGTTACATTTGAACTGTTTTTCAAATAATTCAAAATGGCGGGTGATCTAAAGGTCAGAGGTCAAAAGTCAGAACTCGGAAGTTGTTCGGCATGAGGAGACACATATGTGTATCAAAGTGTCATTGCCAACGGTCAAACGGTTCATGAGATATGCACGTTCAAAGTTTGCAAGTTTTGCAAGTTTTGCATCAATTGAGTGCTATAGCGCCACCATTTGGCCAATCATGATGGGCTTCACATAGTCACCGTTTGGCATGGTCCTCTATCATGTTGACAAGTTTTGCGCAAACCGACTGCACGGTTCAGTCAGAACAGCTATTTTTGGCAGAAGGAGAATAAAATAAAGTACTGATCATATAATTCAAAATGGCGGGTGATCTAAAGGTCAGAGGTCAAAAGTCAGAACACGAAAGTTGTTCAGCACGAGGATACGCATATGGGTATCAAAGTGTCATTGCCAACGGTCAAACGGTTCATGAGCTATGCACGTTCAAAGTTAGCATTTTCAATTGAGCGCTATAGCGCCACCATTTGGCCAATCGTCTTGGGCGTCGCATATTCACCGTTTGGCATGGCCCTCTACCAGATTACCGCGTTTCGCGAAAACCGACTGCACCATTCAGTCAGAACAGCTATTTTTGGCGGAAGAAGGAGAAGAAGAAGAAGAAGAAGAAGAAAAATAAACACAAAAACAAGTAGTGACCAAAGTCACTGCGTGACTTCTTGGTCCCTAAATATAGCTGCAAGCAGCGATAAAGCGGGACCAAGATAGAAGAAGAACAATGCGCAATAAGAACAACACGCACAAATGAGACCGACAAGCTAAGTTGTCGGTACCGGGATTTGAACTCGCAACCTTGTGGACCGAAGGCGGGAGCTCTACTGACTGACCTACACAGAGACAATCAGTGACTATATTGTAAACAGTAAAACCATTTAGTGATTTGGTAACAAGAAGGTGTGTCCTCATTTTAGGCATGTCTTGTGTGTGTGTGTGTGTGTGTGTGTGTGTGTGTGTGTGTGTGTGTGTGTGTGTGTGTGTGTGTGTGTGTGTGTGCGTGCGTGCGTGCGTGCGTGCGTGCGTGCGTGCGTGCGTGCCGGCCTGCCGGCCTGCCTGCCTGCCTGCCTGCCTGCCTGCCTGCCTGCGTGCCTGCCTGCCTGCCTGCCTGCCTGCCTGCCTGCCTGCCTGCCTGCCTGCCTGCCTGCCCCTGCCTGCCTGCGTGCGTGCGTGCGTGCGTGCGTGGCTGCATGCGTGGCTGCATGCGTGTGTGTGTTAGGCAGACAATCGTTCATAACCATGGATTTGGATTGAAGATCATCTCTTTAGTTTTTGTGGTGTTTAACATAAGGTGGCTATTATCACACCAGTCTTTAAAGTTATTGATCTCACTGATATAGCCCACAGGGCGTTCAACAATATGTACAAATAAGACTGGCAAGCTGAGTTGGCAGTAGCTGGATTTGAACACACAACCTTGCGGTCCAAGGGCAAGAGCTCAACTGACTGAGCTACACAGAGACAATCAGATATTCCATTGTTAACAGGAAAATCATTCAGTGTTAGTTCAGCATAAGTACTCAAACTTTGGTGTGTGTGTGTGTGTGTGTGTGTGTGTGTGTGTGTGCGTGCACGCGCAATTTTCATTGGCTCATAAAAACGTCATTTTTTCACTTAGAAAAAATGTGCTACGATTATTTGTCCGTATAGGTCCAAAGTTCACGTGTAGAAGTTTTCGTGCATTTTGAGCAAAGATTCTGGGAGGAGTTACATTTTAACTGTTTTTCATATAATTCAAAATGGCGGGTGATCTAAAGGTCAGAGGTCAAAAGTCAGAACAGGAAAGTTGTTGGGCATGAGGAGACACATATGTGTATCAAAGTGTCATTGCCAACGGTCAAACGGTTCATGAGATATGCACGTTCAAAGTTTGCAAGTTTGCAAGTTTTGCATCAATTGAGTGCTATAGCGCCACCATTTGGCCAATCATGATGGGCTTCGCATAGTCACCGTTTGGCATGGTCCTCTATCATGTTGACAAGTTTTGCGAAAACCGACTGCACGGTTCAGTCAGAACAGCTATTTTTGGCAGAAGGAGAATAAAATAAAGTACTGATCATATAATTCAAAATGGCGGGTGATCTAAAGGTCAAAGGTCAAAAGTCAGAACACGAAAGCTGTTCAGCATGAGGCGACGCATATGGGTATCAAAGTTTCATTGCCAACGGTCAAACGGTTCATGAGCTATGCACGTTCAAAGTTAGCATTTTCAATTGAGCGCTATAGCGCCACCATTTGGCGAATCGTCTTGGGCTTCGCATATTCACCGTTTGGCATGGCCCTCTACCAGATTACCGCGTTTCGCGAAAACCGACTGCACCATTCAGTCAGAACAGCTATTTTTGGCAGAAGGAGAAGGAGAAGGAGAAGAAGAAGAAGAAAAATAAACACAAAAACAAAGAGTGACCAAAGTCACTGCGTGACTTCTTGGTCCCTAAATATAGCTGCAAGCAGCGATAAAGCGGGACCAAGATAGAAGAAGAACAATGCGCAATAAGAACAACATGCACAAATGAGACTGACAAGCCAAGTTGTCGGTACCGGGATTTGAACTCGCAACCTTGTGGACCGAAGGCGGGAGCTCTACTGACTGACCTACACAGAGACAATCAGTGACTATATTGTAAACAGTAAAACCATTCAGTGATTTGGTAACAAGAAGGTGTGTCCTCATTTTAGGCATGTCTTGTGTGTGTGTGTGTGTGTGTGTGTGTGTGTGTGTGTGTGTGTGTGTGTGTGTGTGTGTGTGTGTGTGTGTGTGTGTGTGTGTGAGCCAGCCTGCCTGCCTGCCTGCCTGCCTGCCTGCCTGCCTGCCTGCCTGCCTGCCTGCCTGCCTGCCTGCCCCTGCCTGCCTGCCTGCGTGCGTGCGTGCGTGCGTGCGTGGCTGCATGCGTGTGTGTGTTTGGCAGACAATCGTTCATAACCATGGATTTGGATTGAAGATCATCTCTTTAGTTTTTGTGGTGTTTAACATAAGGTGGCTATTATCACACCAGTCTTTAAAGTTATTGATCTCACTGATATAGCCCACAGGGCGTTCAACAATATGTACAAATAAGACTGACAAGCTGAGTTGTCAGTAGCTGGATTTGAACACACAACCTTGCGGTCCAAGGGCAAGAGCTCGACTGACTGAGCTACACGGAGACGATCAGATACTCCATTGTTAACAGGAAAATCATTCAGTGTTAGTTCAGCATAAGTACTCAAACTTTGGTGTGTGTGTGTGTGTCTGTGTGCGTGCGCGCGCAATTTTCATTGGCTCATAAAAACGTCATTTTTTCACTTAGAAAAAATGTGCTACGATTATTTGTCCGTATAGGTCCAAAGTTCACGTGTAGAAGTTTTCGTGCATTTTGAGCAAAGATTCTGGGAGGAGTTACATTTGAACTGTTTTTCATATAATTCAAAATGGCGGGTGATCTAAAGGTCAGAGGTCAAAAGTCAGAACACGAAAGTTGTTGGGCATGAGGAGACACATATGTGTATCAAAGTGTCATTGCCAACGGTCAAACGGTTCATGAGATATGCACGTTCAAAGTTTGCAAGTTTGCAAGTTTTGCATCAATTGAGTGCTATAGCGCCACCATTTGGCCAATCGTGATGGGCTTCGCATAGTAAAGTGACATAAGCATGTGTGTGTATTAGAGGCAGAAGAATAATTTTCACAAAACAGCAATTTTCATTGGCTCATAAAAACTTCATTTTTTCACTTAACAAAAATGTGCTACGATTATTTGTCCGTATAGGTCCAAAGTTCACGTGTAGAAGTTTTCGTGCATTTTGAGCAAAGATTCTGGGAGGAGTTACATTTGAACTGTTTTTCAAATAATTCAAAATGGCGGGTGATCTAAAGGTCAGAGGTCAAAAGTCAGAACTCGGAAGTTGTTCGGCATGAGGAGACACATATGTGTATCAAAGTGTCATTGCCAACGGTCAAACGGTTCATGAGATATGCACGTTCAAAGTTTGCAAGTTTTGCAAGTTTTGCATCAATTGAGTGCTATAGCGCCACCATTTGGCCAATCATGATGGGCTTCACATAGTCACCGTTTGGCATGGTCCTCTATCATGTTGACAAGTTTTGCGCAAACCGACTGCACGGTTCAGTCAGAACAGCTATTTTTGGCAGAAGGAGAATAAAATAAAGTACTGATCATATAATTCAAAATGGCGGGTGATCTAAAGGTCAGAGGTCAAAAGTCAGAACACGAAAGTTGTTCAGCACGAGGAGACGCATATGGGTATCAAAGTGTCATTGCCAACGGTCAAACGGTTCATGAGCTATGCACGTTCAAAGTTAGCATTTTTAATTGAGCGCTATAGCGCCACCATTTGGCCAATCGTCTTGGGCGTCGCATATTCACCGTTTGGCATGACCCTCTACCAGATTACCGCGTTTCGCGAAAACCGACTGCACCATTCAGTCAGAACAGCAATTTTTGGCGGAAGAAGGAGAAGGAGAAGAAGAAGGAGAAGAAGAAAAATAAACACAAAAACAAAGAGTGACCAAAGTCACTGCGTGACTTCTTGGTCCCTAAATATAGCTGCAAGCAGCGATAAAGCGGGACCAAGATAGAAGAAGAACAATCAATGCGCAATGAGAACAACATGCAAAAATGAGACCGAAGAGCTGAGTTGTCGGTACCGGGATTTGAACTCGCAACCTTGTGGACCGAAGGCGGGAGCTCTACTGACTGACCAACACAGAGACAATCAGTGACTATATTGTAAACGGTAAAACCATTCAGTGATTTGTTAACAAGAAGGTGTGTCCTCATTTTGGACATGTCTTAATCCATTACTACAGTGTGTTTTCACGTACAAACTTCTCTTTGTACGCTTTCAGTGCAATTTGGCATGACCCTCTACTATACTGTAAAGTGACATAAGCATATGACGCTGCATGTGTGTATTAGAGGCAGAAGAAGAATTTTCACAAACGCGCAATGTTCATCGGCTCATAAAAACTTCATATTTTCACTTAAACGAAATGTGCTACGATTTTTTGTCCTTATAGGTCCAAAGTTCACGTGTAGAAGTTTACGTGCATTTTCATCAAAGATCCTGGGAAGAGATGCATTTTAACTGTTTCTCATATAATTCAAAATAGCGGGTGATTTAAAGGTCAGAGGTCAAAAGTCAGCATACGCAAGTTGTTCGGCATGAGGAGACGCATATGTGTATCGAATTAAATTGCAGACGGTCAAACGGTTCATGAGATATGCACGTTCAAAGTTTGCATTTTCAATTGAGTGCTATAGCGCCACCCTTTGGCCAATGGTCATGGCCTTTGCATAGTCATCGTTTGGCATGGCCCTCTACCAGAATCCCGCGTTTCGCGAAAACCGACTGCACGGTTCAGCCAGAGCTGCTATTTTTGTTGTTTTCTATTTCTTTTTGAGGTGTATAAGAAATAGATTAATATAGCTGCAAGCAGCGATAAAGCGGGACCAAGATAGAAGAAGAACAATGCGCAATAAGAACAACATGCACAAATGAGACCGACGAGCCGAGTTGTCGGTACCGGGATTTGAACTCGCAACCTTGTGGACCGAAGGCGGGAGCTCTACTGACTGACCTACACAGAGACAATCAGTGACTATATTGTAAACAGTAAAACCATTCAGTGATTTGGTAACAAGAAGGTGTGTCCTCATTTTAGGCATGTCTTGTGTGTGTGTGTGTGTGAGTGCGTGCGTGCGTGCGTGCCTGCCTGCCTGCCTGCCTGCCTGCCTGCCTGCCTGCCTGCCTGCCTGCTTGCCTGCCTGCCTGCCTGCCTGCCTGCCTGCCTGCCCCTGCCTGCCTGCCTGCGTGCGTGCGTGCGTGCGTGCGTGCGTGCGTGCGTGCGTGCGTGCGTGCGTGTGTTAGGCAGACAATCGTTCATAACCATGGATTTGGATTGAAGATCATCTCTTTAGTTTTTGTGGTGTTTAACATAAGGTGGCTATTATCACACCAGTCTTTAAAGTTATTGATCTCACTGATATAGCCCACAGGGCGTTCAACAATATGTACAAATAAGACTGACAAGCGGAGTTGTCAGTAGCTGGATTTGAACACACAACCTTGCGGTCCAAGGGCAAGAGCTCGACTGACTGAGCTACACGGAGACAATCAGATACTCCATTGTTAACAGGAAAATCATTCAGTGTTAGTTCAGCATAAGTACTCAAACTTTGGTGTGTGTGTGTGTGTGTGTGTGTGTGTGTGTGTGTGCGTGCACGCGCAATTTTCATTGGCTCATAAAAACTTCATTTTTTCACTTAGAAAAAATCTGCTACGATTATTTGTCCGTATACGTCCAAAGTTCACATGTAGAAGTTTTCGTGCATTTTGAGCAAAGATTCTGGGAGGAGTTACATTTGAACTGTTTTTCATATAATTCAAAATGGCGGGTGATCTAAAGGTCAGAGGTCAAAAGTCAGAACACGAAAGTTGTTCGGCATGAGGAGACACATATGTGTATCAAAGTGTCATTGCCAACGGTCAAACGGTTCATGAGATATGCACGTTCAAAGTTTGCAAGTTTGCAAGTTTTGCATCAATTGAGTGCTATAGCGCCACCATTTGGCCAATCGTGATGGGCTTCGCATAGTAAAGTGACATAAGCATATGTGTGTATTAGAGGCAGAAGAATAATTTTCACAAAACAGCAATTTTCATTGCTTCATAAAAACTTAATTTTTTCACTTAGAAAAAATGTGCTACGATTATTTGTCCGTATAGGTCCAAAGTTCACGTGTAGAAGTTTTCGTGCATTTTGAGCAAAGATTCTGGGAGGAGTTACATTTGAACTGTTTTTCATATAATTCAAAATGGCGGGTGATCTAAAGGTCAGAGGTCAAAAGTCAGAACACAAGAGTTGTTCTGCATGAGGTGACACATATGTGTATCAAAGTGTCATTGCTAACGGTCAAACGGTTCATGAGATATGCACGTTCAAAGTTTGCAAGTTTTGCACGTTTTGCATCAATTGAGTGCTATAGCGCCACCATTTGGCCAATCATGATGGGCTTCGCATAGTCACCGTTTGGCATGGTCCTCTATCATGTTGACAAGTTTTGCGCAAACCGACTGCACGGTTCAGTCAGAACAGCTATTTTTGGCAGAAGGAGAATAAAATAAAGTACTGATCATATAATTCAAAATGGCGGGTGATCTAAAGGTCAGAGGTCAAAAGTCAGAACACGAAAGTTGTTCAGCATGAGGAGACGCATATGGGTATCAAAGTGTCATTGCCAACGGTCAAACGGTTCATGAGCTATGCACGTTCAAAGTTAGCATTTTAAATTGAGCGCTATAGCGCCACCATTTGGCCAATCGTCTTGGGCTTCGCATATTCACCGTTTGGCATGGCCCTCTACCAGATTACCGCGTTTCGCGAAAACCGACTGCACCATTCAGTCAGAACAGCTATTTTTGGCGGAAGAAGGAGAAGAAGAAGAAGGAGAAGAAAAATAAACACAAAAACAAAGAGTGACCAAAGTCACTGCGTGACTTCTTGGTCCCTAAATATAGCTGCAAGCAGCGATAAAGCGGGACCAAGATAGAAGAAGAACAATCAATGCGCAATGAGAACAACACGCACAAATGAGACTGAAGAGCTGAGTTGTCGGTAACGGGATTTGAACTCGCAACCTTGTGGACCGAAGGCGGGAGCTCTACTGACTGACCAACACAGAGACAATCAGTGACTATATTGTAAACAGTAAAACCATTCAGGGATTTGGTAACAAGAAGGTGTGTCCTCATTTTGGACATGTCTTAATCCATTACTACAGTGTGTTTTCACGTACAAACTTCTCTTTGTACGCTTTCAGTGCAATTTGGCATGACCCTCTACTATACTGTAAAGTGACATAAGCATATGACGCTGCATGTGTGTATTAGAGGCAGAAGAAGAATTTTCACAAACCAGCAATTTTCATTGGCTCATAAAAACTTAATATTTTCACTTAAACGAAATGTGCTACGATTTTTTGTCCGTATAGGTCCAATGTTCACGTGTAGAAGTTTTCGTGCATTTTGATCAAAGATCCTGGGATGAGATACATTTTAACTGTTTTTCATATAATTCAAAATTGCAGGTGATTTAAAGGTCAGAGGTCAACAGTCAGTATACGCAAGTTGTTCGGTATTAGGAGACGCATATGTCTATCGAAGTTAAATTGCCGATGGTCAAACGGTTCATGAGCTAAGCGTGTTCAAAGTTTGTATTTTCAATTGAGTGCTATAGCGCCACCCTTTGGCCAATGGTCATGGGCTTCGCATAGTCATCGTTTAGCATGGCCCTCTACCAGAATCCCGCGTTTCGCGAAAACCGACTGCACGGTTCAGCCAGAGCTGCTATTTTTGTTGTTGTCTATTTCTTTTTGAGGTGTATAAGAAATAGATTAATATAGCTGCAAGCAGCGATAAAGCGGGACCAAGATAGAAGAAGAACAATGCGCAATAAGAACAACACGCACAAATGAGACCGACGAGCTGAGTTGTCGGTACCGGGATTTGAACTCACAACCTTGTGGACCGAAGGCGGGAGCTCTACTGACTGACCTACACAGAGACAATCAGTGACTACATTGTAAACAGTAAAACCATTCAATGATTTGGTAACAAGAAGGTGTGTCCTCATTTTGGGCATGTCTTTATCCATTACGACAGTGTGTTTTCACGCACAGTTAAAGTGTGTGTGTGTGTGTGTGTGTGTGTGTGTGTGTGTGTGTGTGTGTGTGTGTGTGTGTGTGTGTGAGTGCCTGCGTGCCTGCCTGCCTGCCTGCCTGCCTGCCTGCCTGCCTGCCTGCCTGCCTGCCCCTGCCTGCCTGCCTGCCTGCGTGCGTGCGTGCGTGCGTGCGTGCGTGCGTGGCTGCATGCGTGTGTGTGTTAGGCAGACAATCGTTCATAACCATGGATTTGGATTGAAGATCATCTCTTTAGTTTTTGTGGAGTTTAACATAAGGTGGCTATTATCACACCAGTCTTTAAAGTTATTGATCTCACTGATATGGCCCACAGGGCGTTCAACAATATGCACAAATGAGACTCACAGGCTGAGTTGTTGGTACCTGGATTTGAACCAACAACCTTGCGGTCCAAGGGCAAGAGCTCGACTGACTGAGCTACACGGAGACAATCAGTTACTCCATTGTTAACAGGAAAATCATTCAGTGTTAGTTCAGCATAAGTACTCAGACTTTTAGAAATTAGCAGATCTACATGCTCATAACATGTCCCGGTACGGTACGGTACAGTACGGTACAGTATGGTACAGTATGGTACAGTACAGTACAGTACAGTACAGTACAGTATGGTGCAGTACAGTACAGTACGGTGCAGTACAGTACAGTACAGTACAGTACAGTACAGTACAGTACAGTACAGTACAGTACAGTATGGTACAGTACAGTACCATATGGTACAATACGGTACAGCACAGTATGGTACAGTACAGTACGGTATTACACATTGCACTTATTACACTATTACACTACTATTACACTATTACACTATTACACTAAATACACTTATTACACTATTAAAAAATTTGACTCAATACACTATTTCAATATTACACAATTACACTATTACACTTATTACACTATGAGACTTATTACACTATTTCAGTTACTAGTATCTCTATTATTGTGATGCCATGTCCTAGTGCCTGATGGGTCAAATGTAATCTACTTCAATATTTATATAGTTGAGTCATCACAAATCTTGCAGCACACAATGGATACACTGAGTTGTCTTTACCGGGATTTGAACACACAACCTTGTGGTCCAACGGCGAGAGCTCTACCAACTGAGCTATGCAGACACAGTCAGTTGACTCATTCTAAACAGTAACATCATTCAGTATAAACTTTAGTGTGTGTGTGTGTGTGTGTGTGCGTGCGCGCGCAATTTTCATTGGCTCATAAAAACTTCATTTTTTCACTTAGAAAAAATGTGCTACGATTATTTGTCCGTATATGTCCAAAGTTCACGTGTAGAAGTTTTCGTGCATTTTGAGCAAAGATTCTGGGAGACGTTACATTTTAACTGTTTTTCATATAATTCAAAATGGCGGGTGATCTAAAGGTCAGAGGTCAAAAGTCAGAACACGAAAGTTGTTCGGCATGAGGAGACACATATGTGTATCAAAGTGTCATTGCCAACGGTCAAACGGTTCATGAGATATGCACGTTCAAAGTTTGCAAGTTTGCAAGTTTTGCATCAATTGAGTGTTATAGCGCCACCATTTGGCCAATCATGATGGGATTCGCATAGTAAAGTGACATAAGCATGTGTGTGTATTAGAGGCAGAAGAATAATTTTCACAAAACAGCAATTTTCATTGGCTCATAAAAACTTCATTTTTTCACTTAACAAAAATGTGCTACGATTATTTGTCCGTATAGGTCCAAAGTTCACGTGTAGAAGTTTTCGTGCATTTTGAGCAAAGATTCTGGGAGGAGTTACATTTGAACTGTTTTTCAAATAATTCAAAATGGCGGGTGATCTAAAGGTCAGAGGTCAAAAGTCAGAACTCGGAAGTTGTTCGGCATGAGGAGACACATATGTGTATCAAAGTGTCATTGCCAACGGTCAAACGGTTCATGAGATATGCACGTTCAAAGTTTGCAAGTTTTGCAAGTTTTGCATCAATTGAGTGCTATAGCGCCACCATTTGGCCAATCATGATGGGCTTCACATAGTCACCGTTTGGCATGGTCCTCTATCATGTTGACAAGTTTTGCGCAAACCGACTGCACGGTTCAGTCAGAACAGCTATTTTTGGCAGAAGGAGAATAAAATAAAGTACTGATCATATAATTCAAAATGGCGGGTGATCTAAAGGTCAGAGGTCAAAAGTCAGAACACGAAAGTTGTTCAGCACGAGGATACGCATATGGGTATCAAAGTGTCATTGCCAACGGTCAAACGGTTCATGAGCTATGCACGTTCAAAGTTAGCATTTTCAATTGAGCGCTATAGCGCCACCATTTGGCCAATCGTCTTGGGCGTCGCATATTCACCGTTTGGCATGGCCCTCTACCAGATTACCGCGTTTCGCGAAAACCGACAGCACCATTCAGTCAGAACAGCTATTTTTGGCGGAAGAAGAAGAAGAAGGAGAAGGAGAAGGAGAAGAAAAATAAACACAAAAACAATTAGTGACCAAAGTCACTGCGTGACTTCTTGGTCCCTAAATATAGCTGCAAGCAGCGATAAAGCGGGACCAAGATAGAAGAAGAACAATGCGCAATAAGAACAACACGCACAAATGAGACCGACGAGCTGAGTTGTCGGTACCGGGATTTGAACTCGCAACCTTGTGGACCGAAGGCGGGAGCTCTACTGACTGACCTACACAGAGACAATCAGTGACTACATTGTAAACAGTAAAACCATTTAGTGATTTGGTAACAAGAAGGTGTGTCTTCATTTTGGGCATGTCTTTATCCATTACTACAGTGTGTTTTCACGTACAAACTTCTCTTTGTACGCTTTCAGTGCAATATGGCATGACCCTCTACTATGCTGTAAAGTGACATAAGCATACGACGCTGCATGTGTGTATTAGAGGCAGAGGAAGAATTTTCACAAACCAGAAATTTTCATTGGCTCATAAAAACTTAATATTTTCACTTAAACGAAATGTGCTACGATTTTTTGTCCGTATAGGTCCAATGTTCACGTGTAGAAGTTTTCGTGCATTTTGATCAAAGATCCTGGGATGAGATACATTTTAACTGTTTTTCATATAATTCAAAATTGCAGGTGATTTAAAGGTCAGAGGTCAACAGTCAGTATACGCAAGTTGTTCGGCATTAGGAGACGCATATGTCTATCGAAGTTAAATTGCCGACGGTCAAACGGTTCATGAGCTATGCACGTTCAAAGTTTGTATTTTTAATTGAGCGCTATAGCGCCACCCTTTGGCCAATGGTCATGGGCTTTGCATAGTCATCGTTTGGCATGGCCCTCTACCAGAATCCCGCGTTTCGCGAAAACCGACTGCACGGTTCAGCCAGAGCTGCTATTTTTGTTGTTGTCTATTTATTTTTAGGTGTATAAGAAATAGATTAATATAGCTGCAAGCAGCGATAAAGCGGGACCAAGATGGAAGAAGAACAATGCGCAATAAGAACAATATGCACAAATGAGACTGACGAGCTGAGTTGTCTGTACCCGGGTTTGAAACAACAACCTTGCGGTCCAAGGGCAAGAGCTCTACTGACTATAGGCTACACGGAGACAATCAGTTACTCCATTGTTAACAGGAAAATCATTCAGTGTTAGTTCAGCAGTACTCAAACTTTTAGAAATTAGCAGATCTACATGCTCATAACATGTCCCGGTACAGTACAGTACAGTACAGTACAGTACAGTACAGTACAGTACAGTACAGTACAGTACAGTACAGTACAGTACAGTACCATATGGTACAGTACGGTACAGCACAGTGTGGTACAGTACAGTACGGTATTACACATTGCACTTATTAAACTATTACACTACTATTACACTATTACACTTATTACACCTATTATACTATTACACTACTATTACACTAATACACTAAATACACTTATTACACTATTACAACATTTGACTCAATACACTATTTCAATATTACACTATTACACTTATTACACTATTACACTATTACACTACTATTACACTACTATTATACTATTACACTACTATTACACTATTACACTTATTACACTATTACACTTATTACACTATTAAAAAATTTGACTCAATACACTATTTCAATATTACACAATTACAATATTACACTATGAGACTTATTACACTATTTCAGTTACTAGTATCTCTATTATTGTGATGCCATGTCCTAGTGCCTGATGGGTCAAATGTAATCTACTTCAATATTTATATAGTTGAGTCATCACAAATCTTGCAGCACACAATGGATACACTGAGTTGTCTTTACCGGGATTTGAACACACAACCTTGTGGTCCAACGGCGAGAGCTCTACCAACTGAGCTATGCAGACACAGTCAGTTGACTCATTCTAAACAGTAACATCATTCAGTATAAACTTTAGTGTGTGTGTGTGTGTGTGCGTGCGCGCGCAATTTTCATTGGCTCATAAAAACTTCATTTTTTCACTTAGAAAAAATGTGCTACGATTATTTGTCCGTATATGTCCAAAGTTCACGTGTAGAAGTTTTCGTGCATTTTGAGCAAAGATTCTGGGAGACGTTACATTTTAACTGTTTTTCATATAATTCAAAATGGCGGGTGATCTAAAGGTCAGAGGTCAAAAGTCAGAACACGAAAGTTGTTCGGCATGAGGAGACACATATGTGTATCAAAGTGTCATTGCCAACGGTCAAACGGTTCATGAGATATGCACGTTCAAAGTTTGCAAGTTTGCAAGTTTTGCATCAATTGAGTGTTATAGCGCCACCATTTGGCCAATCATGATGGGATTCGCATAGTAAAGTGACATAAGCATGTGTGTGTATTAGAGGCAGAAGAATAATTTTCACAAAACAGCAATTTTCATTGGCTCATAAAAACTTCATTTTTTCACTTAACAAAAATGTGCTACGATTATTTGTCCGTATAGGTCCAAAGTTCACGTGTAGAAGTTTTCGTGCATTTTGAGCAAAGATTCTGGGAGGAGTTACATTTGAACTGTTTTTCAAATAATTCAAAATGGCGGGTGATCTAAAGGTCAGAGGTCAAAAGTCAGAACTCGGAAGTTGTTCGGCATGAGGAGACACATATGTGTATCAAAGTGTCATTGCCAACGGTCAAACGGTTCATGAGATATGCACGTTCAAAGTTTGCAAGTTTTGCAAGTTTTGCATCAATTGAGTGCTATAGCGCCACCATTTGGCCAATCATGATGGGCTTCACATAGTCACCGTTTGGCATGGTCCTCTATCATGTTGACAAGTTTTGCGCAAACCGACTGCACGGTTCAGTCAGAACAGCTATTTTTGGCAGAAGGAGAATAAAATAAAGTACTGATCATATAATTCAAAATGGCGGGTGATCTAAAGGTCAGAGGTCAAAAGTCAGAACACGAAAGTTGTTCAGCACGAGGAGACGCATATGGGTATCAAAGTGTCATTGCCAACGGTCAAACGGTTCATGAGCTATGCACGTTCAAAGTTAGCATTTTAAATTGAGCACTATAGCGCCACCATTTGGCCAATGGTCTTGGGCGTCGCATATTCACCGTTTGGCATGGCCCTCTACCAGATTACCGCGTTTCGCGAAAACCGACTGCACCATTCAGTCAGAACAGCTATTTTTGGCGGAAGAAGAAGAAGAAGAAGGAGAAGGAGAAGAAAAATAAACACAATAACAAAGAGTGACCAAAGTCACTGCGTGACTTCTTGGTCCCTAAATATAGCTGCAAGCAGCGATAAAGCGGGACCAAGACAGAAGAAGAACAATGCGCAATAAGAACAACATGCACAAATGAGACTGACGAGCTGAGTTGTCGGTACCGGGATTTGAACTCACAACCTTGTGGACCGAAGGCGGGAGCTCTACTGACTGACCTACACAGAGACAATCAGTGAATACATTGTAAACTGTAAAACCATTTACTGATTTGGTAACAAGAAGGTGTGTCCTCATTTTGGGCATGTCTTTATCCATCACTACAGTGTGTTTTCACGCACAATTAAAGTGTGTGTGTGTGTGTGCGTGCCTGCCTGCCTGCCTGCCTGCCTGCGTGCGTGCGTACGTGCGTGCGTGCGTGCGTGCGTGCGTGCGTGCGTGCGTGCGTACAAACTTCTCTTTGTGTGTGTGTGTGTGTGTGTGTGCGCGTGCGTGCGTGCGTGCGTGCGTGCGTGCGTACAAACTTCTCTTTGTGTGTGTGTGTGTGTGTGTGTGTGCGTGCGTGCGTGCGTGCGTGCGTGCGTGCGTGGCTGCATGCGTGTGTGTGTTAGGCAGACATTCGTTCATAACCATGGATTTGGATTGAAGATCATCTCTTTAGTTTTTGTGGTGTTTAACATAAGGTGGCTATTATCACACCAGTCTTTAAAGTTATTGATCTCACTGATATAGCCCACAACAATATGTACAAATAAGACTGACAAGCTGAGTTGTCAGTAGCTGGATTTGAACACACAACCTTGCGGTCCAAGGGCAAGAGCTCGACTGACTGAGCTACATGGAGACAATCAGTTACTCCATTGTTAACAGGAAAATCATTCAGTGTTAGTTCAGCAAAAGTACTCAAACTTTAGTGTGTGTGTGTGCGTGCGCGCGCAATTTTCATTGGCTCATAAAAACTTAATTTTTTCACTTAGAAAAAATGTGCTACGATTATTTGTCCGTATATGTCCAAAGTTCACGTGTAGAAGTTTTCGTGCATTTTGAGCAAAGATTCTGGGAGACGTTACATTTTAACTGTTTTTCATATAATTCAAAATGGCGGGTGATCTAAAGGTCAGAGGTCAAAAGTCAGAACACGAAAGTTGTTCGGCATGAGGAGACACATATGTGTATCAAAGTGTCATTGCCAACGGTCAAACGGTTCATGAGATATGCACGTTCAAAGTTTGCAAGTTTGCAAGTTTTGCATCAATTGAGTGCTATAGCGCCACCATTTGGCCAATCGTGATGGGCTTCGCATAGTAAAGTGACATAAGCATGTGTGTGTATTAGAGGCAGAAGAATAATTTTCACAAAACAGCAATTTTCATTGGCTCATAAAAACTTCATTTTTTCACTTAACAAAAATGTGCTACGATTATTTGTCCGTATAGGTCCAAAGTTCACGTGTAGAAGTTTTCGTGCATTTTGAGCAAAGATTCTGGGAGGAGTTACATTTGAACTGTTTTTCAAATAATTCAAAATGGCGGGTGATCTAAAGGTCAGAGGTCAAAAGTCAGAACTCGGAAGTTGTTCGGCATGAGGAGACACATATGTGTATCAAAGTGTCATTGCCAACGGTCAAACGGTTCATGAGATATGCACGTTCAAAGTTTGCACGTTTTGCAAGTTTTGCATCAATTGAGTGCTATAGCGCCACCATTTGGCCAATCATGATGGGCTTCACATAGTCACCGTTTGGCATGGTCCTCTATCATGTTGACAAGTTTTGCGCAAACCGACTGCACGGTTCAGTCAGAACAGCTATTTTTGGCAGAAGGAGAATAAAATAAAGTACTGATCATATAATTCAAAATGGCGGGTGATCTAAAGGTCAGAGGTCAAAAGTCAGAACACGAAAGTTGTTCAGCACGAGGAGACGCATATGGGTATCAAAGTGTCATTGCCAACGGTCAAACGGTTCATGAGCTATGCACGTTCAAAGTTAGCATTTTAAATTGAGCGCTATAGCGCCACCATTTGGCCAATCGTCTTGGGCGTCGCATATTCACCGTTTGGCATGGCCCTCTACCAGATTACCGCGTTTCGCGAAAACCGACTGCACCATTCAGTCAGAACAGCTATTTTTGGCGGAAGAAGAAGAAGAAGAAGGAGAAGGAGAAGAAAAATAAACACAAAAACAAAGAGTGACCAAAGTCACTGCGTGACTTCTTGGTCCCTAAATATAGCTGCAAGCAGCGATAAAGCGGGACCAAGATAGAAGAAGAACAATGCGCAATAAGAACAACACGCACAAATGAGACCGACGAGCCGAGTTGTCGGTACCGGGATTTGAACTCGCAACCTTGTGGACCGAAGGCGGGAGCTCTACTGACTGAGCTACACAGAGACAATCAGTGAATACATTGTAAACTGTAAAACCATTTACTGATTTGGTAACAAGCTTGAAAGTAGTTAATTCCACAATTCATAGGTGATACTTTACACACATTTGTTCCTACCAAACATATCACTTGTTAGTAGGAGCCAACAGCAAACTTACCTATTCATGCAAAGAATAGCCCTAGTGGTGAGGGGCCTACACTGTAGGCTAAATGGGTATTTGGTGAAATCAAAGACATTATATAACAAGAGAGGATCTCCCATTAGGTCCCATAGTAACAACCAGCTCCCAGTGCCTCCGCCATTTTGGAGTGATGAGGAAACTTCCAGTGTCTTATTTACTTGTTTATTTCTCATATTTATGAACAGATCAAATCAGACATTGGTAACATATTCATTCAAAATGTCAGCATTATGTGCGTGTTTGAGGCATTGCATTAACATTAATTCAGATTATCAGTATGTGCTTATACTGCCATCTTGGAGTGATGCACAATCTAGTGGTGATTCCAAAAGGAATTTCTTGTCTTTGTTATATACTCTCTTTGGTGAACCCATGTGTGAAAGACCCATGTAGCTACCCTTAGCAAAGCCTGAACAAAAAGAACAATTCATGCTGTATGCTGCATGTAGAATGGTATCCAAAAACAAGTAACTTATTTTAAGTTAGTGTCAGTAAAGAATATTGTAATGTTTCTATCTATTAATGAAGAAACTTGGGTTCTTGCAATGTCACTTTATTTGGCAGCATCGAGGTCATATCTAAGGACCTGGAAATGTTTGTAGGTGTGGTCTGGGATATAGCTGTGGCATAGTCATCATTGCCATCTAGTGGCTGTTATAAATCACATCACATCACATCACTCCAAATATTTTTCAAAACAAAGTTATGGAGAATATATGATCAGTCTTGTTTGTAGTGTGAAACTATGCTTACCTCTAGACAAGCAGAATTATCATAGCTGAATGGATAGAGGGGCCACCTGGATATACAAAGGGTCCCAGGTTCAATTCCTGATCACCACATCAAGGTGTTAATGTGGAAGCTCATTTATCCATGTTCATAAATAAATAATGTGAGCTTGTTTCAAGCCAAAACATAACAGTGTAAAAAGTACAAATTCAGTTTATCTGTCTGTGGGTGTAGACTTACCTCTTGTTCATCAGATGATGGGAGCAACTGTTATGGTGATTGAAATGTAAATTTGAGCATCAACATATACTTTGAGCACCAAAGCACAAGTACTCAAACATATAGAAATTAGCAGATCTACATCACAGATGGGCTTTGTATACACCAGACTTTAAAGTTATTGATCTCACTGATATAGCCCACAGGGCGTTCAACAGCCCTCATCAGGCTGACTATACAGTGTCTTCAGATAATTTCAAGATGTAGTTGTTAGGCTGACTTCTACAGTAATTTGTGTAGGCAGTGAAAAAAAATTAGACTTATTACACTATTACACTAAATACACTTATTACACTATTTCAGTTACTAGTATCTCTATTATTGTGATGCCATGTCCTAGTGCCTGATGGGTCAAATGTAATCTACTTCAATATTTATATAGTTGAGTCATCACAAATCTTGCAGCACACAATGGATACACTGAGTTGTCTTTACCGGGATTTGAACACACAACCTTGTGGTCCAACGGCGAGAGCTCTACCAACTGAGCTATGCAGACACAGTCAGTTGACTCATTCTAAACAGTAACATCATTCAGTATAAACTTTAGTGTGTGTGTGTGTGTGTGTGTGTGCGTGCGCGCGCAATTTTCATTGGCTCATAAAAACTTCATTTTTTCACTTAGAAAAAATGTGCTACGATTATTTGTCCGTATATGTCCAAAGTTCACGTGTAGAAGTTTTCGTGCATTTTGAGCAAAGATTCTGGGAGACGTTACATTTTAACTGTTTTTCATATAATTCAAAATGGCGGGTGATCTAAAGGTCAGAGGTCAAAAGTCAGAACTCGGAAGTTGTTCGGCATGAGGAGACACATATGTGTATCAAAGTGTCATTGCCAACGGTCAAACGGTTCATGAGATATGCACGTTCAAAGTTTGCAAGTTTGCAAGTTTTGCATCAATTGAGTGTTATAGCGCCACCATTTGGCCAATCATGATGGGATTCGCATAGTAAAGTGACATAAGCATGTGTGTGTATTAGAGGCAGAAGAATAATTTTCACAAAACAGCAATTTTCATTGGCTCATAAAAACTTCATTTTTTCACTTAACAAAAATGTGCTACGATTATTTGTCCGTATAGGTCCAAAGTTCACGTGTAGAAGTTTTCGTGCATTTTGAGCAAAGATTCTGGGAGGAGTTACATTTGAACTGTTTTTCAAATAATTCAAAATGGCGGGTGATCTAAAGGTCAGAGGTCAAAAGTCAGAACTCGGAAGTTGTTCGGCATGAGGAGACACATATGTGTATCAAAGTGTCATTGCCAACGGTCAAACGGTTCATGAGATATGCACGTTCAAAGTTTGCAAGTTTTGCAAGTTTTGCATCAATTGAGTGCTATAGCGCCACCATTTGGCCAATCATGATGGGCTTCACATAGTCACCGTTTGGCATGGTCCTCTATCATGTTGACAAGTTTTGCGCAAACCGACTGCACGGTTCAGTCAGAACAGCTATTTTTGGCGGAAGGAGAATAAAATAAAGTACTGATCATATAATTCAAAATGGCGGGTGATCTAAAGGTCAGAGGTCAAAAGTCAGAACACGAAAGTTGTTCAGCACGAGGAGACGCATATGGGTATCAAAGTGTCATTGCCAACGGTCAAACGGTTCATGAGCTATGCACGTTCAAAGTTAGCATTTTAAATTGAGCACTATAGCGCCACCATTTGGCCAATGGTCTTGGGCGTCGCATATTCACCGTTTGGCATGGCCCTCTACCAGATTACCGCGTTTCGCGAAAACCGACTGCACCATTCAGTCAGAACAGCTATTTTTGGCGGAAGAAGAAGAAGGAGAAGAAGAAGAAAAATAAACACAAAAACAAATATAGCTGCAAGCAGCGATAAAGCGGGACCAAGATAGAAGAAGAACAATGCGCAATAAGAACAACACGCACAAATTAGACCGACGAGCCGAGTTGTCGGTGCCGGGATTTGAACTCGCAACCTTGTGGACCGAAGGCGGGAGCTCTACTGACTGAGCTACACAGAGACAATCAATGACTGCATTGTAAACTGTAAAACCATTTACTGATTTGGTAACAAGAAGGTGTGTCCTCATTTTGGGAATGTCTTTCCATTACTACAGTGTGTTTTCACGCACAGTTAAAGTGTGTGTGTGTGTGTGTGTGTGCGTGCGTGCGTGCGTGGCATGCGTGTGGCATGCGTGGCTGCATGCGTGTGTGTGTGCGCGTGTGCGCGTGCGCGCGTGCGTGGCTGCATGTGTGTGTGTGTGTGTGTGTGCCTGCCTGCCTGCCTGCCTGCCTGCCTGCGTGCGTGCAAACTTCTCTTTGTGTGTGTGTGTGTGTGTGTGTGTGTGTGCGCGTGCGTGCGTGCGTGTGTGCGTGCGCGCGTACAAACTTCTCTTTGTGTGTGTGTGCGTGCGTGCGTGCGTGCGTGCGTGCGTGCGTGTGGCATGCGTGTGTGCGCGTGCGCGCGTGCGTGGCTGCATGTGTGTGTGTGTGTGTGTGTGCGTGCGTGCGTGCGTGCCGGCCTGCCGGCCTGCCGGCCTGCCTGCCTGCCTGCCTGCCTGCCTGCTTGCCTGCCTGCCTGCCTGCTTGCCCCTGCCTGCCTGCCTGCCTGCCTGCGTGCGTGCGTGCCTGCCTGCCTGCCTGCCTGCTTGCCTGCCTGCCTGCCTGCCCCTGCCTGCCTGCGTGCGTGCGTGCGTGCCTGCGTGCGTGCGTGGCTGCATGCGTGTGTGTGTTAGGCAATCGTTCATAACCATGGATTTGGATTGAAGATCATCTCTTTAGTTTTTGTGGTGTTTAACATAAGGTGGCTATTATCACACCAGTCTTTAAAGTTATTGATCTCACTGATATAGCCCACAGGGCGTTCAACAATATGTACAAATAAGACTGACGAGCTGAGTTGTCTGTACCCGGGTTTGAAACAACAATCTTGCGGTCCAAGGGCAAGAGGTCGACTTACTGAGCTACACAGAGACAAATAGTTACTCCATTCTTAACAGGAAAATTAGTCAGTGTTAGTTCAGCACAATTACTAAAACTTTTAGAAATTAGCATATCTACATGCTCATAACTACAAGATCTGTCACATCACAGATCGGCTTTGTATACATAATATGCACAAATAAGAATCACAGGCTGAGTTGTTGGTACCCGGATTTGAACACACAACCTTGTGGTCTGAAGGTGAGAGCTCAACCAACTGAGCTATCTGGACAGTCAGTCATTTCATTGTAAACTGTAACATCAGTGTTTTGGTAACAAGTTTGTAACCTCATTTTAGGAATGTTGGGTCCTTTTTTTTTCTTCATGTAGGGTAATTTTTTTTATGTACAAACTTGTCAACTTTCTCACAAATAAGAATCACAGGCTGAGTTCTCTCTACCCAGATTTGAACCAGTGACCCTGTGCTCCAAAGGTGAGAGATCTACCAACTGAGCCATGCAGACAGTCAGTTGACTCAGTCTGAACCGTAACATTAGTCAGTGTTTTTGGTAACAATTGTGTGTTCTGGTTTTGGAGATGTCTAGCTATTACTACAGTGTGTTTAGATGTAAGGGTTCTCATGTATGAGCGTATTGATCAAAGTGACACATGTGTTCCCCATGAGTCAAGGAACATGTGGAAACAAGTGCCATGAATTTTGGACAAACAAAGCATGAGTTATGACTGTTGTCCAAAGGTTTAATTTATAAAAATTGCTATAGTGCTCCCCTTTGACCAATTGGAGTAAGGCCTCACTCACACAGCCCCAATGCATTTCCAATGGGAGTCACATGGTCTGACATAACACCAGTGTTGTGTGAAGGGGAGGGGAGCAGTTGAAAGCCATACAACAGCTTGTAGTCCAAAATGTTGTATCAAACCATGGGACCTCCATTGGAAATGCATTGGAGTGGCCATGACACTCACAACATTCATACAGCAATGCTGTAAAGGTCTGATTGAGGCCTTAGGCTGAGCTCACACCTTTACTGCGCTTGTTGGATGAATGTTGTGTAGCATCATGGCCGCCCCAATGCATTTCCAATGGAGGTCACATGGTTTGACACAACATTGTGTTGTGTGAGGGGGGCAGTCGAAACACAGCTGAAAGCCATACAGACCATGTGACCTCCATTGGAAATGCATTGGGGTGGCCATGACACTCACAACAGCAATGCAGTGTTGCGACCGTGTGACCTTTACAGCGTTGTGAGTGTCATGGCTGCCCCAATGCATTTCCAATGGAGGTCACATGGTCTGTTGTATGGCTTTCAGCTGTGTTTTGACCTCACACAACACAAATGTTGTGTCAAAACATGTGACCTCCATTGGAAATGCATTGGGGCGGCCATGACACTACACAACATTCATCCAACAAGCATACAGCAATGCAGTAAAGGTCTGAGCTCAGCCTCAGACTGGTTACAGGCCTATTTGGCATGACCTTCTACCATACTGTAAAGTTGCATAAGAATATGATGCTACATGTATGTGGGGAAGAAGAATTTTCACAAAACAGCAATTCATTGGTTAAAAAAAATATTTTCCTTGTCCATATAGGTCCAATGGTCACATGTAGAAGTTTTTGTGCAGAGATATTTATAAAGACATATTTCCATACCAGTTAATTAGGTGACTCTCCACACAGATTTGTGTACACATGTTATATTTAAATAATAATGCAGAAACGTAGGTTAAATAGTATAATACTTTATAGTTAAACATAAAATATAAGTCATGGAATCATCATCAATAAAAGGGGAATTCATTAAAATATTAAGAGCAATGAGCAAACCAGGATATCACAATACTACAAAAGCTAAAGTGGCAGGGGCAATAGGAGGAGGGCCGGGCCAACCAACCCTAGACAGTGGCACCCCCTACGGGTGGGGGGGGGGGATTGAGGATTGAATGGCCAAAATACCCGAAGTGATTGTTGTGTATTTTGTGTCATTTAGTGCACGTGTTGGTTTTATTGTTTACGTTAAAGATGTCGGGATCCTGGGATGTGTTTCGTATTTTCTTTCTGTGATTTGTGCTCCCGTAATTTCTCCTGATTGTGCAGGTGCGCGTTGATGGTGGGGGTTATCACTGCCTCGGGACGGCCGTCACCCGATCCAAAATGGAGCTCCCAAACACCAATTCCTGCAGAGCGAGACCCAAGTGTTAGTCACTCAAATTGGAAGGACATATTGATATATATTCATATAACTATAAGTTACATATAGAGAGACGTAGTGTCTGCAGTCAGTTGAGACTTTAGTTCTTAAGGTGCACCACAACATAAAACGACAAGACTAACTAAACAGAACAAACAAACCTCTAAAAAACATAAATCAAACAATAAGTCATGGTGGACTATGGGGGTAAATAGTAACCAGTCTATGGGTCTATCCCACCGTTAAATTACCAGCTCTATATTATTACCGTATATAGGCACGCCAGTGGAGAAGAATAGCTGACAAGTGGTGGTGGGTTAGATGTCTCTTCATGGCTGTAGTATATGAATATTTTGTTTTGTGACATGACACAAAACGAAAGTGTTGTAGTGCGGAGGAGGACCACCGACCTACCTGCAGTGTGGTGATGAGCACAGCACATCGGTGCCAAACGCCAGAAGGAGAGGAGCAGTATACAGGAGCTAAAAGGACAACATGCACGGTCAAGTTCAAAGCCAACACAGCGATAGGTGCCGGCGATTGCTTAAACAGCAAGACAGAGACACATACCTGCACTGAAGAGAGTGTCCCAGATGGTGCATGTGATTTTGTCGGTAGTGTCAGCAATCTCCAGTGTCTGTTGTGCAGTGGGTCCTCTGTAGCTGTTGCCGGTGGTTGTGGGGTGAAGTTGTGTTACTGTAGCGGTGATTTGTCCAATCTGATGAGAAAATAAATTTGTATATTTAGTTATACGATTTTCAGTGTTGTAGTGATGATAACAAATAGCACGCCAGTGGAGAAGAATAGCTGACAAGTGGTGGTGGGTTAGATGTCTCTTCATGGCTGTAGTATATGAATATTTTGTTTTGTGACATGACACAAAACGAAAGTGTTGTAGTGCGGAGGAGGACCACCGACCTACCTGCAGTGTGGTGATGAGCACAGCACATCGGTGCCAAACGCCAGAAGGAGAGGAGCAGTATACAGGAGCTAAAAGGACAACATGCACGGTCAAGTTCAAAGCCAACACAGCGATAGGTGCCGGCGATTGCTTAAACAGCAAGACAGAGACACATACCTGCACTGAAGAGAGTGTCCCAGATGGTGCATGTGATTTTGTCGGTAGTGTCAGCAATCTCCAGTGTCTGTTGTGCAGTGGTGTCCTCTGTAGGTGTTGCCGGTGGTTGTGGGGTGAAGTTGTGTTACTGTAGCGGTGATTTGTCCAATCTGATGAGAAAATAAATTTGTATATTTAGTTATACGATTTTCAGTGTTGTAGTGATGATAACAAATAGCACGCCAGTGGAGAAGAATAGCTGACAAGTGGTGGTGGGTTAGATGTGTCTTCATGGCTGTAGTATATGAATCAATAAAACACTCCCAGCAGTAGCGGTGGCCCTGTAAAAACAAGCTTTGCGTTAACCTAGAGGTAAAGGAGCAGAGAGAAACAAACAGTGAACGCACCCCCTCTGTGAGTGCAGAGCTCGCCGTCGGAGCCCGCAGCAGCGGGACAGGCGCCCGATCCGTCACTGAAACAACATGAGAGCTGATAAGGTTTACGCTCTAATGGTGACATGACACAAAACGAAAGTGTTGTAGTGCGGAGGAGGATCACGGACCTACCTGCAGTGTGTGGTGATGAGCACAGCACATCGGTACAAAACTCCAGAAGGAGAGGAGCAGTAGCATATACAGGAGCTAAAAGGACAACATGAACGGTCAAGTTCAAAGCCAACACAGCGATAGGTGCCGGCGATTGCTTAAACAGCAAGACAGACACATACCTGCACTGAAGCGAGACAGAAGCAGAAACAACTTCTACTGTGGGAACGCAGGCCCGCTGAGCATGAACCGTGGCACCCACAACCGGAGCAGACGAAGACGGGCAACAGGAAACGTGCTGCCTTATACTGTCACTAATCAGTCACTGAGTGAGTGAAGGATGGGCCGTGACAGCGTGGGAACCCACGCCCATCATACCACACAAACAAAAACAAATTAAAAAATCCCTTTGGGATTAATAAATCCCATATTTTACAATATGTCAATACATTACTATTTTGCAAATTATTTCCTTATTTTACATTTTGGGGGGGAAAAGCCAATTTAACACTGAAGTGCCAACAATGTTTAGGTGTTTACTTTTCATGCACCCGTTCGTTTGTAATGTGACGGTCCAAATTGTTCAGATTGGTGTAGACTGCAGGGAAGATCATAGGGGTAAGACAACTCCCCTCTCTGCAGTCTATTTATGAGCAGGCTACATTAAAACAGGCTCAAAAAATCGTCAGTGATGTTACTCATGTTTTAAATGGCGAGTTTGTACTTCTGCCCTCTGGGAGAAGATACAAAGAACCAAAGTGGAAGTACATCAGATTTAAAAAATCGTTTGTACCAGCATCAACTAAGATGTTGAACGAGGCTCTGAAACAGCAGTAACTGTGTGATGTTAGATTATCCACATCAAGTGTGCAATTGTGTAATGTTGTGTCTTCCTCTGTAATGTATTTGTTTGTCATTGATGTTTTATGTGTGGCTGTAGCTGGGGTGAAAGCCCAAGACAAATTTCCCTTGTGGACAATAAAGTTTACCTTGACCTTGACCTTGAAATGCCACTGAATCAGTAGACCTAATTCTTTTCCACTTTGTTTCTGTTTCGTCATATATGGGCTATCTGAAATATGCCCATGCATATATGCTATAATGCTGATAGCCTACTGTAGCTCTTTTCAATTTGTGAAGGCTGAAATTATTTTATTGTGAAAGCATTTTTTTTTAAACGTCTCACATCCTGGATATTTCCTTGTACCTGCAAATAGCTGATCTATAAACTCATAACGGGTTCCGGCCGGATAGCCTCGCGTTGCGATACTTTAATATACCACTGCGCTTCGCTGCCCTTCGGGGCATATTCATATGCTATGGGTCGGATGAAGGCTGGCTGCGCCAGGCTAGTTTCCGTATGCGACGCGTTGTGAGCTTGCAGATCAACCATTTTCATCAGCAGGCAACTAGTCAGGCTTCACTTGACCGCTGTGTTTTGTTGACCTAGGCGTCGTTATACAGCGTTCTTCGACACAAACATGGGAGGCTATAGTTTTCGGTGGCAGCGTGGCTTGTTGTGTTTAATCAAACAACATCAAGTTTACCTCAGTGTTTTGGGGTCGTGACAAGACATGTTCTACGTATGTGTTTGGATGGATCAGCGCGAGCGGCGTGCACGTCATCATATAGTTGTGACTTTGAGCTGCTTGCATTCGAAAGTGATTACGTTAAATGTGCTGTTAGTAGCCTAATCGAGACAGTGGTTTTGGAGTGGTGTTTTTCCGCTACGTATTAAAGCCTGTTCAGCGTGTGTTATAGCTGGATTTTCGCCTAGAAGAGGGCATGGAAATCTGGGACACTGTTGTACGTATAGTGAACTGTCAAGAGATTGACGTTCACGGGTCAAGACTGCGCAATCACAATCTATGGCTCTTGATAGCCGCAATCTGCAACTCTAGATCTTTTTATAATGGGATTAATCTAGAGTCGCAATACCCTCAATTGACTCCAGTCATCCAATTTGGTTTGCGATCTGCTTGTCTTAAACGACGTTAAACTCACCAACATTGCAGCTGTAGTCCAAGCTTGAATTATCCTCTTTCAATCAGTTTGTTTTTCTTAAAAATCCACCGTAGAGATAGAGATATTATGAGCTACTTTCTGTCAAGACAAGTGTTGCAGTTTGGAAGCACTCGTTTTTGTTAACGGGTCGCGCTGCTGCCTCCTGCATTATGTGCAACTTCGAAACAGGTGGTAAGCAGGGCCGTTCAGTGACATACGACGAGTGTTTCCAAACTCCAGCACTTAGAAAAAGAATAACCTGCACAGAATTTCTTGACAGAAAATAGCTAATAACATGTCTACGGTGGATTTTTATGAAAAACAAGTTCGGCAGATTGAAAGAGGATAATTCAAGCTTGGACTACAGCTGCAACAGCTGCACATTTTTAACGTCGTTTAAGACAAGCAGATCGCAAACCAAATTGAATGAGTGGGTAGTCAATGGAGGGTATTGTAAGTCTAGATTCATCCCATTATAAAAAAAAAATCTAGCATTGCAAATTGCGGCTAGGCTCTTGACTGCTACAAAAGAATATAGTAGGCCTAGAGTACTCTTTCGGTGCGCATTTTCGAACGTACTGAAACTGAGATGTGATTAATTGTGGATGTTGTTTAAATGCTGTATTATATTTGAAGTAAGAGAGCAATTACTTTGGAATATAGTTGTCGTTTAAAGTAATGATTTTTAGCTTGTGGGAGTTTGTAGCGTGAAGTGAAATTGTAAGTCATTTTAATATCACAAAGTTATTTAAAAGTGGTCAAATTGTCATTTCTATTCAAAAGAATAGCAAATATTGATTTATAAGCCATTGATTTATAAACAATGTTAGAATGTTGCTTGAGTTTGTAGATTAAGTATTTACCAACATGTATATGGACATTATAGTCAAATTAAACTGTATCAACTTTTAAGCCCAAACTACATCAACGTTTCGGGACGAGATCTGTTTAAGATCAACCACAGCAATGCGATTGAATGAATTGCATTGATGTGTTGAACTTAACAGGAAAATGGTTTTGTCCCAAAGTTATAATAATTGTGTATTACTTTGTAATTACTAGTAGGTGTTCGTTAGGTTGACTGCATAATGCAAAAAGTGCTGTAAAACAAAAAGACAATACATTAAGATTTCATTTCAGATATTTAATTAAAAAAAAAAAAACTTTAACTTAACTGAAATACTTCCTTAAGAGGGAAAAACAAAAAAAAACAAATTAGATTCAAACAGATATTTCATTCCAAAAAAAAAACTTTAACTTAAATAAAAATATAATTGAAACTGAAAAAACGGAAAAAAACAAAAAAAACAAATTAAATTCAAACGTCTTTTTTAAAATCTAAAGAGGCTTGGCAGAGTTCGTCGTCCGTGTCTTCCATTGCTGGTGATGATGGGGGTGATGATGGGGGTGCTGGGGGTGTTTTTGCTGCTTGGGGGGATGAAATGGAGGTGATGAGGAGTGACGGGGTGTGCTCTATTGTGACGGGGTCCAAGTCCAAAAAGTGCTCGGTGATGGCTGTGGTTGTGGTGAGGTGATCTAAGTGATTTGTGTTTAAATACGTGTTTAATATGGCTGTTGTGATGGTGAGTCTGATGGGATGTACATGTGTGGGGGAGTCAATGGCCAAAATACCGGATGTGACATTTGTGAATTTAAGTGTTTTTTGTGCCATGTGACATTTCGTGCAAGTGTTTATTTTGGTGTTAACGTTAAAGGTGTCGGGATTTTGGAGGTGAGTGCAAAGTGCGCATTTTCTTTTATTGGTGATTTGTGCTCCCGTGATTTCTCCTGTGACTGTGCAGGTGCTCGTTGATGGTGCGGGGTCTAGGGCAAGTGAAAGTGCAAGAATGGATGGGGGAATGATTAGTGCTTCATCGTGGGGGGTGATTGTGGAGGATGCGGTGGTGGTGAGTGAACTGCAGGGGAATGTGCGGTGAGTGAGATTAGTGAAAGTGTATGTGGTGTCTTGGTGCAGTGTGTCAGTTTGTGTGTCCCAGATGGTGCATGTGATTTTGTCCGTCGTGTCAGCAATCTCCAGTGTTTGTTGTGCAGTGGGTCCTCTGTAGGTGTTGCCGGTGGTTGTGGGGTGGATGGTGGTGATGGTGGCGGTGATTTTTCCAATCTGATGAGAAAATAAATTTGTTTATTTATTTAGTTATACTTGTGATATACGATTTTCAGTGTTGTATAGTGATGATAAGTACTCAAATATTTTACTTAAGTACAAATATTGCAATGTAGATGTACTCTGTTACAAGTACATGTCCCGTATTCGAAATGTACTCAAGTAAAAGTACAAGTGTATCTGTGTCAAAATGTACTTAAAGTACTAAAAGTAAAAGTACTCATATTGCAGAATGTCCCATTTCACAAGTTCAAAATAGCCAATCTACAAGCTGAAACGATGTTTTAAGATTGTTTTGTTCTACATCTGTAATGTTGGTGAGCTTTATGTTTATACAAGCTGATTGGAATGTGTAATTTGATCCGGTTATCTGAGGGTATTGCAACTCATATATATATATATATAGAGTATATAAATTATAGTTTTTAAAGAGAATACAAAGGGTTTTGTTTGTTTCACCGCAAATAGCTAAAATGACTTAATAGCCTATAGGCAGCTACATGTAGGCCTAGCTTAACTTGTCCGACATTATTCCTTAGCTAATTTGATGGGTTTTTTTTCCATTAAGAATCGAGGCTCAAATACCTGCACGTAGCAGAGTATGCAATAGGTATAATAAAGTTAATAGGCCTATTTATTAGCTACGATTCATTGTTATCCGTTTGGTCATTAACTACAAGGAATAATGTCAGCCAAGTATATATATATATATATATATATATATATATATATATATATATATATACACACTAGCTGCATATTGTACCGAGTGAGTGCACTGTGCAATGCAAATTAATAGGCATATAGGCAGTGTTGGTCAGCTAGGCTACATAGCTTAATTCACATGGCTGACTATTCCTTGTAGTTAATGACCAAACAGATAACAATGAATCGTAGCTAATAAATAGGCCTATTAACTTTATTAGACCTATTGCATACTCCACTAGGTGCAGGTATTTGAGCCTCGATTCTTAATGGAAAAAAACCCATCAAATTAGCTAAAAGGAATAATGTCGGACAAGTTAAGCTAGGCCTATACATGTAGCTGCCCAACACTGCCTATAGGCTATTAAGTCATCTTAGCTATATTTGCGGTGAAACAAGCAAAAAAACCCTTTGTATTCTCTTTAAAAACTATTGTTAGAATCCACCTTCAAAATTAATTATGTGAATGTATTCTATTGTGCGGTAGTTTAAGAATGAAAAATATAGGCCTATTCATATAATACTTACTTTCTGTCTGTCTGAAAGGTGTTTGACTTGTTGAATGGTTGTAGGTTGCAGGGTTGTGGGTGATTTTCGAATGAAGTTGACTTTGGAGGTATATTGTACTAGCGTTTTGTGCGTTATTTGAAGGTTGAATTTGTTGGTGTCTGTAAGACAAGTATTAAATGCACACATTTCTTTATTATGGCAGTATTTGATAGTTATTTTAGTGTAGGTCTATACAGGCATATCAAATAGCAAATGTTAAATGAAGATAATTAAACTTACATTGGTTGGTGATTTTTCTAATGTTGATTAGTGTGGTGGGTGACTCCTGTTCCTGGCATTGCATGATATTTGCGTGATGAGATGGTGAAAACGCGACGCAGTCGAGATACTCCTCAGCTCCAATTTGAAACACGAAGTTAAAATATTTCGTGTTGATTTTAGATAGCTTCACCTCAGTGGTTTCGAATATGAATCCGGTGCAGCTTTCTTCGTTGTCATACCTTGCTTGTTTGGCGGCGGAAGCCATTCTTGCGATTACTCTGTAATGTTCGAGTAGCTGTTTGTTTCTTAATTGGTGGTATTTATAGGGGAACATATTCAAATTCAGTGATTTTCGGAATCACGTGTTTTTAAATGACATGTGGACATTCTATTCTTGTATTTATATGATTCTAAGCATGTGTATATTGTGTCCTTGTTATATATATATATATATATATATATATATATATATATATATATAGGAGGAGACCTGTGTTGATGGCAACATTAACTCATGTGTTCCTCGTTTGTGGAAAACAAATTACATGATTCCTACTTGTGGACAATATCTGGTCTGGATTCGATGTCGACTCCTGTCCATCGCTCTTGTCCATTCTAACTTTACTTTAGAGTTATGGACCAGAGGTTTGGATGACATACTATGGAGAATTTTGTGCGGACTCATTAAATGGATTATGTTGTAGCCTAAAGAATGGTGAGTGCAAGCACTGTATGGCTAATTGCACTGAGAATGGAGTTGGATCTAGTTAGACTTTGTTTGAACTCGATTTTGAAATAGGCCTAATATAAGTTTTGATCTTGTCGTGTTGTGCAGTTGGGTTGTGTCGCTTCTTGTGTTCAGGGTGTCTTTATATGCATGTTATACAATATAGCCTATATAATATATAACCTCTTGTACACAAAATATTCTAATTGACCCAGTTTTAGCGGTTTGATCGTTTTTTTAATTGGCCCGAGTCGGCTGATCATGCACGCCCCTTATCAAATGATGACTATATGCTAACCAGTGTCATAGAGTAAAACAGAGTTACGGCATTGATGGAGCAGAAAACACCTCTGTCACGTGGTTTATGTAACTCGTAACTCGTTTGGCACAACCGCCGAAATTGCAAGATAGTCAACAATCATTACAAAGTATTTCAAAGACCTTGATTTAATTGTTCGTTGTGATAAAGAAACAAAAAGGTGATGATGAACAACAGAGAGAAAGAGAAGAAGAGAGAAAAATACGACCACTAACACAGAGTAAGAGAGTGGCGACAATAGTGTTGATTCCCACTGTAACAATGGAATGCGGAAGTGCTCATTCTACCTCAATAGGATAGTTCCAACGTTTGGAACTATAGCCCATAGGCACCCGCTTTGCGGCGAGATCAAAGCGTGTCGCCACTCTCTTACTAGATTACTCTGTCCTAGCAGTCAGAGAAAAAAAAGAAAACACAGTTGGCAGTGACATTTAGAACAGCACATTGACTTCTACGTTGTGGCTAGACTAACATCAGCAGTAAATTCAGAACAGCGCCAAAGAAGAGATTCTATATAAAGAGGCGACACTGGTGCGATGACTTGGACGTAATCACACCAAGATGGCGGCAACGCTGCCGCTTCTGCCATCTAGTGGTGATTCCAAAGACTGTAGTCAGAACGCTACGTTTCCAGTGATAACTGGAAAAGCTCTGCTGCTGTCTGCTCCAAATTAGTCATAAATCAAATTAAATCGGGTGAGCAACGTCTTTGGGCACATGTTCACTTATAGCCGTTTAGGCTGGCCTGGTTTGATCATCCAAATAATGCTACACAGTGAAAATCACCATTGCTGCCTGTTACATATTATAATATATATCAATAATGTAATAAGAAGAATAAGTCAATATTAGTATAATCACAATTTAGATTGTTCAAATATAGCCTATGGGCTATATTATTGTATTTTATCTGTGTCACATGTTTCTTTGTGTGCTATTATGTAGGCCTACAGCAGGGGGATTTAGCCAGCCCCACTCAGGTGGGCAGACAGAATTGTAAGGGGGGGGGGCGACTCCGCTGGGGCGGGTGGGGTGTCAAACCCACATTGGGTGAGCAAGGAGCACGTTTGGGTGAGCTATGCCCACCCCTGCCCTCCCCTAGAACCGGCCCTGGCCTACAGTATAATAGGCCTATCATTTTTGTCATGACCCATTGGAAAGTACTTTGGGTTATATGTGCTATAAAGATGACTTGATCTTCTGAATGTCTGGGGAGAAAGGTTTCATGTAGGCTATATCAAACAATAATGCTTTATAAATAATGGTTGTAGTTATATATATTTTCCTTTCCATTGCACACAAATCTGAATTCAATTTTGGACACTGTTCTGAATGAATGTTACTGATTTGCCTAATTGATCAGCTTTGATCCATTCATAAATATATGAGTAAATCATTAAAGTAGTATGCATATTTATAATACCATTTTGCTGTTCAATGCAGATCAGTTCTGTAGAAGCATAATAGAATGTTATTACATCAGTAGTGGTTCAGTAATACCATAGAGAATGAATGGGAAATCAGGTGCAGGATGAAGCAGTCTCACCAATTGCCATGTGGCATAGTGGTGTAGTTGACTTGACTTTTAATCCATATCTCATATAGGTTTGAATACTGCTTATGGTAGGACCTACTATTTGTGTACCATCTGCAAACATTGTTTTACCAATAGAGTGTGTATATATATATATATATATATATATATATATATAGCATTTGCCATAGTGCAACAACAGTGCATGAGATAAATTAGTCTAACTGTTTCAAACACAGGAGCAAGGCTTCCCTGATGTTTTCATACAGTAGTATGTATGTGTCAGTGGAGTGGATGTTCTGAAGTCAGATTGGAATTCAAATAGCAGTTTATGCTTAGTTAATTTGTTTTTGAATTATTATTTTTTAGTTTTTGACATGGTCTGCACAGGGGACAGGTGTTAATGATGTAATGAGGGACAATATGATGTGATGAGATGATAAATGTTCCCTTCATTGTTAATGGTGTTTTTAAAACAAACATTAAACCTGTATATAGGTTATATACAGGTTCAAATAAACTATTACAAGATTCAAAAATCAATGTATTTATTAGAACTCCACCAAGCAAGTGTGAGCCTTCATGTGATTCTGCAGTGTGGTTCTTTGATCATTGATGCCAGAGTCCTGTACTGTCCTTGTTTTGTAACATCTGCAGGATCTCTTTGTGCAGTCAATAAGTAGCCTCCTCCAGGATGCAGAAGTGGATCACCAGAGGAACCTGGTCTCCTTCCTGGATGCTAGGAGAAAAATAATGTTTATTTGTTCCATTTTTCCATTGTGTTAAAGAAAATCACACCTGTGTGAACTGAGTGGTGCAAGGTCTTATATAGCCTGATCAGCTGTGGTCTGATGTAATGTCACTAACCATAGCAACCATGCTCATTTTTGAGTGGTGTAAACCACTCCTACAACTTGCTTTGTTAGTTTACGTGTCTGTCTGTACCAATGTCTGTCCGTACCAAAAAAATCACACCCGTGTGAACTGAGTGGTGTAATATAGCCTGTCTGACGTAATGAAATCACGTCTTTGTATTGAGTTTGTGCTTGAAATGTACTGTAATTCTGCAAACTGTTAATAAATATTTCAATCAATTAAAAATTAAATTAGGACCAGTAGTGTATACATATTAAATGAACAGGTGAACAGGGTGAACATAGCAACCATGCTCATTTTTTTCTGCAGAAACAAAGCCAGTTGTAGGAGTGGTTTACACCACTCAAGGAGTGGTTTACACCACTCAAAAATGAATGTCACCCAGTTCACATGGGTGTGATTTCATTACGTCAGACCACAGCTGATCAGTCTATATAAGACCTTACACCACTCAGTTGACACGGGTGTGATTTTTTTTGGTACGAACAAACATGGGTAGGCCTACAAAGCCAGTTGTTGGAGTGGTTTGCACCACTCAAAAAAACCTAAGCATAAAACTAAATATATTGACAAAAATCTAAGTAAAACTGATGATCACAAGTTGTTGGTACAGAGATGGGCCTGGTGCAAACAAATAATGAGACACTGAGGCAGTGCCACTATAAGTTCATAAAGTTTATTAGACAGACAGGGAATATTTATAGTGCTGGATTGTAGAAATGCAAGATATTTGACATAGGAATGTGGCATGATGATGTGCAAGGGTGATCTCACAATGTACAAGGCTGATCTTACTGTCAGCATATGAGGCTGACCATCTACCAGATGCTGCACATCTCTAGAAAGTACAATGTAGACAGTGAAACATATAGCCATCAAGCACAATGCAAGCACACTGCATCTCAATTTCAGTACACAGACTTACTTAGCTGTATGTGTACATGGCATGATTCATAACAGTGCCCTCTTTTGTTCTGAAAGAACATCATTGATACAATGTGGAAAACGTATGCAAACTCAGTCGGTGCCGAAAAACCTAGTTATTATCACATAATATTGTCTTTATCATTTCATAATTTGTTTATGTGATATCAATTTCATTAGGAAAATTGCAACCGAGTCCCCCTCCCAACCAATCCAACCAAATTTGGGCGAACACACAAGGCCAGAGATTGCATACGTAAAATAAAGAGAGTAGATAGAGAAGAAAATAAATAATAATAAAATATACAAAAAAAATAAAGGTGAGGTATCATCCCAACTATCCATGCAAGTAAAATCAATACCAGTCTGGTAATACTCCCGTTATCCATCTGTAAAGCAAAAGTAGTGTCTTTGGCATATGCGTATTCAGTCAGTTCTGGATCCTGTTGACTGGTGTCATTATAGAATTTGGCAGCATGCTATGCAAATATGTAACATTTCCAGGGGCATAGTTCCATTGTTGACAAAACAGGGGTTTTGAAAAGAATGCATCTTTCCAATATGTGCAAGCACCAGGGTGTCTAGCCAGTCCAACTAAGCACAATCAGTCCAAGGATAATTGGCTGCAGGTATCTATCTCTCGGTGACCGTTTGATGTGGCCACAGGTTCAAAGGGCAGGAACAGGAAAGTAGAGGCCTGCTACTCCAGCTGTTAGGAGCAGGGCGGTTCTCACATATGTGGCTCTTTTGCACTGGGTCATTGGAAATGATTACTGGGTCCTCAGCATGGGGTTTTTTCTGCCGTTTGATGTCTTCAGTATTTGCCTGGATAACAAAGCAAATGGCAATAAAATAGTCAAGTAATAATGAACTGCCTTTTATAATCACAATAGTACATGAATTTGTGACAGATACCTTTGCAACTTTGATGATTAGGAAATCCAATAAAGCGCAACCGAGTAAGCCGATTCAACACTTCACAAAATCTATAAAACAAAAAGAAAATATAATGGCAATAAACTGAATATGGAAGCTATTCAATCCTTTATTAAATTAAGATTATAAATAGTGTTACCTGTGATGTCCCCGAGTTTCTGGACAGCAGGCTCCTCCAGAAGCTTTGCTCCTGCACCATGGTCACAGGAGGTATTGTAGTAGATGAACCCAGGAAGTTATTTTACCAGGTACTGCTTCTCATCTTTCTGTTGACTGCATTATGGGATCAGAGCAGAAACTATGTAGGTTATGACTGGGCCATGGATTTATTTGATAAGAGAATCACTAGATCTTATAATGGGAATAAATGTACTTAATTTATTCCAGATTGGTGAGACATTGAGATGGTGTCCACATTTTACTTCCTCTCCTTTAGTCAGGCTAATGTCATTTAGCGTAATGTTATTACTGTAAAACATAGGAGAAGGGGCAAGTAAATAGGATACAAGTTTATCAGTTTGTCATTTATTTTATACATGTAATTGATATTGTATTATGAACAATCACTCAGGTCTGTTGTAACCAGGTTCAGTCTTGCCCACAAGTATTTTTTTAATTTGTGTTTTTTAACCATGTGGTTAGTGGGTTCATTGTTACCCCAAAGACATGGTCATGAGAGTAACGATAGGGATACTTGCATCAAAGAGGAAGTGCAGTCTCTCTGCTGTATCAGAGGGGGGCCCACTTCCACATCTGTCCATTTAATATGGTTTACTCAAGGGTTAATTTCTCAGCAAGTTTTGGAATGGTGGCTGGACCACTCTCATTGTGTGCGCTGTTTGATGAGAATACATGGAGAACAAGAAACACACTTAACATGATAGGCATTTAAATATCTTATTCAGAGACTTATGAACTGCAACATCAGAGTGTAGCAAATAACACTGACCATATTTACAATCATTATGGATCACCAATAATATATTAATTTGATGATTTAATTAGGGATAAATGGTAAATGGTGCATTTATATAGCACCTTTATCCAAGGTGCTTTACATAGATGTGCATTACATTCACACACACACATACATAGATGGCGACGGAAGCCATGCAAGGTACCAACCAGCACATCGGGATCAATTTGGGGTTCAGTGTATTGCCCAAGGACACTTTGACATGTAGACAGGAGGAGCCGGGATTCGAACCGCCGACCCACGGATCATTGGACGACCTGCTCTACCTCCTGAGCCACAGTCGCCCGGGTTGGCTGATAAAAATGGGGCAAGTGAAGAAGAGGAGGAAGTTTATGGATACAGTGAGAGAAGACATGCAGGTGGCTGGAGTGACAGAGGAAGAGGCAGAAAACAGAACTTACTTCATAATAGGATTCCAGGTGAAACATCAGCTCCGACAGGGTGTCCTCTGACTTGAGCCACATTTGGCTAGTTATCCGAGTGGAGTTATCCGGTTGGCAAGGATTGGGTTGTCAAGGATTCTGCAATGGGTTGTTTTTGCTGCTTGACGTCTTCAATTTTTGCCTGGATAGCAAAGAAAATGGCAATAAAATAGTAAACTAATAAACTGCAGTCGGTATTTTACCCATTGACTAGAGCCCTGTAATTAACATATAAACTCACCTAAGAAAGAAACACTTGTGAGTAAGGCTAGCAAAAAAAGGGCCACCTATGGGTTGAAATAATTGTTAGTCATCATCATTTTTCGACCGCTGCCAAGATCATGGATTTCACAATGCCACACCAGACTTTCCGGTCCTTCATTGCCATCCCCAGTTCCTGCTTACTATGCATGGGTCCCTAGTGATGCCACGGTCTCTCGTTTGACTTGAGGATTGAAGGATCGTTTCTGTAGTCAGGAGAAATCCACACCAAAACACATCAGCCTATAATCCTGTTCCAACATACATGTTTGCTTTGAATTGTTTCATAAATGACCCCTGTTCTTAATTGTTCCTATCCCACCCAGTGGCTCCCCACATTAAAATGTAGCTAAAATGGTAGAAGGCTAGTTGTCTTCATTACAGTAGGTATTTTAATAGTTCTAAATCTTTTTTTCCACTCCCCAAATCTGTTAATATTGTCCTGGTACTTACACATGCATGTTGGCCCCTAGGCCAGCCCTTGGTAGAACAGCTTCTACTGTACCTACGGGAAATCAGTATTTGTAGTCAGTTTTTGTAGTCAGTTGGTCAGTCAGTTTGCCTTTAACCCTAACCCTAACCTTAACCCTAACCCTGTGACAATGCATTGTTTTTTATTAGTTCAAGGATCATTTTAAGGTTCATTTTGCCATTTCGCATGTTGTTTTATATGTTTCATTCGCTGTTTTGATCACTTTAGAGTTGGTTTGTATTTTAGTGATAATGCATAGTATTACATTTGTTTTATTAGTTCTGATGATGATGATGATCACTTAAGTTTGTTATTTCACATATTTTGTGCAACACGCTAAACCCATCTTTTGTTTTATACGTTTCATTTGCCGTTTTGATCACTTTGTGTATAGTGTCGCATATTCACATTTAAGCATTAACACACACCGAACACAGGGCTGCCTTGTGATGCCTGGAGATTATTCTGCTCCCTAATGGCAATGCCTGACTAAATCACATAGTCTTTCAGGTTAGCAGGCTGCGGTCTGTTTCTTTGTGGACGAAGAAGAGCCCTGGTTGGAACTGCAACTGAAGTCGCTTGGATGTGTGACCCGTTAGTCCCAAGTCCAGACTGTGGCTGTATCCTTCTGTGTCTGTTAGCGTCCACTCTACCTTTCTCCTTCCTTGCAGCATCAGTAGAGCGTATGGCAGAGTCATCCGCTTGCTGGTTAACAGAGAACTCAGGCAACTTGGTTCTGATCTGGTGTCCGAACTGCATCTCCGCTGGACTACGTCCTGTAGTACAATGAGGGGTACTCCTGTAGGCCATAAGAAATGTCTGCAGTTCAGTGCGCCAGTTCTTTCCTTCAGCATGAGCCGTGCGTATGCGCCTTGCAGAGTGTTTTGTTTACCATGGGTATATCTTATTTACCACGGGTACATCTTTATTTACCATGGGTATATCTTATTTACCACGGGTATATCTTATTTACCACGGGTATATCTTATTTACCACGGGTATATCTTATTTACCATGGGTATTGGACACTAACAGACAACCTTTCCATCCTTGCTGCTTGATGATCTGCTGCTTCCGTTGCCCTTGCAATTTCTTGTAGAGTAGCAAGAGTCAAATCCTTTTCGCGCAGCAGCCGCCTCCGCAACGCATTGGAATTGCACATGTCAATCACTTGATCCCGTACAAAATCATCTCGGCTGTTACCGAATTCACACGTAGCGGCCAACTTCTTTAATGTGCACACGAAACTGTCCACCGCTTCTCCTTGTGAGTGTTCTGCTTGCCTGAACATGTGTCTCTCGTAGGGAATATTCTTCTGCGGTGTGAAGTGTGCATCCAGCTTGTCCACGGCCAGATCATAATTACTGTCGTCTCCCGTACCATCCAACGTGGAGAAAATGTCCTGTACATCCGAGCCAGCTAAATGCAACAGAAATGCTCTCTTCCTTGTCGCAGCAGTTATTCCCGCTGCCGTGACATAAAGCTTGAATCCTTTTATCCATTTCTCCCACCGAACTCCAACGTTGGCTGGGTCAGTGACATCAAAGGGTGGAACCGCAGGCAAACTCAGAGACATTGTTTCTCAGAGTTTAACTTTCTTGCTTTTCGCAAAACTCTTGTAGACTAATCCACTTTCTTGTTAAAAGTCCACAACGAGCAGGATATTTTCCTCGTCGCCAAATGTAGTGTCGCATATTCACATTTAAGCATTAACACACACCGGACACAGGGCTGCCTTGTAGTCTTTACTCGTTCACTTCCATGAATACAATCCAGTCACGTTGCAGAGGTTCTGAAATACGTGCCCATAGACGAGGTGGTGCTAGATTTTATCAACAAAGCACACATGTCTGGAGAGCAGCCGGAGCTATGGCGCACAATGAACATCGTTCCAGTACCAAAGTCAGGTGACCTCACCAAGACGGACAACTACCGTGGCATCAGCCTGAGCTCACAAGTTGCCAAGACCGCTAACAGGATGATCCTCAATCGTCTTAGACCAATCTTAGACCCTCTACTGAGAAACTCACAGAACGGCTTCCGCCCGGAACGAACAACAGTCGGGCAGATACTGGCACTGAGGAGGATATTGGAAGGGGTAAGGGAGCGCAACCTGTCAGCGGTGATCACATTCATCGACTTCCAAAAAGCTTTCGACACCATCCACCGTGGGAAACTCCAGAAAAGTTCGTCCAGATGATAGAGTCAAGCTACAGCCAGACTAGAGCCAAGGTCCAAACCTGCGACGGACACACCAAAGAATTTGAAATTCTTGCAGGCGTCCTACAAGGTGACACTCTTGCTCCCTTCCTGTTCGTCGTAGTGATGGATCATGCACTGAGACTTGCAATCAATGGCAGAGAGGAGGCGCTGGGGTTCACTCTGGTCCCGAGGAAGTCAAGGCGAGTACACCCCATCATGGTCACTGACCTCGACTATGCAGACGACATCGCCCTAACCTCGGATACAGTCGAGAAAGGAACGGAGCTACTACTGGCAGTAGAAAAGGAGTGCAGGAAGATCGGCCTCAAGCTCAATGCCAAGAAAACAAAGGTAATGACATTCAACACCGAGGACAAAACCTTTGCCACTGCAGACGGGACGGTGCTCGAGCAAGTCGAGGACTTCAAGTACCTCGGGGCCTGGACTGCCTCAACTGAACAGGATCTGAAGGTTCGGAGAGCACTTGCCTGGAAAGCCTTGCACGGGATGAGGAGAGTGTGGAAATCAGACATGGGAGAAGACCTTAAGAGGCGGCTGTTCATAGCTACTGTGGAGTCAGTACTGCTGTATGGGGCCGAGACATGGACCCTCACAGTACAACAGGAAAAAGCCCTGGATGGAGTCTACACAAGAATGCTACGAATGGCACTAGGTGTCACATGGACGGACCGCATCAGAAATGTGGACCTCTATGGGGACCTACCACGTGTCACGGACAAAGTCAGAGAGAGAAGGATGAGGCTGGCAGGGCACTGCGTCAGGCACCCAGAACTTGAGGCAAGTAAATTGACCCTATGGGAGCCAACCCAGGGCAAAGCCAGGAGGGGAAAGAAGCGTACCACCTATGTAGACGTGCTGCGGCGCGACAGCTTGGCTGACAACACCGCAGAGCTCAAGAACCTGATGTTGGATAGGAATTTGTGGAGAGCAGCGATCCAGGAATCCCGAGTTGGTGTTGGCTAGACCTCAGTCTCGCAGTACTACCGTTAGTTCACATATTTGCAAATGTAACAGTCATGTATATTAACACTTTTCTTGCGCAACATGCTAAACCCATCTTTTGTTTCATACGTTTCATTCGCCATTTTGATCACTTTTAGGACTTACGGGGTTTTGGAGTGATGTGGAGTCCCTGGCTTGCTGGGGCTGGGAAACTGAGGCACCATGTTAATGGTGCCTGTTCCCTGTTATTGTTTTGCATTGTAGTGGTGGAATATTTTTTAAATCAAGCACAAATGTTAAAGATTAAATTAGGACCAGTAGTGTATACATATTAAATAAGTATAAAATGCAGTGCAGTGTATTACAATCGAGTACCATATTAAAGATATTAAAACATGTATTTATTGTGTTAGTTTAAAAAGTAAACTCAATATATCATTTAAGAACATATATTCAGTCATTGTTGTACAATCAATAAGACAAGTTAAAACTAAGCATTTATTTATAATTTCAGTTTGTTTTAGCTAGTTTTGTAAACAGTTTGAATTAGTTGTCATTATTCATTACAACCTTCATTTAATTCAGATCATATATTGTTTTAATTATTTTTTAGCTTTGTTTAGTAGTTAAAGTATTGAAATACTAATGCCTTCGTGAACACTGTAGTAGGCTGGTATTATTTGAACAGATTCATTCTCAATATCTTTAACATATACATGGTCAATCAAGGTACCATTTTCTGTTGTTGAACTTTTTACACATTGTCTGTATCCATGTTGATTCATCAAATTGACAATGGTAGAAGATTTAAATAGATCTTCATTGAAATCTCCCATTATTGCTTTCCCTCCAGAGTATGAATCCAATTCTTGAACAAGTTTCACCAAATTTGTACGAAATAAGTCTATTTTATATGAATTGGGTCTATACAAAATAGCAGCTGTCAGATTAACCCGTGGAACATTAAACATTAAACACTCCAAGTTTGAGCTTTGTGGATTGATTATATGAATTGTGTCATTAATGCAATGATATATTCCAACTCCACCTCTTATCTGACGTTTTAAATCCGTAAACATTGGATCACTGTTATCGTAGCAATTTGATCTCGGATTGTGTTGAAATGTAAAACCTGGCAAATCAAGATCATTGGCTGTGTCATCAGAAGTTAACCATGTTTCTGTCAAACAAATGCAATTGGCTTTTTTTAGCATATGATGTGCTTGAACATCTGGAAAATGTGCTTTTAGTCCCTGAACATTGTGCAGAACAATTGTGAATGCGATTTTAGGGTTTTCTTTGGGAATAATGAAGTCCAGCATGTTTTGAATTGCCATGTCAATTTTGTCATTGCAATATATGACTGAATCCTTAAAATCTTCAATAATGAGGCCACTGAGAGTTCTTACACGACTTAATGCAACATATGCTTGTCCCGGTGCAAATATTTTTTTCAATGACACCACAGCATTATCAACTGTCAAACCTTGTACTTTATGGACTGTGCACGCCCACGCTAATCTCAGAGGAAATTGACGTCTTACTCCACCACAATTTGTCACTTGGTCTTCTTGTGGTTTGATTATCGTTACATTTTGTCGAGTCTTTGATCTTTGAATTTGTCCTACTTTTGCATCATCAAATACAACATGAATATCAGAAGGAAATGAACTATCAGGTGAGAGTGTGATATGGACGACGGTTCCAAAAGCACCATTTACAAGACCATCTGAAACATCAATATTCTTCTTGAGCATAACTCTAGCACCTACACCAATATTTACAACTTGTGACAAACAAGAATTAAATACTTTTTTATGGTGACCGTTTTTCTTTTCCATCCTTCCAGTTTTTGGGTTTCTTTCAAAATCGTCAGCCTCTATAACAATTGTATCTGGACAATGTTCAAGCAACATTTCAATGTTGAATGTGTCAACTTCGCTATTGGTAGCAAATATGTGGATTGCATTAGATTTCTCGCCAGTTTCACGTTGTTTTATCAAAAGTAGATCTTTGACATTGAATGGTTCTTTCTTTTGATGTGTTCTGAAGCGATTTAGTGTTTCCGCAAATATTGGATCTTTTTGTCTCACAATCTTAGTTAGGTTTGCAATCATAAAAGTAGTCCACAAATTAACTCCTGTCCCTTCTGCATATAAAGCTATGCCTTTCACAGGAGACAACTGATAAAAATCCCCAACTGCAATTATGTTCACTTTTCCAAAGAGGGAATAGTCACCAGTCTGTTTGATTTGTCTTAATCTCCCATGTATGTAGGCTAGAAGACGATGGTCCACCATAGATATTTCGTCAATGATTAATATTTCTACATTACCCAGTTTGGCACGTAGGGAATTAATTTTATCATCACCAAGAGGTACATATGGTAATGTGTTATTGACACCAATGGAAAAGGTATTGTGTATGGTTGAAGAACCAATGTTGTATGCAGCCACACCAGTTGGAGCCGTTAACAGAACCGTGACATCATCAGGATTTATAGAAGTTTGAGACAAGAGTCTGCTACATTCATACTGTATAGCTTTGAGTAAATGTGTCTTCCCTGTGCCTGCACCTCCAGTCACAAATACATTAAACGGTTCTGGATTTTCCCCATGGATTTTCTGTAAGCACCAGTTACGTATTTTGTAAAAGATATTTGATTGTTCTTCATTTAAAGATCTCATTAGATTTAATGCATCTTCTCTGCGCAAATGAGCATTATGCGGGTCAATTGTGCAAATGTTTTGTGTATTTGTATTTAAATCAGGGATCTTTTCGACATCATCTTCATCATCGTCATTAACTTCATCTTTCCTTAGATCGAGACATTCTAACCGTTCTTTTTCAGATTCAGGACATAATTGAGCCCAAGCATCTTCCAAATCACCTACTTGCTCCAAAAGCTCTTGTGCTTCATCAATTTGGTCACTTTCTTTTTCATAAAGACATCTGTTGGTCTCAACAATTGATTTTACCGTCTGTAAATCACCGTCAGCATTTCTTACTGAAGCGAGATTATAAAAATCTTCAAATGATTCAAAAGGTGGAGGTTTTAACTGTGAATCTTCACGATATGGCAAGAAAAGTTGCAGAATAGACTCGTAGTATTTTTCTGGATCTTTTGTCGGAGAGAATCTTGGATACCTCACCACTGCGGCTTGTGTTTGGATCCGTTTTTTCACACGTCCCAAATTGTTGTTTAGTTCAAATGTAGATGTAGATTGCTCTGATTTGGACAGCACTCTGTATTCTGAAGTAAATGTGGCAAGACATAAATGTTCAAAATCTTGAGTTTCTGGTCTGCTTTTATATCTGTCTGCAAGACTAATCATCCATATGCTTGAGTCATCATTGGTGTCCTGTGATATTTGGTTCTGCAATACTTTCAAAGGTTTAGTCATTCTAACTGTATCTCCAATAGGAATAAATTGAACTTTACGAGAACATTCCTTCAAATGCATGTTTGTTAGTCTATACACAGCCTCTTGGGCACTGACTTCTCTATTGTGAAGATAAACAGCTCCAAGTTTTTGAAAAGCCTCTTTAGCATTGACATTTCCATCCAGACTTTCTTTTTGTGTTTTATCAAGCAACATTCCCATGTTACGTTCAGATTTTGATATGTAGGTGATTATGTATACAACAACTGCGTATGCATCAGTAATGAATTGAAGGTCCATATTAGCGTTCCAGCTAGATAACAAGTCTCTGTCGTATTGATTTACCCAAGTTCCATTAGGTGAACGTTTCAAAACAACACTCGTCTTGTGAGAAACTCTATTGTATGCCAATTCAAATATTTCTTGATTTATACCAACGTCATCAAATAACTCTTCTGTTGATTCATATTTAGTGTCAGGATTTGATAATGCCGTTTTCACCTTTTCAAGAATATTTAAAGCTTCATCTCTTTTCAAGACAAACTCCTCATCTTTTTTGTGTGAATCATCATTATTATCATCAACATCTTTTTGAACATCCTCTTCGTCACTTTTCTTTTTCTTTGGTCGGCTAATGAATGTTTGACAAGAAATTGGCCTAGGAAAATTAAATCGGCATGTAGTTTTGTTTTTTCTGCACGTCTTTGAATGTCTAGTGCTATGCTTTTGAACACTGTTAACAACCTCATACAATTTTTCATCATTCTCGTCTGGCATCTCACATGTTACATATTTGTCCACAAATGCAACAACGTCTTCATCTGAATCTTTATCTATTTGTGGAGCATCTTTAACCCACAACAAACCATGAACATGTGCACTTCCCCGTTGTTGAAATTCCACACGATAAAAATGATCAGTTACATGTCCAATAGGTGCAGCGGTAGATAATACAACATTCTTTAAATACTCGTGCCATCGATGGTCAAACATTCTTGCTGCTGTGACTGGGTTACGTTTTAGTAAGCCACATTTTTCTAACCAATTAAGTTGTTCCACATCAATCTGCTTTCCTTCTTGAAGCATAAGTGCTTTCAACATTTCTGGCCATCTCATATCTGCAGAACTAAATGAGCAAAACCAGGTAGGAAGACCAAGCTGTCTTAGCATTGCAAAAAGATCTTTTTGTACACACTGCCAAAATGGTGGACTTCCACGAATATTCCGGAGATACTTGTACCCTTCATTGTGATGCAGGATTCTCCTTAATGATTCAGTATCTTTTAACATATCAGCTGTGATATGCACTGGAACCTTTTTGCCATCTCCCTTTCTCATAGCTATAGATACACTAGACACAACTTGTTCCAGTTCTGATATGTATTGAGCGTAAAATATATAATCTACACTATTTGCAAATCTTCCATCAGCATTTAAGATTCTGTTGTTTAGGTACTTTGAAAGTGTTATTCTCATTAGTCTGTCATCATGAAATGTAGGAGCACCTTTTGGAAACAAAACTGGAAAACATTTAGCTTCATTTGTTTTATCCATCAATAGTCTGACGGGATTGTTGCCTTCTGCAGGAGCCACCGATATTACACTGTCAAAGTGCTGATCTAGAATATCTTGTGCCAAGTCAACAGGCTGAAGACAAGTATCAAAACACGCTCCATTCTGTTGTTCTGTATAGGTTAAATCTTCATCATGTTCCGTTTCATCTACATTGCTTGCGTCATCTGCATTTTCAATTGTTTGTTCTCCTTCCTCAATAACATCAGTGTCATTACTTTGACTTAAAGGGTTTATCCAATCTGTATTGATTTCTGTGTCAGCATAGAAGGGATTGTGTTTAATCAGGTATCGCAAGGCATTTTTTACATGATCTGTATGAACATATTCATAATTATAATGTCCTTTATATGTAATTTTGCGTTTCAGTTTTACTCGTATCATCATGTCATCACAATCGTTTCTTGGTAGAACATTTGTCACATGGCTTAAGTTAGAAGGTACACAAACTACTGGTCCATGACATCCGTTTTGACCTCCTTTGGGTAATGCAACTACTTTGAGAAATGGAATATGTTTAGCCGTCAGATGAGTTTCCAAACTATTAAGACATTTTAATTCTGGTGCTATTGGTTCTAGATGTAGATTGTTTAATACACTTTGTTCTGGCATTTTACCCTTTAATATCTTTCTATTGCACGTATGACAAATCCATAGTTTAGCAGCTGATCCTTGTGACATTACACAATTAGGTAAACAGTTACCATTGCATTCATGCAAATATGTGTGAGTAATGCATTTGTCTGCTAAGAATCTGATATCGTCTTTCTCCTCATAGGAATCTTTCTTACACTCAAGGACCTGCTTTCGGAAAAGTTGACGATGGCAGACAGAGCAAACAAATTGAGGGCCTGTACGAATGTTTTTGTGGAATGTTTTAATAGCAACATCAATGTCAGTTTGCTGCAATGTATTTTTTATATAGTTCTCGTGTGCTCTCATATTTACATCTGCTTTGAACTCTGGTTCAGTAGCATATTTGATTTTGATGTTTTTAATTTTGTTAGTACAATAGACTTCATCATTGTGGTATCGGAAATGATCATCATCAATTTTAGTTTTTCTGTACACTTGATCCGTTTCATATCTGTGGTGTTCATAGTCTATTTTTGTTTTTTTATGCACTTCATCTGTGTCATATCTGTGTTGTTCATAGTCTATTTTTGTTTTTTTATGCACTTCATCTGTGTCATATCTGTGTTGTTCATAGTCTATTTTTGTTTTTTTATGCACTTCATCTGTGTCATATCTGTGGTGTTCATAGTCTATTTTTGTTTTTTTATGCACTTCATCTGTGTCATATCTGTGTTGTTCATAGTCTATTTTTGTTTTTTTATGCACTTCATCTGTGTCATATCTGTGGTGTTCATAGTCTATTTTTGTTTTTTTATGCACTTCATCCGTTTCATATCTGTGTTGTTTATGGTCTAAAGTCCTTTTTTTATGCACTTGATCTGTGTCATATCTGTGTTGTTCATAGTCTATTTTTTCTTTTTTATGCACTTCATCTGTGTCATATCTGTGTTGTTCATAGTCTATTTTTTCTTTTTTATGCACTTCATCTGTGTCATATCTGTGGTGTTCATAGTCAATTTTTGTTTTTTTATGCACTTCGTCTGTTTCATATCTGTTTTGTTCATAGTCTATTTTAGATTTTTTGAACACTTGATCCTTTTCATATCTGTCTCTTTCTTTCTGGGATTTTGATTTCTTGAAACTTGTGTCATGTGGTCTTTTTCTTAGTTGCACTGTACTTTTTTCGTCTGTATTTGTACATATACCTGCACAACAAATGTGATCATCCTTACTTTTAACACATGTTACAACATCATAATGATTTCCATTAGTGTTGTTTAAATATATTGCTTGAGATCTCTGATTGAGTAAGTCAACATTTCTACTTGCATGACAACTGGGGAAAATATTCCATATAACACTATTAAATGTCATAATAGTGGTTTGCAAGAAGTCTGCAGCTGCAAAGATTTCAAGTTCAGTAGCCCATGTTCCTGAATAATTCATTCGTGATTTAGTCAGGTATTGCTGCATCGATCCATAACCTTCTCTCAGATACTGTTGAAATGTTGATGGATTGTTGGAAATATGTTTAAATATAGCATGACGGATTTTTAAATGTTTATTTTCATTACCACAGATCACAAAGGACAATGCTCTGAAGAAGCAGTTCCCGTCACTTTTGATTCCTTTATTCTCACAAGGATTACCCATTGGTGTGAAGTCCATGCTTTGTTCTACAGTTTTAAAACTTTCATTGCTGATATTTAATTGAGAACACAAGATGTCCTGATCCACAGATCTAAGTGGTTTAAAAGACAATTTAGGTGTTACGGCATCAGTAATGACAACATCATCTGTTATTTCACCACTGTCAACATCATGTATGGTAGTAGTATTGTGGTATTGGGAATTATCTTCCATCTTTTTTTCTTTAAATACTTGATCCTTTTCATACCCATCTCTGTCATTTTCACATTTTGACTTATTTGGTCTGTTCTGCTTGAAACTTGTGTTGTATGACATTTTATTTTGTTGCATTGTACCATTTTCTCCTGCTGTGTTTTTACATATGCCTGCACAGCTAATTTGATCATGCTTACTTTTAACACATGTTACAACATCATAATGATTTCCATTAGTGTTGTTTAAATATACTGCTTGACAATTGTGAGAAAGTATCACATTTCTTGCATGACAACTGGGGAAAATATTCCATATACCATTATTAAATGTCATAATAGTGGTTCGCAAAAAGTCTGCAGCTGCAAAGATTTCAAGTTCGGTAACCCATGTTCCTGAATAATTCATTCGTGATTTAGTCAGGTATTGCTGCATAGATTCATAACCTTCTCTCAGATACTGTTGAAATGTTGATGGATTGTTGGAAAGATGTTTAAATATAGCATGACGGATTTTTAAATGTTTATTCTCATTACCACAGATCACAAAGGACAATGCTCTGAAGAAGCAGTTCCCGTCACCTTTGATTTCTTTATTCTCACAAGGATTACCCATTGGTGTGAAGTCCATGCTTTGTTCTACAGTTTCAAGACTTTCATTACTGATTTTGAATTGAGAACACAAGACGTTCTGATGCACAGACCTAAGTGGCTTAAAAGACAATTTAGGTGTTATGGTATCAGTAATTATAACATCATCTGTTATTTCACTGTCATCATACATTGTACTAGTAGATGGCTCAATTATCAAATGAGGCTTTGGGGTATTAACCGTTGTACGTGTACTTTTCAACACAGTACTGTAGAGTGGTTGAGTAGTAGAGACACATGTGTTCATAAATGGCTCATGTTCAAAGTATTGTTCTGTGTTGTCATGCATCACAATTGTTTTCACTCCAGTCACTTCAAATGGCTCATAATCTGCCTTTAAGGATTGTGCAACTTGCCAGATGTTTCCAATCAATTCTACAATGTTAGAATGATATACTAAAACACTTTTTCCATTTTCATCAAAAAGCCCTTCACAACTACGTGCATGAGAGTCAATTACAGCATACCAGCCATTCTTTCTGACAATTGCACAAGTAAAGCCCTTCAAGGTTAATAAACATGCATCAAAATCTGAAAAAACTCTTTGTATTGCCTCATCCAATGGAAACAGTACGTCCTGCCATTCTTTATCATATTGGTCAATACCAACACAACCACCAAAGACCTTACCATACTCTATTGATATGGGCATATTCCACAGTACATGTTTCTTAGGCAATTCATCAATTGCAACATACCCACTTTTAGATGAAATTCTACATGCTTGACTCATTGAATCATACAGTGCATTCCCATGACATAGAATGTCATCAAGGTCCTTTGGTTTCCAGGTAAAGATATCTGTAATCTTACTCATGATTATTGCAGTCAGACTGTTTGGAACACATTGCTTTCCAGCATATAGACCAAATTGTTGATGACCTTGATGGAATGAACCATGAACATAAGGTACTTGGGGGGAATCAATGATAGTGCTTTGTAACAACGTACAATCTAAGGAGTCATGATCAGGAGTATAGCCAGAGAGTTGGTCAGGAGTATAGCCAGAGAGTTTGTCAGAGTTTCTATCAGAGTCTTTTCCACAGTTTGTCATCATATCTGGTCCGATATGTAAAGTTGATACATTTTGAGTATGTACAAACTCGGTAACCTGTTTTATCAAGCACGGTTTTGGGACATGAGCTGTTGTACATGTACTTTTCAACATAGCACTGTAGAGTGGTCGACTAGTAGAGGCACTTGTGCTTGCACATGGCTTTTGTTCACAATGTTGTTGTTGTTGTTCTGTGTCATCCATCACACTTGCTTTGACTCCAGTCACTTCAAATGCCTTACCATCTGCACGCAAAGATTGTGCAAGTTTTGAGATGTTTCCAATCAATTCCACAAGGTTAGAATGATATACTAAAACACTTTTTCCATTTCCATCAACAAGCCCTTTATAACTACGTGCATGGGAATCAAATACAGCATACCAGCCATTCCTTCTGACAATTGCACAAGTATAGCCATTCAAGGTTAATAAACATGCATCAAAATCTGAAAAAACTCTTTGGATCGCCTCATCCAATGGAAACTGTACGTCCTGCCATTCTTTATCATATTGGTCAATACCAACCGAACCACAAAAGATCTTACCATACTCGATTGATATGGGCATATTACACAGTACATGTTTCTTAGGCAATTCCTCAATTGCAACATATCCACGTGTACATGAAATTCTACATGCTTGACTCATTGAACCATACAGTGCATTCCCATGACATAGAATCTCATCAAGATCCTTTGGTTTCCAGGTAAAGACATTTCTAATTTCACTCATGATTATTGCAGTCAGACTGTTTGGGACACATTGCTTGCCACCATATGAACCAAATTGTTGATGAGCTTGATGGAATGAACCACAAACATAATGTACTTGAGGATTACTTACTTGAGGATTACTTACTTGAGAATTACTTACTTGACAGTTTTCACCAGAGTTCTTTCCAAAGTTTTCATCAGAGTTTTTCAAGTTTTTCAAGTTTTTCTCAGAGTTTTCATAGTTTTTCATAGTGTTTTCATAGGTTTTTGGTTTTTTTTCTGCGGGTAGCTGCGAACCACTGTGAACCTCGTGAAATTGGTTGTCATGTTTTTTACGCGGTTGGCTAACCTCGTGAACTTTTTGAGGAAGTTCAACCTCAGTCTTGCTAAAGTCAGTAGTCTTCGATGGTTCAATTTTGCGAGGATGCAAATCAACTTTATCAGAAGATGGAACCTCACTAATTGCGGCATCTTTAGTCAGTAAGTCAGTGTCCAAGTCTGTGTCAAAAGAAGAAAAAGAACAAAGATTACGCAATGCTGGAATTGTACAAGGATGCACAACCTCGTGAATATGGTCACGAGGATGAACCTCATTCACAGCATCCTCAGTCAGAGACGTAACGATCAGACTTTTTTGAGATTCACAGTGGAACTTATGAATGTGGTTGTCATGTTTTTTACGCGGTTGGCTAACCTCGTGAACTTGTTGAGGAAGTTCAACCTCAGTCTTGTTAAAGTCAGTAGTCTTCGATGGTTCAATTTCGCGAGGATGCAAATCAACTTTATCAGAAGATGGAACCTCACTAATTGCCGCATCTTTAGTCAGTAAGTCAGTGTCCAGGTCAGTGTCAAAAGAAGAAAGATTACGCAATGCTGGAATTGGACAAGGATGCACAACCTCGTGAATATGGTCACGAGGATGAACCTCATTATTCACAGCATCCTCAGTCAATGGGCAGTCGGCCCCTTTTTTCTTTATCGCATCATACCGCCACTTACCTTTCTTTCTAGGCATCTCTCACTCGCTCTCTCTCGCTCTCTCACTCGCGCTCTCTCGCTCTCTCTTTCGCTCTCTCTCGCTCTCTCTCTCGCTCTCTCTCTCTCTCTCTCTCGCTCTCTCTCTCGCTCTGTTGTCTGAAAAACACAAATATAGATTGTTATTTTATCAATTACCTAAATGCATCATACTGAATGTAATTCAGAGTTGAAGGCACTTAAGCACAACTGGCAGGGAGGTGAGGGCATTTGAACATGGGGCCAAATATGTATTTTTTATAGAATTTTAGAGCGATTTAAAAAAATATTTACTATCGTTCTACTACACCCAATGACATTACATCTGGCCACAAAAGATCACAGAATCTACTGAATGTGAAGGAGAAGTCAAACTGACATATTGAGCCTATGGCATCCCCCTATTGTACCCCCTTCACATTCAGTAGATCCTGTGATCTTGTGGCCAGATGTAATTTCCTGGGGTCTAGTAGGAATATAGTAAATAAATAAAAATCGCTATACAATTTTGTAAAATAATTCATATTTATTCCCATGTTTGAATGCCCCCACCCCCTGTAAAAAATTGCTAAAATGAAAGAAAGCAAGAAATGAAAATAAAATAACTGATCTTTTACTTTCTCTAATAACTTAAAACATGAACCTTGGTTGGAAAAAAAAACGTTGTCCTTTAAGTGGCATGCTGGAAAAAAAGCAAATGAAAACCTTCCAACGGCACAGACCTAAATACTAGCTGATGAATCTGAAACGTGATTTGGCCTTTAATTCAGCCTGGAAAATGAGCCGCTGATTATATAGGCCAATACAAAAAATAATCTTATTTTATTTATTTATCTTCCTAAAACGGGCAGCCTGTTTTGGCCTGGATTGGCTGTTCAGGAGTTGTCCTAGATTTCCCATTATTCTGTTAGATTTTATTTAAATCTTAAACTTGAGATATTTCATTCAAATAAATAATAACTTGACATTTTATCATCTACTCAGGCTTATGTGAACACCCCAGACTAACATTGGAAAAATCATAGAATCAAAGTCTCCTTTGATATGCCCATGGTGCACATGGGTCTACTGCAGCTTCAAGTTTGTTTTCATGTGATAAGATCAAACCTGTCCCAAGCCACAGCCCCTGGACTGCATACATGTTTTAATGATGAATGTCATTGGTATGCATTGTGCAACTTTCTTTCCAGCCTTACATGGCAGTACATAAACATCTTTGTTGGAATTAACTCATAGATTAGCAAACACTGCCATCTAGTATTCAAATTTGGACATACATTTGATAGTATTAGTGTTTGGATTTTTTTTACCCATTACACATCATTGGCAAGAAAGGAGTTAAAGGCATAGTTCAGATTTTTTGAACTTAAGATGTATGAAATACTTGCCATTAATATAGTGGTTGCAACTGTATTAATTTATTGCCCGAGTCCCATGGTGGGAGTTCTGCTCTGGTTTTGGTCAATATTAAGTAGTTCCGGTCATTTTGTGGGGGGCACTGGGGCCACGCAGTAAAAGTAAATTAATCCACAAAACGAACGTAATTTGTATTGTTGACCTATTTCTAAAATATTAGCGCGACTTTCGTTCAACTTTGACCCCTCTATCACATGGAACTATTTTTTGGGCGTAGTGATATGGACACAAAAAACATAGTTCTGTGTGATAGAGGGGTAAAAAAAGAACGGAAGTTGCACTAATATTTTAGAAATAGGTCAACAATACAAATGACGTTAGTTTTGTGGATTAATTTACTTTTACTGCGTGGCCCCAGTGCCCCCCACAAAATGACCGGAACTACTTGATATTTCACCAAAACCAGAGCAGAACTCCCACCACGGGACTCGGGCAATCAATGAATACAGTTGCAACCACTATATTAATGGCAAGTATTTCATACAACTTAAGTTCAACAAATCTGAACTATCCCTTTAAGACAAAATGATCATTTCTACAACATCCACAATTGTGGATGTTATGTTGCTTACAAACAAGAACCAACAAAATGATAATTTATACAAGAACCAATTTACACGGTCAAAATCTGTCATAGTTTTCATTTGCAACAATGTAAATTATATAAATTAAGCATAAAATAATCTGGTTTACTACAGTGTGTTTGTATGAAGTGTTACTCAGAGTGTATCTCATCTTATTTTTTTCATTCAACACGGGCAGCTTGATTCTGAACCACCCTTTTATCTTCAAAATTCAAATATAGCAATAGCCAAATAAATTATGGCAATTTCAATGCTTCAAAACAAGAGCCTACACATCAATGTTACAATTACTGTTACTATGTGATTCATAAAATTAACAACTTCAGGCTGCACTCACATATTTTGTCCATGTTCTGGGTTCTGTCTGTGTTTGATGGCAACATGAATGCATTCCAAAGGAAGTTGTGGTTTGACCAAACATTTGTTTGATGGAGGGAGGGGGGCAGAACACAGCCATCAAGCAAAACAAAAATGTTTGGTGAAGCCATGCTAGTTCCATTGGAAAAGCATTGGGGTGGCTATCAAACACATACAAGACACGACAAAACACATGTTCTTAATCTACTTTTAACATTATAGCTTGAAAGTAGTTAATTCCACAATTCATAGGTGATACTTTACACACATTTGTTCCTACCAAACATATCACTTGTTAGTAGGAGCCAACAGCAAACTTACCTATTCATGCAAAGAATAGCCCTAGTGGTGAGGGGCCTACACTGTAGGCTAAATGGGTATTTGGTGAAATCAAAGACATTATATAACAAGAGAGGATCTCCCATTAGGTCCCATAGTAACAACCAGCTCCCAGTGCCTCCGCCATTTTGGAGTGATGAGGAAACTTCCAGTGTCTTATTTACTTGTTTATTTCTCATATTTATGAACAGATCAAATCAGACATTGGTAACATATTCATTCAAAATGTCAGCATTATGTGCGTGTTTGAGGCATTGCATTAACATTAATTCAGATTATCAGTATGTGCTTATACTGCCATCTTGGAGTGATGCACAATCTAGTGGTGATTCCAAAAGGAATTTCTTGTCTTTGTTATATACTCTCTTTGGTGAACCCATGTGTGAAAGACCCATGTAGCTACCCTTAGCAAAGCCTGAACAAAAGGAACAATTCATGCCGTATGCTGCATGTAGAATGGTATCCAAAAACAAGTAACTTATTTTAAGTTAGTGTCAGTAAAGAATATTGTAATGTTTCTATCTATTAATGAAGAAACTTGGGTTCTTGCAATGTCACTTTATTTGGCAGCATCGAGGTCATATCTAAGGACCTGGAAATGTTTGTAGGTGTGGTCTGGGATATAGCTGTGGCATAGTCATCATTGCCATCTAGTGGCTGTTATAAATCACATCACATCACATCACTCCAAATATTTTTCAAAACAAAGTTATGGAGAATATATGATCAGTCTTGTTTGTAGTGTGAAACTATGCTTACCTCTAGACAAGCAGAATTATCATAGCTGAATGGATAGAGGGGCCACCTGGATATACAAAGGGTCCCAGGTTCAATTCCTGATCACCACATCAAGGTGTTAATGTGGAAGCTCATTTATCCATGTTCATAAATAAATAATGTGAGCTTGTTTCAAGCCAAAACATAACAGTGTAAAAAGTACAAATTCAGTTTATCTGTCTGTGGGTGTAGACTTACCTCTTGTTCATCAGATGATGGGAGCAACTGTTATGGTGATTGAAATGTAAATTTGAGCATCAACATATACTTTGAGCACCAAAGCACAAGTACTCAAACATATAGAAATTAGCAGATCTACATCACAGATGGGCTTTGTATACACCAGACTTTAAAGTTATTGATCTCACTGATATAGCCCACAGGGCGTTCAACAGCCCTCATCAGGCTGACTATACAGTGTCTTCAGATAATTTCAAGATGTAGTTGTTAGGCTGACTTCTACAGTAATTTGTGTAGGCAGTGAAAAAAAATTAGACTTATTACACTATTACACTAAATACACTTATTACACGATTTCAGTTACTAGTATCTCTATTATTGTGATGCCATGTCCTAGTGCCTGATGGGTCAAATGTAATCTACTTCAATATTTCTATAGTCATCACAAATCTTGCAGCACACAATGCATACACTGAGTTGTCTTTGCCCGGATTTGAACACACAACCTTGTGGTCCAACGGCGAGAGCTCTACCAACTGAGCTATGCAGACACAGTCAGTTGACTCATTCTAAACAGTAACATCATTCAGTATAAACTTTAGTGTGTGTGTGTGTGTGTGCGTGCGCGCGCAATTTTCATTGGCTCATAAAAACTTCATTTTTTCACTTAGAAAAAATGTGCTACGATTATTTGTCCGTATCGGTCCAAAGTTCACGTGTAGAAGTTTTCGTGCATTTTGAGCAAAGATTCTGGGAGGAGTTACATTTGAACTGTTTTTCATATAATTCAAAATGGCGGGTGATCTAAAGGTCAGAGGTCAAAAGTCAGAACACGAAAGTTGTTCGGCATGAGGAGACACATATGTGTATCAAAGTGTCATTGCCAACGGTCAAACGGTTCATGAGATATGCACGTTCAAAGTTTGCAAGTTTGCAAGTTTTGCATCAATTGAGTGCTATAGCGCCACCATTTGGCCAATCATGATGGGCTTCGCATAGTAAAGTGACATAAGCATGTGTGTGTATTAGAGGCAGAAGAATAATTTTCACAAAACAGCAATTTTCATTGGCTCATAAAAACTTCATTTTTTCACTTAACAAAAATGTGCTACGATTATTTGTCCGTATAGGTCCAAAGTTCACGTGTAGAAGTTTTCGTGCATTTTGAGCAAAGATTCTGGGAGGAGTTACATTTGAACTGTTTTTCAAATAATTCAAAATGGCGGGTGATCTAAAGGTCAGAGGTCAAAAGTCAGAACTCAGAAGTTGTTCGGCATGAGGAGACACATATGTGTATCAAAGTGTCATTGCCAACGGTCAAACGGTTCATGAGATATGCACGTTCAAAGTTTGCAAGTTTTGCAAGTTTTGCATCAATTGAGTGCTATAGCGCCACCATTTGGCCAATCATGATGGGCTTCACATAGTCACCGTTTGGCATGGTCCTCTATCATGTTGACAAGTTTTGCGCAAACCGACTGCACGGTTCAGTCAGAACAGCTATTTTTGGCAGAAGGAGAATAAAATAAAGTACTGATCATATAATTCAAAATGGCGGGTGATCTAAAGGTCAGAGGTCAAAAGTCAGAACACGAAAGTTGTTCAGCACGAGGATACGCATATGGGTATCAAAGTGTCATTGCCAACGGTCAAACGGTTCATGAGCTATGCACGTTCAAAGTTAGCATTTTCAATTGAGCGCAATAGCGCCACCATTTGGCCAATCGTCTTGGGCTTCGCATATTCACCGTTTGGCATGGCCCTCTACCAGATTACCGCGTTTCGCGAAAACCGACTGCACCATTCAGTCAGAACAGCTATTTTTGGCGGAAGAAGAAGAAGGAGAAGAAGAAGAAGAAGAAGAAGAAAAATAAACACAAAAACAAAGAGTGACCAAAGTCACTGCGTGACTTCTTGGTCCCTAAATATAGCTGCAAGCAGCGATAAAGCGGGACCAAGATAGAAGAAGAACAATGCACAATAAGAACAACACGCACAAACGAGACCGACGAGCCGAGTTGTCGGTAACGGGATTTGAACTCGCAACCTTGTGGGCCGAAGGCGGGAGCTCTACTGACTGACCTACACAGAGACAATCAGTGACTATATTGTAAACAGTAAAACCATGCAGGTATTTGGTAACAAGAAGGTGTGTCCTCATTTTGGGCATGTCTTGTGTGTGTGTGCGTGCGTGCGTGCCTGCCTGCCTGCGTGCGTGCCTGCCTGCCTGCCTGCCTGCCTGCCTGCCTGCCTGCCTGCCTGCCTGCCTGCCTGCGTGCGTGCGTGCGTGCGTGCGTGCGTGCGTGGCTGCATGCGTGTGTGTGTTAGGCAGACATTCGTTCATAACCATGGATTTGGATTGAAGATCATCTCTTTAGTTTTTGTGGTGTTTAACATAAGGTGGCAATTATCACACCAGTCTTTAAAGTTATTGATCTCACTGATATAGCCCACAACAATATGTACAAATAAGACTGACAAGCTGAGTTGTCAGTAGCTGGATTTGAACACACAACCTTGCGGTCCAAGGGCAAGAGCTCGACTGACTGAGCTACACGGAGACGATCAGATACTCCATTGTTAACAGGAAAATCATTCAGTGTTTGTTCAGCATAAGTACTCAAACTTTAGTGTGTGTGTGTGTGTGTGTGTGTGTGCGTGCGCGCGCAATTTTCATTGGCTCATAAAAACTTCATTTTTTCACTTAGAAAAAATGTGCTACGATTATTTGTCCGTATATGTCCAAAGTTCACGTGTAGAAGTTTTCGTGCATTTTGAGCAAAGATTCTGGGAGACGTTACATTTTAACTGTTTTTCATATAATTCAAAATGGCGGGTGATCTAAAGGTCAGAGGTCAAAAGTCAGAACAGGAAAGTTGTTGGGCATGAGGAGACACATATGTGTATCAAAGTGTCATTGCCAACGGTCAAACGGTTCATGAGATATGCACGTTCAAAGTTTGCAAGTTTGCAAGTTTTGCATCAATTGAGTGCTATAGCGCCACCATTTGGCCAATCATGATGGGCTTCGCATAGTAAAGTGACCTAAGCATGTGTGTGTATTAGAGGCAGAAGAATAATTTTCACAAAACAGCAATTTTCATTGGCTCATAAAAACTTCATTTTTTCACTTAACAAAAATGTGCTACGATTATTTGTCCGTATAGGTCCAAAGTTCACGTGTAGAAGTTTTCGTGCATTTTGAGCAAAGATTCTGGGAGGAGTTACATTTGAACTGTTTTTCAAATAATTCAAAATGGCGGGTGATCTAAAGGTCAGAGGTCAAAAGTCAGAACTCGGAAGTTGTTCGGCATGAGGAGACACATATGTGTATCAAAGTGTCATTGCCAACGGTCAAACGGTTCATGAGATATGCACGTTCAAAGTTTGCAAGTTTTGCAAGTTTTGCATCAATTGAGTGCTATAGCGCCACCATTTGGCCAATCATGATGGGCTTCACATAGTCACCGTTTGGCATGGTCCTCTATCATGTTGACAAGTTTTGCGCAAACCGACTGCACGGTTCAGTCAGAACAGCTATTTTTGGCAGAAGGAGAATAAAAGAAAGTACTGATCATATAATTCAAAATGGCGGGTGATCTAAAGGTCAGAGGTCAAAAGTCAGAAGACGAAAGTTGCTCAGCACGAGGAGACGCATATGGGTATCCAAGTGTCATTGCCAACGGTCAAACGGTTCATGAGCTATGCACGTTCAAAGTTAGCATTTTCAATTGAGCGCTATAGCGCCACCATTTGGCCAATTGTCTTGGGCTTCGCATATTCACCGTTTGGCATGGCCCTCTACCAGATTACCGCGTTTCGTGAAAACCGACTGCACCATTCAGTCAGAACAGCTATTTTTGGCGGAAGAAGAAGAAGAAGAAGGAGAAGGAGAAGAAAAATAAACACAAAAACAAAGAGTGACCAAAGTCACTGCGTGACTTCTTGGTCCCTAAATATAGCTGCAAGCAGCGATAAAGCGGGACCAAGATAGAAGAAGAACAATGCGCAATAAGAACAACACGCACAAATGAGACTGACGAGCTGAGTTGTCGGTACCGGGATTTGAACTCACAACCTTGTGGACCGAAGGCGGGAGCTCTACTGACTGACCTACACAGAGACAATCACTGAATACATTGTTAACTGTAAAACCATTTACTGATTTGGTAACAAGAAGGTGTGTCCTCATTTTGGGCATGTCTTTATCCATTACTACAGTGTGTTTTCAAGCACAGTTAAAGTGTGTGTGTGTGTGTGTGTGTGTGTGTGCGTGCCTGCCTGCCTGCCTGCCTGCCTGCCTGCCTGCCTGCCTGCGTGCGTGCGTGCGTGCGTACAAACTTCTCTTTGTGTGTGTGTGTGCGCGTGCGTGCGTGCGTGCGTGCGTGCGTGTGTGCGTGCAAACTTCTCTTTGTGTGTGTGTGTGTGTGTGTGTGCGTGCGTGCGTGCGTGCGTGCGTGCGTGCGTGGCTGCATGCGTGTGTGTGTTAGGCAGACATTCGTTCATAACCATGGATTTGGATTGAAGATCATCTCTTTAGTTTTTGTGGTGTTTAACATAAGGTGGCAATTATCACACCAGTCTTTAAAGTTATTGATCCCACTGATATAGCCCACAACAATATGTACAAATAAGACTGACAAGCTGAGTTGTCAGTAGCTGGATTTGAACACACAACCTTGTGGTCCAACGGCGAGAGCTCTACCAACTGAGCTATGCAGACACAGTCAGTTGACTCATTCTAAACAGTAACATCATTCAGTATAAACTTTAGTGTGTGTGTGTGTGTGCGCGTGCGCGCGCAATTTTCATTGGCTCATAAAAACTTCATTTTTTCACTTAGAAAAAATGTGCTACGATTATTTGTCCGTATATGTCCAAAGTTCACGTGTAGAAGTTTTCGTGCATTTTGAGCAAAGATTCTGGGAGGAGTTACATTTGAACAGTTTTTCAAATAATTCAAAATGGCGGGTGATCTAAAGGTCAGAGGTCAAAAGTCAGAACTCGGAAGTCGTTCGGCATGAGGAGACACATATGTGTATCAAAGTGTCATTGCCAACGGTCAAACGGTTCATGAGATATGCACGTTCAAAGTTTGCAAGTTTTGCAAGTTTTGCATCAATTGAGTGCTATAGCGCCACCATTTGGCCAATCGTGATGGGCTTCGCATAGTAAAGTGACATAAGCATGTGTGTGTATTAGAGGCAGAAGAATAATTTTCACAAAACAGCAATTTTCATTGGCTCATAAAAACTTCATTTTTTCACTTAACAAAAATGTGCTACGATTATTTGTCCGTATAGGTCCAAAGTTCACGTGTAGAAGTTTTCGTGCATTTTGAGCAAAGATTCTGGGAGGAGTTACATTTGAACTGTTTTTCAAATAATTCAAAATGGCGGGTGATCTAAAGGTCAGAGGTCAAAAGTCAGAACTCGGAAGTCGTTCGGCATGAGGAGACACATATGTGTATCAAAGTGTCATTGCCAACGGTCAAACGGTTCATGAGATATGCACGTTCAAAGTTTGCAAGTTTTGCAAGTTTTGCATCAATTGAGTGCTATAGCGCCACCATTTGGCCAATCATGATGGGCTTCACATAGTCACCGTTTGGCATGGTCCTCTATCATGTTGACAAGTTTTGCGCAAACCGACTGCACGGTTCAGTCAGAACAGCTATTTTTGGCAGAAGGAGAATAAAATAAAGTACTGATCATATAATTCAAAATGGCGGGTGATCTAAAGGTCAGAGGTCAAAAGTCAGAACACGAAAGTTGTTCAGCATGAGGATACGCATATGGGTATCAAAGTGTCATTGCCAACGGTCAAACGGTTCATGAGCTATGCACGTTCAAAGTTAGCATTTTCAATTGAGCGCAATAGCGCCACCATTTGGCCAATCGTCTTGGGCTTCGCATATTCACCGTTTGGCATGGCCCTCTACCAGATTACCGCGTTTCGCGAAAACCGACTGCACCATTCAGTCAGAACAGCTATTTTTGGCGGAAGAAGGAGAAGAAGAAGGAGAAGGAGAAGAAAAATAAACACAAAAACAAAGAGTGACCAAAGTCACTGCGTGACTTCTTGGTCCCTAAATATAGCTGCAAGCAGCGATAAAGCGGGACCAAGATGGAAGAAGAACAATGCGCAATAAGAACTACTTGCACAAATGAGACCGAAGAGCCGAGTTGTCGGTACCGGGATTTGAACTCGCAACCTTGTGGACCGAAGGCGGGAGCTCTACTGACTGAGCTACACAGAGACAATCAGTGACTACATTGTACACAGTAAAACCATGCAGTGATTTGGTAAGAAGAAGGTGTGTCCTCATTTTGGGCATGTCTTTATCCATTACTACAGTGTGTTTTCACGTACAAACTTCTCTTTGTACGCTTTCAGTGCAATTTGGCATGACCCTCTACTATACTGTAAAGTGACATAAGCATATGACGCTGCATGTGTGTATCAGAGGCAGAAGAAGAAGTTTCACAAACCAGCAATTTTCATTGGCTCATAAAAACTTAATATTTTCACTTAAACGAAATGTGTTACGATTTTTGGTCCGTATAGGTCCAATGTTCACGTGTAGAAGTTTTCGTGCATTTTGATCAAAGATCCTGGGATGAGATACATTTTAACTGTTTTTCATATAATTCAAAATTGCAGGTGATTTAAAGGTGAGAGGTCAACAGTCAGTATACGCAAGTTGTTCGGCATTAGGAGACGCATATGTCTATCGAAGTTAAATTGCCGATGGTCAAACGGTTCATGAGCTAAGCGCGTTCAAAGTTTGTATTTTCAATTGAGTGCTATAGCGCCACCCTTTGGCCAAGGGTCATGGGCTTTGCATAGTCATCGTTTAGCATGGCCCTCTACCAGAATCCCGCGTTTCGCGAAAACCGACTGCACGGTTCAGCCAGAGCTGCTATTTTTGTTGTTGTCTATTTCTTTTTGAGGTGTATAAGAAATAGATTAATATAGCTGCAAGCAGCGATAAAGCGGGACCAAGATAGAAGAAGAAGAACAATGCGCAATAAGAACAACACGCACAAATGAGACCGACGAGCCGAGTTGTCGGTGCCGGGATTTGAACTCGCAACCTTGTGGACCGAAGGCGGGAGCTCTACTGACTGACCTACACAGAGACAATCATTGACTATATTGTAAACAGTAAAACCATTTAGTGATTTGGTAACAAGAAGGTGTGTCCTCATTTTAGGCATGTCTTGTGTGTGTGTGTGTGTGTGTGTGCGTGCGTGCGTGCGTGCGTGCGTGCGTGCGTGCGTGCCGGCCTGCCTGCCTGCCTGCCTGCCTGCCTGCCTGCCTGCCCCTGCCTGCCTGCGTGCGTGCGTGCGTGCGTGCGTGGCTGCATGCGTGGCTGCATGCGTGTGTGTGTTAGGCAGACAATCGTTCATAACCATGGATTTGGATTGAAGATCATCTCTTTAGTTTTTGTGGTGTTTAACATAAGGTGGCTATTATCACACCAGTCTTTAAAGTTATTGATCTCACTGATATAGCCCACAGGGCGTTCAACAATATGTACAAATAAGACTGACAAGGTGAGTTGTCAGTAGCTGGATTTGAACACACAACCTTGCGGTCAAAGGGCAAGAGTTCAACTGACTGAGCTACACGGAGACAATCAGATACTCCATTGTTAACAGGAAAATCATTCAGTGTTAGTTCAGCATAAGTACTCAGACTTTTAGAAATTAGCAGATCTACATGCTCATAACATGTCCCGGTACGGTACGGTACAGTACGGTACAGTATGGTACAGTATGGTACAGTACAGTACAGTACAGTACAGTATGGTGCAGTACAGTACAGTACGGTGCAGTACAGTACAGTACCATATGGTACAATACGGTACAGCACAGTATGGTACAGTACAGTACGGTATTACACATTGCACTTATTACACTATTACACTACTATTACACTATTACACTATTACACTAAATACACTTATTACACTATTAAAAAATTTGACTCAATACACTATTTCAATATTACACAATTACACTATTACACTTATTACACTATGAGACTTATTACACTATTTCAGTTACTAGTATCTCTATTATTGTGATGCCATGTCCTAGTGCCTGATGGGTCAAATGTAATCTACTTCAATATTTATATAGTTGAGTCATCACAAATCTTGCAGCACACAATGGATACACTGAGTTGTCTTTACCGGGATTTGAACACACAACCTTGTGGTCCAACGGCGAGAGCTCTACCAACTGAGCTATGCAGACACAGTCAGTTGACTCATTCTAAACAGTAACATCATTCAGTATAAACTTTAGTGTGTGTGTGTGTGTGTGTGCGTGCGCGCGCAATTTTCATTGGCTCATAAAAACTTCATTTTTTCACTTAGAAAAAATGTGCTACGATTATTTGTCCGTATATGTCCAAAGTTCACGTGTAGAAGTTTTCGTGCATTTTGAGCAAAGATTCTGGGAGACGTTACATTTTAACTGTTTTTCATATAATTCAAAATGGCGGGTGATCTAAAGGTCAGAGGTCAAAAGTCAGAACACGAAAGTTGTTCGGCATGAGGAGACACATATGTGTATCAAAGTGTCATTGCCAACGGTCAAACGGTTCATGAGATATGCACGTTCAAAGTTTGCAAGTTTGCAAGTTTTGCATCAATTGAGTGTTATAGCGCCACCATTTGGCCAATCATAATGGGATTCGCATAGTAAAGTGACATAAGCATGTGTGTGTATTAGAGGCAGAAGAATAATTTTCACAAAACAGCAATTTTCATTGGCTCATAAAAACTTCATTTTTTCACTTAACAAAAATGTGCTACGATTATTTGTCCGTATAGGTCCAAAGTTCACGTGTAGAAGTTTTCGTGCATTTTGAGCAAAGATTCTGGGAGGAGTTACATTTGAACTGTTTTTCAAATAATTCAAAATGGCGGGTGATCTAAAGGTCAGAGGTCAAAAGTCAGAACTCGGAAGTTGTTCGGCATGAGGAGACACATATGTGTATCAAAGTGTCATTGCCAACGGTCAAACGGTTCATGAGATATGCACGTTCAAAGTTTGCAAGTTTTGCAAGTTTTGCATCAATTGAGTGCTATAGCGCCACCATTTGGCCAATCATGATGGGCTTCACATAGTCACCGTTTGGCATGGTCCTCTATCATGTTGACAAGTTTTGCGCAAACCGACTGCACGGTTCAGTCAGAACAGCTATTTTTGGCAGAAGGAGAATAAAATAAAGTACTGATCATATAATTCAAAATGACGGGTGATCTAAAGGTCAGAGGTCAAAAGTCAGAACACGAAAGTTGTTCAGCACGAGGAGACGCATATGGGTATCAAAGTGTCATTGCCAACGGTCAAACGGTTCATGAGCTATGCACGTTCAAAGTTAGCATTTTCAATTGAGCGCTATAGCGCCACCATTTGGCCAATCGTCTTGGGCGTCGCATATTCACCGTTTGGCATGGCCCTCTACCAGATTACCGCGTTTCGCGAAAACCGACTGCACCATTCAGTCAGAACAGCTATTTTTGGCGGAAGAAGAAGAAGGAGAAGGAGAAGAAGAAGGAGAAGAAAAATAAACACAAAAACAAAGAGTGACCAAAGTCACTGCGTGACTTCTTGGTCCCTAAATATAGCTGCAAGCAGCGATAAAGCGGGACCAAGATAGAAGAAGAACAATCAATGCGCAAGGAGAACAACATGCACAAATGAGACTGAAGAGCTGAGTTGTCGGTACCGGGATTTGAACTCGCAACCTTGTGGACCGAAGGCAGGAGCTCTACTGACTGACCAACACAGAGACAATCAGTGACTATATTGTAAACAGTAAAACCATTCATTGATTTGGTAACAAGAAGGTGTGTCCTCATTTTGGACATGTCTTAATCCATTACTACAGTGTGTTTTCACGTACAAACTTCTCTTTGTACGCTTTCAGTGCAATTTGGCATGACCCTCTACTATACTGTAAAGTGACATAAGCATATGACGCTGCATGTGTGTATTAGAGGCAGAAGAAGAATTTTCACAAACCAGCAATTTTCATTGGCTCATAAAAACTTCATATTTTCACTTAAACGAAATCTGCTACGATTTTTTGTCCGTATAGGTCCAATGTTCACGTGTAGAAGTTTTCGTGCATTTTGATCAAAGATCCTGGGATGAGATACATTTGAACTGTTTTTCATATAATTCAAAATTGCAGGTGATTTAAAGGTCAGAGGTCAACAGTCAGTATACGCAAGTTGTTCGGCATTAGGAGACGCATATGTCTATCGAAGTTAAATTGCCGATGGTCAAACGGTTCATGAGCTAAGCGCGTTCAAAGTTTGTATTTTCAATTGAGTGCTATAGCGCCACCCTTTGGCCAATGGTCAAGGGCTTTGCATAGTCATCGTTTGGCATGGCCCTCTACCAGAATCCCGCGTTTCGCGAAAACCGACTGGACGGTTCAGCCAGAGCTGCTATTTCTGTTGTTGTCTATTTCTTTTTGAGGTGTATAAGAAATAGATTAATATAGCTGCAAGCAGCGATAAAGCGGGACCAAGATAGAAGAAGAACAATGCGCAATAAGAACAACACACACAAATGAGACTGACGAGCTGAGTTGTCGGTACCGGGATTTGAACTCACAACCTTGTGGACCAAAGGCGGGAGCTCTACTGACTGACCTACACAGAGACAATCAGTGAATACATTGTAAACTGTAAAACCATTTACTGATTTGGTAACAAGAAGGTGTGTCCTCATTTTGGGCATGTCTTTATCCATTACTACAGTGTGTTTTCACGCACAGTTAAAGTGTGTGTGTGTGTGTGTGTGTGTGCGTGCCTGCCTGCTTGCCTGCCTGCCTGCCTGCGTGCGTGCGTGCGTGCGTGCGTGTGTGCGTGCGTACAAACTTCTCTTTGTGTGTGTGTGTGCGCGTGCGTGCGTGCGTGCGTGCGTACGTGCGTGCGTGCGTGCGTGCAAACTTCTCTTTGTGTGTGTGTGTGTGTGTGTGTGTGCGTGCGTGCGTGCGTGCGTGCGTGCGTGCGTGCGTGCGTGCGTGCGTGCGTGCGTGCGTGCGTGGCTGCATGCGTGTGTGTGTTAGGCAGACATTCGTTCATAACCATGGATTTGGATTGAAGATCATCTCTTTAGTTTTTGTGGTGTTTAACATAAGGTGGCTATTATCACACCAGTCTTTAAAGTTATTGATCTCACTGATATAGCCCACAACAATATGTACAAATAAGACTGACAAGCTGAGTTGTCAGTAGCTGGATTTGAACACACAACCTTGCGGTCCAAGGGCAAGAGCTCGACTGACTGAGCTACACGGAGACAATCAGATACTCCATTGTTAACAGGAAAATCATTCAGTGTTAGTTCAGCATAAGTACTCAAACTTTGGTGTGTGTGTGTGTGTGTGTGTGTGTGCGTGCACGCGCAATTTTCATTGGCTCATAAAAACTTCATTTTTTCACTTAGAAAAACATGTGCTACGATTATTTGTCCGTATAGGTCCAAAGTTCACGTGTAGACGTTTTCGTGCATTTTGAGCAAAGATTCTGGGAGGAGTTACATTTGAACTGTTTTTCATATAATTCAAAATGGCGGGTGATCTAAAGGTCAGAGGTCAAAAGTCAGAACACGGAAGTTGTTCGGCATGAGGAGACACATATGTGTATAAAAGTGTCATTGCCAACGGTCAAACGGTTCATGAGATATGCACGTTCAAAGTTTGCAAGTTTGCAAGTTTTGCATCAATTGAGTGCTATAGCGCCACCATTTGGCCAATCGTGATGGGCTTCGCATAGTTAAGTGACATAAGCATATGTGTGTATTAGAGGCAGAAGAAAAAAATTCACAAAACAGCAATTTTCATTGGTTCATAAAAACTTAATTTTTTCACTTAGAAAAAATGTGCTACGATTATTTGTCCGTATAGGTCCAAAGTTCACGTGTAGAAGTTTTCGTGCATTTTGAGCAAAGATTCTGGGAGGAGTTACATTTGAACTGTTTTTCAAATAATTCAAAATGGCGGGTGATCTAAAGGTCAGAGGTCAAAAGTCAGAACTCGGAAGTTGTTCGGCATGAGGAGACACATATGTGTATCAAAGTGTCATTGCCAACGGTCAAACGGTTCATGAGATATGCACGTTCAAATTTTGCAAGTTTTGCAAGTTTTGCATCAATTGAGTGCTATAGCGCCACCATTTGGCCAATCATGATGGGCTTCACATAGTCACCGTTTGGCATGGTCCTCTATCATGTTGACAAGTTTTGCGCAAACCGACTGCACGGTTCAGTCAGAACAGCTATTTTTGGCGGAAGGAGAATAAAATAAAGTACTGATCATATAATTCAAAATGGCGGGTGATCTAAAGGTCAAAGGTCAAAAGTCAGAACACGAAAGTTGTTCAGCACGAGGAGACGCATATGGGTATCAAAGTGTCATTGCCAACGGTCAAACGGTTCATGAGCTATGCACGTTCAAAGTTAGCATTTTCAATTGAGCGCTATAGCGCCACCATTTGGCCAATCGTCTTGGGCGTCGCATATTCACCGTTTGGCATGGCCCTCTACCAGATTACCGCGTTTCGCGAAAACCGACTGCACCATTCAGTCAGAACAGCTATTTTTGGCGGAAGAAGGAGAAGAAGGAGAAGGAGAAGGAGAAGAAAAATAAACACAAAAACAAGTAGTGACCAAAGTCACTGCGTGACTTCTTGGTCCCTAATTAATATAGCTGCAAGCAGCGATAAAGCGGGACCAAGATAGAAGAAGAACAATGCGCAATGAGAACAACACGCACAAATGAGACCGACGAGCTGAGTTGTCGGTACCGGGATTTGAACTCGCAACCTTGTGGACCGAAGGCGGGAGCTCTACTGACTGACCTACACAGAGACAATCAGTGACTACATTGTAAACAGTAAAACCATGCAGTGATTTGGTAACAAGAAGGTGTGTCCTCATTTTGGGCATGTCTTTATCCATTACTACAGTGTGTTTTCACGTACAAACTTCTCTTTGTACGCTTTCAGTGCAATTTGGCATGACCCTCTACTATACTGTAAAGTGACATAAGCATATGACGCTGCATGTGTGTATTAGAGGCAGAAGAAGAATTTTCACAAACCAGCAATTTTCATTGGCTCATAAAAACTTAATATTTTCACTTAAACGAAATGTGCTACGATTTTTTGTACGTATACGTCCAATGTTCACGTGTAGAAGTTTTCGTGCATTTTGATCAAAGATCCTGGGATGAGATACATTTTAACTGTTTTTCATATAATTCAAAATTGCAGGTGATTTAAAGGTCAGAGGTCAACAGTCAGTATACGCAAGTTGTTCGGCATTAGGAGACGCATATGTCTATCGAAGTTAAATTGCCGATGGTCAAACGGTTCATGAGCTAAGCGCGTTCAAAGTTTGTATTTTCAATTGAGTGCTATAGCGCCACCCTTTGGCCAATGGTCATGGGCTTCGCATAGTCATCGTTTAGCATGGCCCTCTACCAGAATCCCGCGTTTCGCGAAAACCGACTGCACGGTTCAGCCAGAGCTGCTATTTTTGTTGTTGTCTATTTCTTTTTAGGTGTATAAGAAATAGATTAATATAGCTGCAAGCAGCGATAAAGCGGGACCAAGATAGAAGAAGAACAATGCGCAATAAGAACAACACGCACAAATGAGACCGACGAGCTGAGTTGTCGGTACCGGGATTTGAACTCACAACCTTGTGGACCGAAGGCGGGAGCTCTACTGACTGACCTACACAGAGACAATCAGTGAATACATTGTAAACTGTAAAACCATTTACTGATTTGGTAACAAGAAGGTGTGTCCTCATTTTGGGCATGTCTTTATCCATTACTACAGTGTGTTTTCACGCACAGTTAAAGTGTGTGTTTTCCATTGTTAACAGGAAAATCATTCAGTGTTTGTTCAGCATAAGTACTCAAACTTTAGTGTGTGTGTGTGTGTGTGTGTGTGTGTGTGTGTGCGTGCACGCGCAATTTTCATTGGCTCATAAAAACTTCATTTTTTCACTTAGAAAAAAATGTGCTACGATTATTTGTCCGTATAGGTCCAAAGTTCACGTGTAGAAGTTTTCGTGCATTTTGAGCAAAGATTCTGGGAGGAGTTACATTTGAACTGTTTTTCATATAATTCAAAATGGCGGGTGATCTAAAGGTCAGAGGTCAAAAGTCAGAACACGAAAGTTGTTCGGCATGAGGAGACGCATATGTGTATCAAAGTGTCAATGCCAACGGTCAAACGGTTCATGAGATATGCACGTTCAAAGTTTGCAAGTTTGCAAGTTTTGCATCAATTGAGTGCTATAGCGCCACCATTTGGCCAATCGTGATGGGCTTCGCATAGTAAAGTGACATAAGCATATGTGTGTATTAGAGGCAGAAGAATAATTTTCACAAAACAGCAATTTTTATTGGTTCATAAAAACTTCATTTTTTCACTTAGAAAAAATGTGCTACGATTATTTGTCCGTATAGGTCCAAAGTTCACGTGTAGAAGTTTTCGTGCATTTTGAGCAAAGATTCTGGGAGGAGTTACATTTGAACTGTTTTTCAAATAATTCAAAATGGCGGGTGATCTAAAGGTCAGAGGTCAAAAGTCAGAACAAGGAAGTTGTTCGGCATGAGGAGACACATATGTGCATCAAAGTGTCATTGCCAACGGTCAAACGGTTCATGAGATATGCACGTTCAAAGTTTGCAAGTTTTGCAAGTTTTGCATCAATTGAGTGCTATAGCGCCACCATTTGGCCAATCATGATGGGCTTCACATAGTCACCGTTTGGCATGGTCCTCTATCATGTTGACAAGTTTTGCGCAAACCGACTGCACGGTTCAGTCAGAACAGCTATTTTTGGCAGAAGGAGAATAAAATAAAGTACTGATCATATAATTCAAAATGGCGGGTGATCTAAAGGTCAGAGGTCAAAAGTCAGAACACGAAAGTTGTTCAGCACGAGGATACGCATATGGGTATCAAAGTGTCATTGCCAACGGTCAAACGGTTCATGAGCTATGCACGTTCAAAGTTAGCATTTTAAATTGAGCGCTATAGCGCCACCATTTGGCCAATTGTCTTGGGCTTCGCATATTCACCGTTTGGCATGGCCCTCTACCAGATTACCGCGTTTCGCGAAAACCGACTGCACCATTCAGTCAGAACAGCTATTTTTGGCGGAAGAAGAAGGAGAAGGAGAAGGAGAAGAAGAAGAAAAATAAACACAAAAACAAAGAGTGACCAAAGTCACTGCGTGACTTCTTGGTCCCTAAATATAGCTGCAAGCAGCGATAAAGCGGGACCAAGATAGAAGAAGAACAATGCGCAATAAGAACAACACGCACAAACGAGACCGACGAGCCGAGTTGTCGGTACCGGGATTTGAACTCACAACCTTGTGGACCGAAGGCGGGAGCTCTACTGACTGACCTACACAGAGACAATCAGTGAATACATTGTAAACTGTAAAACCATTTACTGATTTGGTAACAAGAAGGTGTGTCCTCATTTTGGGCACACCTTCTACCAACTGAGCTATGCAGACACAGTCAGTTGACTCATTCTAAACAGTAACATCATTCAGTATAAACTTTAGTGTGTGTGTGTGTGTGTGTGCGTGCGCGCGCAATTTTCATTGGCTCATAAAAACTTCATTTTTTCACTTAGAAAAAATGAGCAAAGATTCTGGGAGACGTTACATTTTAACTGTTTTTCATATAATTCAAAATGGCGGGTGATCTAAAGGTCAGAGGTCAAAAGTCAGAACACGAAAGTTGTTCGGCATGAGGAGACACATATGTGTATCAAAGTGTCATTGCCAACGGTCAAACGGTTCATGAGATATGCACGTTCAAAGTTTGCAAGTTTGCAAGTTTTGCATCAATTGAGTGTTATAGCGCCACCATTTGGCCAATCATGATGGGATTCGCATAGTAAAGTGACATAAGCATGTGTGTGTATTAGAGGCAGAAGAATAATTTTCACAAAACAGCAATTTTCATTGGCTCATAAAAACTTCATTTTTTCACTTAACAAAAATGTGCTACGATTATTTGTCCGTATAGGTCCAAAGTTCACGTGTAGAAGTTTTCGTGCATTTTGAGCAAAGATTCTGGGAGGAGTTACATTTGAACTGTTTTTCAAATAATTCAAAATGGCGGGTGATCTAAAGGTCAGAGGTCAAAAGTCAGAACTCGGAAGTTGTTCGGCATGAGGAGACACATATGTGTATCAAAGTGTCATTGCCAACGGTCAAACGGTTCATGAGATATGCACGTTCAAAGTTTGCAAGTTTTGCAAGTTTTGCATCAATTGAGTGCTATAGCGCCACCATTTGGCCAATCATGATGGGCTTCACATAGTCACCGTTTGGCATGGTCCTCTATCATGTTGACAAGTTTTGCGCAAACCGACTGCACGGTTCAGTCAGAACAGCTATTTTTGGCAGAAGGAGAATAAAATAAAGTACTGATCATATAATTCAAAATGGCGGGTGATCTAAAGGTCAGAGGTCAAAAGTCAGAACACGAAAGTTGTTCAGCACGAGGATACGCATATGGGTATCAAAGTGTCATTGCCAACGGTCAAACGGTTCATGAGCTATGCACGTTCAAAGTTAGCATTTTAAATTGAGCGCTATAGCGCCACCATTTGGCCAATCGTCTTGGGCTTCGCATATTCACCGTTTGGCATGGCCCTCTACCAGATTACCGCGTTTCGCGAAAACCGACTGCACCATTCAGTCAGAACAGCTATTTTTGGCGGAAGAAGGAGAAGGAGAAGAAGAAGGAGAAGGAGAAGAAAAAATATAGCTGCAAGCAGCGATAAAGCGGGACCAAGATAGAAGAAGAACAATGCGCAATGAGAACAACACGCACAAATGAGACTGACGAGCTGAGTTGTCGGTACCGGGATTTGAACTCGCAACCTTGTGGACCGAAGGCGGGAGCTCTACTGACTGACCTACACAGAGACAATCAGTGACCATATTGTAAACAGTAAAACCATTCAGTGATTTGGTAACAAGAAGGTGTGTCCTCATTTTGGGCATGTCTTTATCCATTACTACAGTGTGTTTTCACGCACAGTTAAAGTGTGCGTGTGTGTGTGCGTGCGTGCCTGCCTGCCTGCCTGCCTGCCTGCCTGCCTGCCTGCCTGACTGCCTGCCTGCCTGCCTGCGTGCGTGCGTGCGTGCGTGCGTGCGTGCGTGCGTACAAACTTCTCTTTGTGTGTGTGTGTGTGTGCGCGTGCGTGCGTGCGTGCGTGCGTGCGTGCGTGCGTGCGTGCGCGCGTACAAACTTATCTTTGTGTGTGTGTGTGTGCGTGCGTGCGTGCGTCGTGCGTGCGTGCGTGCAAACTTCTCTTTGTGTGTGTGTGTGTGTGTGTGTGCACGCACGCGTGGCATGCGTGCGCGCGTGCCTGCCTGCCTGCGTGCGTGCGTGCGTGCGTGCGTGCGTGCGTGCGTGCGTGCGTGCGTGCGTGCGTGCGTGGCTGCATGCGTGCGTGGCTGCATGCGTGTGTGTGTTAGGCAGACAATCGTTCATAACCATGGATTTGGATTGAAGATCATCTCTTTAGTTTTTGTGGTGTTTAACATAAGGTGGCTATTATAACACCAGTCTTTAAAGTTATTGATCTCACTGATATAGCCCACAGGGCGTTCAACAATATGTACAAATAAGACTGACAAGCTGAGTTGTCAGTAGCTGGATTTGAACACACAACCTTGCGGTCCAAGGGCAAGAGCTCGACTGACTGAGCTACATGGAGACAATCAGTTACTCCATTGTTAACAGGAAAATCATTCAGTGTTTGTTCAGCATAAGTACTCAAACTTTAGTGTGTGTGTGTGTGTGTGTGTGTGTGTGTGTGTGTGTGTGTGTGTGTGCTACGATTATTTGTCCGTATAGGTCCAAAGTTCACGTGTAGAAGTTTTCGTGCATTTTGAGCAAAGATTCTGGGAGGAGTTACATTTTAACTGTTTTTCATATAATTCAAAATGGCGGGTGATCTAAAGGTCAGAGGTCAAAAGTCAGAACACGAAAGTTGTTCGGCATGAGGAGACACATATGTGTATCAAAGTGTCATTGCCAACGGTCAAACGGTTCATGAGATATGCACGTTCAAAGTTTGCAAGTTTGCAAGTTTTGCATCAATTGAGTGCTATAGCGCCACCATTTGGCCAATCGTGATGGGCTTCGCATAGTAAAGTGACATAAGCATGTGTGTGTATTAGAGGCAGAAGAATAATTTTCACAAAACAGCAATTTTCATTGGCTCATAAAAACTTCATTTTTTCACTTAACAAAAATGTGCTACGATTATTTGTCCGTATAGGTCCAAAGTTCACGTGTAGAAGTTTTCGTGCATTTTGAGCAAAGATTCTGGGAGGAGTTACATTTGAACTGTTTTTCAAATAATTCAAAATGGCGGGTGATCTAAAGGTCAGAGGTCAAAAGTCAGAACTCGGAAGTTGTTTGGCATGAGGAGACACATATGTGTATCAAAGTGTCATTGCCAACGGTCAAACGGTTCATGAGATATGCACGTTCAAAGTTTGCAAGTTTTGCAAGTTTTGCATCAATTGAGTGCTATAGCGCCACCATTTGGCCAATCATGATGGGCTTCACATAGTCACCGTTTGGCATGGTCCTCTATCATGTTGACAAGTTTTGCGCAAACCGACTGCACGGTTCAGTCAGAACAGCTATTTTTGGCAGAAGGAGAATAAAATAAAGTACTGATCATATAATTCAAAATGGCGGGTGATCTAAAGGTCAGAGGTCAAAAGTCAGAACACGAAAGTTGTTCAGCATGAGGATACGCATATGGGTATCAAAGTGTCATTGCCAACGGTCAAACGGTTCATGAGCTATGCACGTTCAAAGTTAGCATTTTAAATTGAGCGCTATAGCGCCACCATTTGGCCAATCGTCTTGGGCTTCGCATATTCACCGTTTGGCATGGCCCTCTACCAGATTACCGCGTTTCGCGAAAACCGACTGCACCATTCAGTCAGAACAGCTATTTTTGGCGGAAGAAGAAGAAGGAGAAGGAGAAGAAGGAGAAGAAAAATAAACACAAAAACAATTAGTGACCAAAGTCACTGCGTGACTTCTTGGTCCCTAATAAACACAAAAACAAAGAGTGACCAAAGTCACTGCGTGACTTCTTGGTCCCTAAATATAGCTGCAAGCAGCGATAAAGCGGGACCAAGATAGAAGAAGAACAATGCGCAATAAGAACAACATGCACAAATGAGACCGACGAGCCGAGTTGTCGGTACCGGGATTTGAACTCGCAACCTTGTGGACCGAAGGCGGGAGCTCTACTGACTGAGCTACACAGAGACAATCAGTGACTATATTGTAAACAGTAAAACCATTCAGTGATTTGGTAACAAGAAGGTGTGTCCTCATTTTAGGCATGTCTTGTGTGTGTGTGTGTGTGAGTGCGTGCGTGCGTGCGTGCGTGCGTGCCTGCCTGCCTGCCTGCCTGCCTGCCTGCCTGCCTGCCTGCTTGCCTGCCTGCCTGCCTGCCTGCCTGCCCCTGCCTGCCTGCCTGCCTGCCTGCGTGCGTGCGTGCGTGCGTGCGTGCGTGCGTGCGTGCGTGCGTGCGTGGCTGCATGCGTGTGTGTGTTAGGCAGACAATCGTTCATAACCATGGATTTGGATTGAAGATCATCTCTTTAGTTTTTGTGGTGTTTAACATAAGGTGGCTATTATCACACCAGTCTTTAAAGTTATTGATCTCACTGATATAGCCCACAGGGCGTTCAACAATATGTACAAATAAGACTGACAAGCTGAGTTGTCAGTAGCTGGATTTGAACACACAACCTTGCGGTCCAAGGGCAAGAGCTCAACTGACTGAGCTACACGGAGACAATCAGATACTCCATTGTTAACAGGAAAATCATTCAGTGTTAGTTCAGCATAAGTACTCAAACTTTAGTGTGTGTGTGTGTGTGTGTGTGCGTGCGCGCGCAATTTTCATTGGCTCATAAAAACTTCATTTTTTCACTTAGAAAAAATGTGCTACGATTATTTGTCCGTATATGTCCAAAGTTCACGTGTAGAAGTTTTCGTGCATTTTGAGCAAAGATTCTGGGAGACGTTACATTTGAACTGTTTTTCATATAATTCAAAATGGCGGGTGATCTAAAGGTCAGAGGTCAAAAGTCAGAACACGAAAGTTGTTCGGCATGAGGAGACACATATGTGTATCAAAGTGTCATTGCCAACGGTCAAACGGTTCATGAGATATGCACGTTCAAAGTTTGCAAGTTTGCAAGTTTTGCATCAATTGAGTGTTATAGCGCCACCATTTGGCCAATCATGATGGGATTCGCATAGTAAAGTGACATAAGCATGTGTGTGTATTAGAGGCAGAAGAATAATTTTCACAAAACAGCAATTTTCATTGGCTCATAAAAACTTCATTTTTTCACTTAACAAAAATGTGCTACGATTATTTGTCCGTATAGGTCCAAAGTTCACGTGTAGAAGTTTTCGTGCATTTTGAGCAAAGATTCTGGGAGGAGTTACATTTGAACTGTTTTTCAAATAATTCAAAATGGCGGGTGATCTAAAGGTCAGAGGTCAAAAGTCAGAACTCGGAAGTTGTTCGGCATGAGGAGACACATATGTGTATCAAAGTGTCATTGCCAACGGTCAAACGGTTCATGAGATATGCACGTTCAAAGTTTGCAAGTTTTGCAAGTTTTGCATCAATTGAGTGCTATAGCGCCACCATTTGGCCAATCATGATGGGCTTCACATAGTCACCGTTTGGCATGGTCCTCTATCATGTTGACAAGTTTTGCGCAAACCGACTGCACGGTTCAGTCAGAACAGCTATTTTTGGCAGAAGGAGAATAAAATAAAGTACTGATCATATAATTCAAAATGGCGGGTGATCTAAAGGTCAGAGGTCAAAAGTCAGAACACGAAAGTTGTTCAGCATGAGGATACGCATATGGGTATCAAAGTGTCATTGCCAACGGTCAAACGGTTCATGAGCTATGCACGTTCAAAGTTAGCATTTTCAATTGAGCGCTATAGCGCCACCATTTGGCCAATCGTCTTGGGCGTCGCATATTCACCGTTTGGCATGGCCCTCTACCAGATTACCGCGTTTCGCGAAAACCGACTGCACCATTCAGTCAGAACAGCTATTTTTGGCGGAAGAAGAAGAAGAAGGAGAAGAAGAAGAAGAAGAAGAAAAATAAACACAAAAACAAAGAGTGACCAAAGTCACTGCGTGACTTCTTGGTCCCTAAATATAGCTGCAAGCAGCGATAAAGCGGGACCAAGATAGAAGAAGAACAATCAATGCGCAATGAGAACAACACGCACAAATGAGACTGACGAACCGAGTTGTCGGTACCGGGATTTGAACTCGCAACATTGTGGACCGAAGGCGGGAGCTCTACTGAATGAGCTACACAGAGACAATCAGTGACTACATTGTAAACGGTAAAACCATTCAGTGATTTGGTAACAAGAAGGTGTGTCCTCATTTTGGGCATGTCTTTATCCATTACTACAGTCTGTTTTCACGTACAAACTTCTCTTTGTACGCTTTCAGTGCAATTTGGCATGACGCTCTACTATACTGTAAAGTGACATAAGCATATGACGCTGCATGTGTGTATTAGAGGCAGAAGAAGAATTTTCACAAACCAGCAATTTTCATTGGCTCATAAAAACTTCATATTTTCACTTAAACGAAATGTGCTACGATTTTTTGTCCGTATAGGTCCAATGTTCACGTGTAGAAGTTTTCGTGCATTTTGATCAAAGATCCTGGGATGAGATACATTTTAACTGTTTTTCATATAATTCAAAATTGCAGGTGATTTAAAGGTCAGAGGTCAACAGTCAGTATACGCAAGTTGTTCAGCATTAGGAGACGCATATGTCTATCGAAGTTAAATTGCCGATGGTCAAACGGTTCATGAGCTAAGCGCGTTCAAAGTTTGTATTTTCAATTGAGTGCTATAGCGCCACCCTTTGGCCAATGGTCATGGGCTTCGCATAGTCATCGTTTGGCATGGCCCTCTACCAGAATCCCGCGTTTCGCGAAAACCGACTGCACGGTTCAGCCAGAGCTGCTATTTTTGTTGTTGTCTATTTCTTTTTGAGGTGTATAAGAAATAGATTAATATAGCTGCAAGCAGCGATAAAGCGGGACCAAGATAGAAGAAGAACAATGCGCAATAAGAACAACACGCACAAACGAGACTGACGAGCCAAGTTGTCGCTACCGGGATTTGAACTCACAACCTTGTGGACCGAAGGCGGGAGCTCTACTGACTGAGCTACACAGAGACAATCAGTGACTAAATTGTAAACAGTAAAACCATTCATTGATTTGCTAACAAGAAGGTGTGTCCTCATTTTGGGCATGTCTTTATCCATTACTACAGTGTGTTTTCACGCACAGTTAAAGTGTGCGTGCGTGCGTGCGTGCATGCGTGCGTGCGTGCCTGCCTGCCTGCCTGCCTGCCTGCCTGCGTGCGTACAAACTTATCTTTGTGTGTGTGTGTGTGTGTGTGCGCGTGCGTGCGTGCTTGCGTGCATGCGTGCGTGCGTACAAACTTCTCTTTGTGTGTGTGTGTGTGTGTGTGCGTGCCTGCCTGCCTGCCTGCCTGCCGGCCTGCCTGCCTGCCTGCCTGCCTGCCTGCTTGCCTGCCTGCCTGCCTGCTTGCCCCTGCCTGCCTGCCTGCCTGCCTGCGTGCGTGCGTGCCTGCCTGCCTGCCTGCCTGCTTGCCTGCCTGCCTGCCTGCCCCTGCCTGCCTGCGTGCGTGCGTGCGTGCCTGCGTGCGTGCGTGGCTGCATGCGTGTGTGTGTTAGGCAATCGTTCATAACCATGGATTTGGATTGAAGATCATCTCTTTAGTTTTTGTGGTGTTTAACATAAGGTGGCTATTATCACACCAGTCTTTAAAGTTATTGATCTCACTGATATAGCCCACAGGGCGTTCAACAATATGTACAAATAAGACTGACGAGCTGAGTTGTCTGTACCCGGGTTTGAAACAACAATCTTGCGGTCCAAGGGCAAGAGGTCGACTTACTGAGCTACACAGAGACAAATAGTTACTCCATTCTTAACAGGAAAATTAGTCAGTGTTAGTTCAGCACAATTACTAAAACTTTTAGAAATTAGCATATCTACATGCTCATAACTACAAGATCTGTCACATCACAGATCGGCTTTGTATACATAATATGCACAAATAAGAATCACAGGCTGAATTGTTGGTACCCGGATTTGAACACACAACCTTGTGGTCTGAAGGTGAGAGCTCAACCAACTGAGCTATCTGGACAGTCAGTCATTTCATTGTAAACTGTAACATCAGTGTTTTGGTAACAAGTTTGTAACCTCATTTTAGGAATGTTGGGTCCTTTTTTTTTCTTCATGTAGGGTAATTTTTTTTATGTACAAACTTGTCAACTTTCTCACAAATAAGAATCACAGGCTGAGTTCTCTCTACCCAGATTTGAACCAGTGACCCTGTGCTCCAAAGGTGAGAGATCTACCAACTGAGCCATGCAGACAGTCAGTTGACTCAGTCTGAACCGTAACATTAGTCAGTGTTTTTGGTAACAATTGTGTGTTCTGGTTTTGGAGATGTCTAGCTATTACTACAGTGTGTTTAGATGTAAGGGTTCTCATGTATGAGCGTATTGATCAAAGTGACACATGTGTTCCCCATGAGTGAAGGAACATGTGGAAACAAGTGCCATGAATTTTGGACAAACAAAGCATGAGTTATGACTGTTGTCCAAAGGTTTATTTTATAAAAATTGCTATAGTGCTCCCCTTTGACCAATTGGAGTAAGGCCTCACTCACACAGCCCCAATGCATTTCCAATGGGAGTCACATGGTCTGACATAACACCAGTGTTGTGTGAAGGGGAGGGGAGCAGTTGAAAGCCATACAACAGCTTGTAGTCCAAAATGTTGTATCAAACCATGGGACCTCCATTGGAAATGCATTGGAGTGGCCATGACACTCACAACATTCATACAGCAATGCTGTAAAGGTCTGATTGAGGCCTTAGGCTGAGCTCACACCTTTACTGCGCTTGTTGGATGAATGTTGTGTAGCATCATGGCCGCCCCAATGCATTTCCAATGGAGGTCACATGGTTTGACACAACATTGTGTTGTGTGAGGGGGGCAGTCGAAACACAGCTGAAAGCCATACAGACCATGTGACCTCCATTGGAAATGCATTGGGGTGGCCATGACACTCACAACAGCAATGCAGTGTTGCGACCGTGTGACCTTTACAGCGTTGTGAGTGTCATGGCTGCCCCAATGCATTTCCAATGGAGGTCACATGGTCTGTTGTATGGCTTTCAGCTGTGTTTTGACCTCACACAACACAAATGTTGTGTCAAAACATGTGACCTCCATTGGAAATGCATTGGGGCGGCCATGACACTACACAACATTCATCCAACAAGCATACAGCAATGCAGTAAAGGTCTGAGCTCAGCCTCAGACTGGTTACAGGCCTATTTGGCATGACCTTCTACCATACTGTAAAGTTGCATAAGAATATGATGCTACATGTATGTGGGGAAGAAGAATTTTCACAAAACAGCAATTCATTGGTTAAAAAAAATATTTTCCTTGTCCATATAGGTCCAATGGTCACATGTAGAAGTTTTTGTGCAGAGATATTTATAAAGACATATTTCCATACCAGTTAATTAGGTGACTCTCCACACAGATTTGTGTACACATGTTATATTTAAATAATAATGCAGAAACGTAGGTTAAATAGTATAATACTTTATAGTTAAACATAAAATATAAGTCATGGAATCATCATCAATAAAAGGGGAATTCATTAAAATATTAAGAGCAATGAGCAAACCAGGATATCACAATACTACAAAAGCTAAAGTGGCAGGGGCAATAGGAGGAGGGCCGGGCCAACCAACCCTAGACAGTGGCACCCCCTACGGGTGGGCGGGGGGGATTGAGGATTGAATGGCCAAAATACCCGAAGTGATTGTTGTGTATTTTGTGTCATTTAGTGCACGTGTTGGTTTTATTGTTTACGTTAAAGATGTCGGGATCCTGGGATGTGTTTCGTATTTTCTTTCTGTGATTTGTGCTCCCGTAATTTCTCCTGATTGTGCAGGTGCGCGTTGATGGTGGGGGTTATCACTGCCTCGGGACGGCCGTCACCCGATCCAAAATGGAGCTCCCAAACACCAATTCCTGCAGAGCGAGACCCAAGTGTTAGTCACTCAAATTGGAAGGACATATTGATATATATTCATATAACTATAAGTTACATATAGAGAGACGTAGTGTCTGCAGTCAGTTGAGACTTTAGTTCTTAAGGTGCACCACAACATAAAACGACAAGACTAACTAAACAGAACAAACAAACCTCTAAAAAACATAAATCAAACAATAAGTCATGGTGGACTATGGGGGTAAATAGTAACCAGTCTATGGGTCTATCCCACCGTTAAATTACCAGCTCTATATTATTACCGTATATAGGCACGCCAGTGGAGAAGAATAGCTGACAAGTGGTGGTGGGTTAGATGTCTCTTCATGGCTGTAGTATATGAATATTTTGTTTTGTGACATGACACAAAACGAAAGTGTTGTAGTGCGGAGGAGGACCACCGACCTACCTGCAGTGTGGTGATGAGCACAGCACATCGGTGCCAAACGCCAGAAGGAGAGGAGCAGTATACAGGAGCTAAAAGGACAACATGCACGGTCAAGTTCAAAGCCAACACAGCGATAGGTGCCGGCGATTGCTTAAACAGCAAGACAGAGACACATACCTGCACTGAAGAGAGTGTCCCAGATGGTGCATGTGATTTTGTCGGTAGTGTCAGCAATCTCCAGTGTCTGTTGTGCAGTGGGTCCTCTGTACGTGTTGCCGGTGGTTGTGGGGTGAAGTTGTGTTACTGTAGCGGTGATTTGTCCAATCTGATGAGAAAATAAATTTGTATATTTAGTTATACGATTTTCAGTGTTGTAGTGATGATAACAAATAGCACGCCAGTGGAGAAGAATAGCTGACAAGTGGTGGTGGGTTAGATGTCTCTTCATGGCTGTAGTATATGAATATTTTGTTTTGTGACATGACACAAAACGAAAGTGTTGTAGTGCGGAGGAGGACCACCGACCTACCTGCAGTGTGGTGATGAGCACAGCACATCGGTGCCAAACGCCAGAAGGAGAGGAGCAGTATACAGGAGCTAAAAGGACAACATGCACGGTCAAGTTCAAAGCCAACACAGCGATAGGTGCCGGCGATTGCTTAAACAGCAAGACAGAGACACATACCTGCACTGAAGAGAGTGTCCCAGATGGTGCATGTGATTTTGTCGGTAGTGTCAGCAATCTCCAGTGTCTGTTGTGCAGTGGGTCCTCTGTACGTGTTGCCGGTGGTTGTGGGGTGAAGTTGTGTTACTGTAGCGGTGATTTGTCCAATCTGATGAGAAAATAAATTTGTATATTTAGTTATACGATTTTCAGTGTTGTAGTGATGATAACAAATAGCACGCCAGTGGAGAAGAATAGCTGACAAGTGGTGGTGGGTTAGATGTCTCTTCATGGCTGTAGTATATGAATATTTTGTTTTGTGACATGACACAAAACGAAAGTGTTGTAGTGCGGAGGAGGACCACCGACCTACCTGCAGTGTGGTGATGAGCACAGCACATCGGTGCCAAACGCCAGAAGGAGAGGAGCAGTATACAGGAGCTAAAAGGACAACATGCACGGTCAAGTTCAAAGCCAACACAGCGATAGGTGCCGGCGATTGCTTAAACAGCAAGACAGAGACACATACCTGCACTGAAGAGAGTGTCCCAGATGGTGCATGTGATTTTGTCGGTAGTGTCAGCAATCTCCAGTGTCTGTTGTGCAGTGGTGTACTCTGTAGGTGTTGCCGGTGGTTGTGGGGTGAAGTTGTGTTACTGTAGCGGTGATTTGTCCAATCTGATGAGAAAATAAATTTGTATATTTAGTTATACGATTTTCAGTGTTGTAGTGATGATAACAAATAGCACGCCAGTGGAGAAGAATAGCTGACAAGTGGTGGTGGGTTAGATGTGTCTTCATGGCTGTAGTATATGAATCAATAAAACACTCCCAGCAGTAGCGGTGGCCCTGTAAAAACAAGCTTTGCGTTAACCTAGAGGTAAAGGAGCAGAGAGAAACAAACAGTGAACGCACCCCCTCTGTGAGTGCAGAGCTCGCCGTCGGAGCCCGCAGCAGCGGGACAGGCGCCCGATCCGTCACTGAAACAACATGAGAGCTGATAAGGTTTACGCTCTAATGGTGACATGACACAAAACGAAAGTGTTGTAGTGCGGAGGAGGATCACGGACCTACCTGCAGTGTGTGGTGATGAGCACAGCACATCGGTACAAAACTCCAGAAGGAGAGGAGCAGTAGCATATACAGGAGCTAAAAGGACAACATGAACGGTCAAGTTCAAAGCCAACACAGCGATAGGTGCCGGCGATTGCTTAAACAGCAAGACAGACACATACCTGCACTGAAGCGAGACAGAAGCAGAAACAACTTCTACTGTGGGAACGCAGGCCCGCTGAGCATGAACCGTGGCACCCACAACCGGAGCAGACGAAGAGGGGCAACAGGAAACGTGCTGCCTTATACTGTCACTAATCAGTCACTGAGTGAGTGAAGGATGGGCCGTGACAGCGTGGGAACCCACGCCCATCATACCACACAAACAAAAACAAATTAAAAAATCCCTTTGGGATTAATAAATCCCATATTTTACAATATGTCAATACATTACTATTTTGCAAATTATTTCCTTATTTTACATTTTGGGGGGGAAAAGCCAATTTAACACTGAAGTGCCAACAATGTTTAGGTGTTTACTTTTCATGCACCCGTTCGTTTGTAATGTGACGGTCCAAATTGTTCAGATTGGTGTAGACTGCAGGGAAGATCATAGGGGTAAGACAACTCCCCTCTCTGCAGTCTATTTATGAGCAGGCTACATTAAAACAGGCTCAAAAAATCGTCAGTGATGTTACTCATGTTTTAAATGGCGAGTTTGTACTTCTGCCCTCTGGGAGAAGATACAAAGAACCAAAGTGGAAGTACATCAGATTTAAAAAATCGTTTGTACCAGCATCAACTAAGATGTTGAACGAGGCTCTGAAACAGCAGTAACTGTGTGATGTTAGATTATCCACATCAAGTGTGCAATTGTGTAATGTTGTGTCTTCCTCTGTAATGTATTTGTTTGTCATTGATGTTTTATGTGTGGCTGTAGCTGGGGTGAAAGCCCAAGACAAATTTCCCTTGTGGACAATAAAGTTTACCTTGACCTTGACCTTGAAATGCCACTGAATCAGTAGACCTAATTCTTTTCCACTTTGTTTCTGTTTCGTCATATATGGGCTATCTGAAATATGCCCATGCATATATGCTATAATGCTGATAGCCTACTGTAGCTCTTTTCAATTTGTGAAGGCTGAAATTATTTTATTGTGAAAGCATTTTTTTTTAAACGTCTCACATCCTGGATATTTCCTTGTACCTGCAAATAGCTGATCTATAAACTCATAACGGGTTCCGGCCGGATAGCCTCGCGTTGCGATACTTTAATATACCACTGCGCTTCGCTGCCCTTCGGGGCATATTCATATGCTATGGGTCGGATGAAGGCTGGCTGCGCCAGGCTAGTTTCCGTATGCGACGCGTTGTGAGCTTGCAGATCAACCATTTTCATCAGCAGGCAACTAGTCAGGCTTCACTTGACCGCTGTGTTTTGTTGACCTAGGCGTCGTTATACAGCGTTCTTCGACACAAACATGGGAGGCTATAGTTTTCGGTGGCAGCGTGGCTTGTTGTGTTTAATCAAACAACATCAAGTTTACCTCAGTGTTTTGGGGTCGTGACAAGACATGTTCTACGTATGTGTTTGGATGGATCAGCGCGAGCGGCGTGCACGTCATCATATAGTTGTGACTTTGAGCTGCTTGCATTCGAAAGTGATTACGTTAAATGTGCTGTTAGTAGCCTAATCGAGACAGTGGTTTTGGAGTGGTGTTTTTCCGCTACGTATTAAAGCCTGTTCAGCGTGTGTTATAGCTGGATTTTCGCCTAGAAGAGGGCATGGAAATCTGGGACACTGTTGTACGTATAGTGAACTGTCAAGAGATTGACGTTCACGGGTCAAGACTGCGCAATCACAATCTATGGCTCTTGATAGCCGCAATCTGCAACTCTAGATCTTTTTATAATGGGATTAATCTAGAGTTGCAATACCCTCAATTGACTCCAGTCATCCAATTTGGTTTGCGATCTGCTTGTCTTAAACGACGTTAAACTCACCAACATTGCAGCTGTAGTCCAAGCTTGAATTATCCTCTTTCAATCAGTTTGTTTTTCTTAAAAATCCACCGTAGAGATAGAGATATTATGAGCTACTTTCTGTCAAGACAAGTGTTGCAGTTTGGAAGCACTCGTTTTTGTTAACGGGTCGCGCTGCTGCCTCCTGCATTATGTGCAACTTCGAAACAGGTGGTAAGCAGGGCCGTTCAGTGACATACGACGAGTGTTTCCAAACTCCAGCACTTAGAAAAAGAATAACCTGCACAGAATTTCTTGACAGAAAATAGCTAATAACATGTCTACGGTGGATTTTTATGAAAAACAAGTTCGGCAGATTGAAAGAGGATAATTCAAGCTTGGACTACAGCTGCAACAGCTGCACATTTTTAACGTCGTTTAAGACAAGCAGATCGCAAACCAAATTGAATGAGTGGGTAGTCAATGGAGGGTATTGTAAGTCTAGATTCATCCCATTATAAAAAAAAAATCTAGCATTGCAAATTGCGGCTAGGCTCTTGACTGCTACAAAAGAATATAGTAGGCCTAGAGTACTCTTTCGGTGCGCATTTTCGAACGTACTGAAACTGAGATGTGATTAATTGTGGATGTTGTTTAAATGCTGTATTATATTTGAAGTAAGAGAGCAATTACTTTGGAATATAGTTGTCGTTTAAAGTAATGATTTTTAGCTTGTGGGAGTTTGTAGCGTGAAGTGAAATTGTAAGTCATTTTAATATCACAAAGTTATTTAAAAGTGGTCAAATTGTCATTTCTATTCAAAAGAATAGCAAATATTGATTTATAAGCCATTGATTTATAAACAATGTTAGAATGTTGCTTGAGTTTGTAGATTAAGTATTTACCAACATGTATATGGACATTATAGTCAAATTAAACTGTATCAACTTTTAAGCCCAAACTACATCAACGTTTCGGGACGAGATCTGTTTAAGATCAACCACAGCAATGCGATTGAATGAATTGCATTGATGTGTTGAACTTAACAGGAAAATGGTTTTGTCCCAAAGTTATAATAATTGTGTATTACTTTGTAATTACTAGTAGGTGTTCGTTAGGTTGACTGCATAATGCAAAAAGTGCTGTAAAACAAAAAGACAATACATTAAGATTTCATTTCAGATATTTAATTAAAAAAAAAAAAACTTTAACTTAACTGAAATACTTCCTTAAGAGGGAAAAACAAAAAAAAACAAATTAGATTCAAACAGATATTTCATTCCAAAAAAAAAACTTTAACTTAAATAAAAATATAATTGAAACTGAAAAAACGGAAAAAAACAAAAAAAACAAATTAAATTCAAACGTCTTTTTTAAAATCTAAAGAGGCTTGGCAGAGTTCGTCGTCCGTGTCTTCCATTGCTGGTGATGATGGGGGTGATGATGGGGGTGCTGGGGGTGTTTTTGCTGCTTGGGGGGATGAAATGGAGGTGATGAGGAGTGACGGGGTGTGCTCTATTGTGACGGGGTCCAAGTCCAAAAAGTGCTCGGTGATGGCTGTGGTTGTGGTGAGGTGATCTAAGTGATTTGTGTTTAAATACGTGTTTAATATGGCTGTTGTGATGGTGAGTCTGATGGGATGTACATGTGTGGGGGAGTCAATGGCCAAAATACCGGATGTGACATTTGTGAATTTAAGTGTTTTTTGTGCCATGTGACATTTCGTGCAAGTGTTTATTTTGGTGTTAACGTTAAAGGTGTCGGGATTTTGGAGGTGAGTGCAAAGTGCGCATTTTCTTTTATTGGTGATTTGTGCTCCCGTGATTTCTCCTGTGACTGTGCAGGTGCTCGTTGATGGTGCGGGGTCTAGGGCAAGTGAAAGTGCAAGAATGGATGGGGGAATGATTAGTGCTTCATCGTGGGGGGTGATTGTGGAGGATGCGGTGGTGGTGAGTGAACTGCAGGGGAATGTGCGGTGAGTGAGATTAGTGAAAGTGTATGTGGTGTCTTGGTGCAGTGTGTCAGTTTGTGTGTCCCAGATGGTGCATGTGATTTTGTCCGTCGTGTCAGCAATCTCCAGTGTTTGTTGTGCAGTGGGTCCTCTGTAGGTGTTGCCGGTGGTTGTGGGGTGGATGGTGGTGATGGTGGCGGTGATTTTTCCAATCTGATGAGAAAATAAATTTGTTTATTTATTTAGTTATACTTGTGATATACGATTTTCAGTGTTGTATAGTGATGATAAGTACTCAAATATTTTACTTAAGTACAAATATTGCAATGTAGATGTACTCTGTTACAAGTACATGTCCCGTATTCGAAATGTACTCAAGTAAAAGTACAAGTGTATCTGTGTCAAAATGTACTTAAAGTACTAAAAGTAAAAGTACTCATATTGCAGAATGTCCCATTTCACAAGTTCAAAATAGCCAATCTACAAGCTGAAACGATGTTTTAAGATTGTTTTGTTCTACATCTGTAATGTTGGTGAGCTTTATGTTTATACAAGCTGATTGGAATGTGTAATTTGATCCGGTTATCTGAGGGTATTGCAACTCATATATATATATATATAGAGTATATAAATTATAGTTTTTAAAGAGAATACAAAGGGTTTTGTTTGTTTCACCGCAAATAGCTAAAATGACTTAATAGCCTATAGGCAGCTACATGTAGGCCTAGCTTAACTTGTCCGACATTATTCCTTAGCTAATTTGATGGGTTTTTTTTCCATTAAGAATCGAGGCTCAAATACCTGCACGTAGCAGAGTATGCAATAGGTATAATAAAGTTAATAGGCCTATTTATTAGCTACGATTCATTGTTATCCGTTTGGTCATTAACTACAAGGAATAATGTCAGCCAAGTATATATATATATATATATATATACACACTAGCTGCATATTGTACCGAGTGAGTGCACTGTGCAATGCAAATTAATAGGCATATAGGCAGTGTTGGTCAGCTAGGCTACATAGCTTAATTCACATGGCTGACTATTCCTTGTAGTTAATGACCAAACAGATAACAATGAATCGTAGCTAATAAATAGGCCTATTAACTTTATTAGACCTATTGCATACTCCACTAGGTGCAGGTATTTGAGCCTCGATTCTTAATGGAAAAAAACCCATCAAATTAGCTAAAAGGAATAATGTCGGACAAGTTAAGCTAGGCCTATACATGTAGCTGCCCAACACTGCCTATAGGCTATTAAGTCATCTTAGCTATATTTGCGGTGAAACAAGCAAAAAAATCCTTTGTATTCTCTTTAAAAACTATTGTTAGAATCCACCTTCAAAATTAATTATGTGAATGTATTCTATTGTGCGGTAGTTTAAGAATGAAAAATATAGGCCTATTCATATAATACTTACTTTCTGTCTGTCTGAAAGGTGTTTGACTTGTTGAATGGTTGTAGGTTGCAGGGTTGTGGGTGATTTTCGAATGAAGTTGACTTTGGAGGTATATTGTACTAGCGTTTTGTGCGTTATTTGAAGGTTGAATTTGTTGGTGTCTGTAAGACAAGTATTAAATGCACACATTTCTTTATTATGGCAGTATTTGATAGTTATTTTAGTGTAGGTCTATACAGGCATATCAAATAGCAAATGTTAAATGAAGATAATTAAACTTACATTGGTTGGTGATTTTTCTAATGTTGATTAGTGTGGTGGGTGACTCCTGTTCCTGGCATTGCATGATATTTGCGTGATGAGATGGTGAAAACGCGACGCAGTCGAGATACTCCTCAGCTCCAATTTGAAACACGAAGTTAAAATATTTCGTGTTGATTTTAGATAGCTTCACCTCAGTGGTTTCGAATATGAATCCGGTGCAGCTTTCTTCGTTGTCATACCTTGCTTGTTTGGCGGCGGAAGCCATTCTTGCGATTACTCTGTAATGTTCGAGTAGCTGTTTGTTTCTTAATTGGTGGTATTTATAGGGGAACATATTCAAATTCAGTGATTTTCGGAATCACGTGTTTTTAAATGACATGTGGACATTCTATTCTTGTATTTATATGATTCTAAGCATGTGTATATTGTGTCCTTGTTATATATATATATATATATATATATATATATATAGGAGGAGACCTGTGTTGATGGCAACATTAACTCATGTGTTCCTCGTTTGTGGAAAACAAATTACATGATTCCTACTTGTGGACAATATCTGGTCTGGATTCGATGTCGACTCCTGTCCATCGCTCTTGTCCATTCTAACTTTACTTTAGAGTTATGGACCAGAGGTTTGGATGACATACTATGGAGAATTTTGTGCGGACTCATTAAATGGATTATGTTGTAGCCTAAAGAATGGTGAGTGCAAGCACTGTATGGCTAATTGCACTGAGAATGGAGTTGGATCTAGTTAGACTTTGTTTGAACTCGATTTTGAAATAGGCCTAATATAAGTTTTGATCTTGTCGTGTTGTGCAGTTGGGTTGTGTCGCTTCTTGTGTTCAGGGTGTCTTTATATGCATGTTATACAATATAGCCTATATAATATATAACCTCTTGTACACAAAATATTCTAATTGACCCAGTTTTAGCGGTTTGATCGTTTTTTTAATTGGCCCGAGTCGGCTGATCATGCACGCCCCTTATCAAATGATGACTATATGCTAACCAGTGTCATAGAGTAAAACAGAGTTACGGCATTGATGGAGCAGAAAACACCTCTGTCACGTGGTTTATGTAACTCGTAACTCGTTTGGCACAACCGCCGAAATTGCAAGATAGTCAACAATCATTACAAAGTATTTCAAAGACCTTGATTTAATTGTTCGTTGTGATAAAGAAACAAAAAGGTGATGATGAACAACAGAGAGAAAGAGAAGAAGAGAGAAAAATACGACCACTAACACAGAGTAAGAGAGTGGCGACAATAGTGTTGATTCCCACTGTAACAATGGAATGCGGAAGTGCTCATTCTACCTCAATAGGATAGTTCCAACGTTTGGAACTATAGCCCATAGGCACCCGCTTTGCGGCGAGATCAAAGCGTGTCGCCACTCTCTTACTAGATTACTCTGTCCTAGCAGTCAGAGAAAAAAAAGAAAACACAGTTGGCAGTGACATTTAGAACAGCACATTGACTTCTACGTTGTGGCTAGACTAACATCAGCAGTAAATTCAGAACAGCGCCAAAGAAGAGATTCTATATAAAGAGGCGACACTGGTGCGATGACTTGGACGTAATCACACCAAGATGGCGGCAACGCTGCCGCTTCTGCCATCTAGTGGTGATTCCAAAGACTGTAGTCAGAACGCTACGTTTCCAGTGATAACTGGAAAAGCTCTGCTGCTGTCTGCTCCAAATTAGTCATAAATCAAATTAAATCGGGTGAGCAACGTCTTTGGGCACATGTTCACTTATAGCCGTTTAGGCTGGCCTGGTTTGATCATCCAAATAATGCTACACAGTGAAAATCACCATTGCTGCCTGTTACATATTATAATATATATCAATAATGTAATAAGAAGAATAAGTCAATATTAGTATAATCACAATTTAGATTGTTCAAATATAGCCTATGGGCTATATTATTGTATTTTATCTGTGTCACATGTTTCTTTGTGTGCTATTATGTAGGCCTACAGCAGGGGGATTTAGCCAGCCCCACTCAGGTGGGCAGACAGAATTGTAAGGGGGGGGGGCGACTCCGCTGGGGCGGGTGGGGTGTCAAACCCACATTGGGTGAGCAAGGAGCACGTTTGGGTGAGCTATGCCCACCCCTGCCCTCCCCTAGAACCGGCCCTGGCCTACAGTATAATAGGCCTATCATTTTTGTCATGACCCATTGGAAAGTACTTTGGGTTATATGTGCTATAAAGATGACTTGATCTTCTGAATGTCTGGGGAGAAAGGTTTCATGTAGGCTATATCAAACAATAATGCTTTATAAATAATGGTTGTAGTTATATATATTTTCCTTTCCATTGCACACAAATCTGAATTCAATTTTGGACACTGTTCTGAATGAATGTTACTGATTTGCCTAATTGATCAGCTTTGATCCATTCATAAATATATGAGTAAATCATTAAAGTAGTATGCATATTTATAATACCATTTTGCTGTTCAATGCAGATCAGTTCTGTAGAAGCATAATAGAATGTTATTACATCAGTAGTGGTTCAGTAATACCATAGAGAATGAATGGGAAATCAGGTGCAGGATGAAGCAGTCTCACCAATTGCCATGTGGCATAGTGGTGTAGTTGACTTGACTTTTAATCCATATCTCATATAGGTTTGAATACTGCTTATGGTAGGACCTACTATTTGTGTACCATCTGCAAACATTGTTTTACCAATAGAGTGTGTATATATATATATATATATATATATATATATATATATAGCATTTGCCATAGTGCAACAACAGTGCATGAGATAAATTAGTCTAACTGTTTCAAACACAGGAGCAAGGCTTCCCTGATGTTTTCATACAGTAGTATGTATGTGTCAGTGGAGTGGATGTTCTGAAGTCAGATTGGAATTCAAATAGCAGTTTATGCTTAGTTAATTTGTTTTTGAATTATTATTTTTTAGTTTTTGACATGGTCTGCACAGGGGACAGGTGTTAATGATGTAATGAGGGACAATATGATGTGATGAGATGATAAATGTTCCCTTCATTGTTAATGGTGTTTTTAAAACAAACATTAAACCTGTATATAGGTTATATACAGGTTCAAATAAACTATTACAAGATTCAAAAATCAATGTATTTATTAGAACTCCACCAAGCAAGTGTGAGCCTTCATGTGATTCTGCAGTGTGGTTCTTTGATCATTGATGCCAGAGTCCTGTACTGTCCTTGTTTTGTAACATCTGCAGGATCTCTTTGTGCAGTCAATAAGTAGCCTCCTCCAGGATGCAGAAGTGGATCACCAGAGGAACCTGGTCTCCTTCCTGGATGCTAGGAGAAAAATAATGTTTATTTGTTCCATTTTTCCATTGTGTTAAAGAAAATCACACCTGTGTGAACTGAGTGGTGCAAGGTCTTATATAGCCTGATCAGCTGTGGTCTGATGTAATGTCACTAACCATAGCAACCATGCTCATTTTTGAGTGGTGTAAACCACTCCTACAACTGGCTTTGTTAGTTTACGTGTCTGTCTGTACCAATGTCTGTCCGTACCAAAAAAATCACACCCGTGTGAACTGAGTGGTGTAATATAGCCTGTCTGACGTAATGAAATCATGTCTGACGTAATGAAATCACGTCTTTGTATTGAGTTTGTGCTTGAAATGTACTGTAATTCTGCAAACTGTTAATAAATATTTCAATCAATTAAAAATTAAATTAGGACCAGTAGTGTATACATATTAAATGAACAGGTGAACAGGGTGAACATAGCAACCATGCTCATTTTTTTCTGCAGAAACAAAGCCAGTTGTAGGAGTGGTTTACACCACTCAAGGAGTGGTTTACACCACTCAAAAATGAATGTCACCCAGTTCACATGGGTGTGATTTCATTACGTCAGACCACAGCTGATCAGTCTATATAAGACCTTACACCACTCAGTTGACACGGGTGTGATTTTTTTTGGTACGAACAAACATGGGTAGGCCTACAAAGCCAGTTGTTGGAGTGGTTTGCACCACTCAAAAAAACCTAAGCATAAAACTAAATATATTGACAAAAATCTAAGTAAAACTGATGATCACAAGTTGTTGGTACAGAGATGGGCCTGGTGCAAACAAATAATGAGACACTGAGGCAGTGCCACTATAAGTTCATAAAGTTTATTAGACAGACAGGGAATATTTATAGTGCTGGATTGTAGAAATGCAAGATATTTGACATAGGAATGTGGCATGATGATGTGCAAGGGTGATCTCACAATGTACAAGGCTGATCTTACTGTCAGCATATGAGGCTGACCATCTACCAGATGCTGCACATCTCTAGAAAGTACAATGTAGACAGTGAAACATATAGCCATCAAGCACAATGCAAGCACACTGCATCTCAATTTCAGTACACAGACTTACTTAGCTGTATGTGTACATGGCATGATTCATAACAGTGCCCTCTTTTGTTCTGAAAGAACATCATTGATACAATGTGGAAAACGTATGCAAACTCAGTCGGTGCCGAAAAACCTAGTTATTATCACATAATATTGTCTTTATCATTTCATAATTTGTTTATGTGATATCAATTTCATTAGGAAAATTGCAACCGAGTCCCCCTCCCAACCAATCCAACCAAATTTGGGCGAACACACAAGGCCAGAGATTGCATACGTAAAATAAAGAGAGTAGATAGAGAAGAAAATAAATAATAATAAAATATACAAAAAAAATAAAGGTGAGGTATCATCCCAACTATCCATGCAAGTAAAATCAATACCAGTCTGGTAATACTCCCGTTATCCATCTGTAAAGCAAAAGTAGTGTCTTTGGCATATGCGTATTCAGTCAGTTCTGGATCCTGTTGACTGGTGTCATTATAGAATTTGGCAGCATGCTATGCAAATATGTAACATTTCCAGGGGCATAGTTCCATTGTTGACAAAACAGGGGTTTTGAAAAGAATGCATCTTTCCAATATGTGCAAGCACCAGGGTGTCTAGCCAGTCCAACTAAGCACAATCAGTCCAAGGATAATTGGCTGCAGGTATCTATCTCTCGGTGACCGTTTGATGTGGCCACAGGTTCAAAGGGCAGGAACAGGAAAGTAGAGGCCTGCTACTCCAGCTGTTAGGAGCAGGGCGGTTCTCACATATGTGGCTCTTTTGCACTGGGTCATTGGAAATGATTACTGGGTCCTCAGCATGGGGTTTTTTCTGCCGTTTGATGTCTTCAGTATTTGCCTGGATAACAAAGCAAATGGCAATAAAATAGTCAAGTAATAATGAACTGCCTTTTATAATCACAATAGTACATGAATTTGTGACAGATACCTTTGCAACTTTGATGATTAGGAAATCCAATAAAGCGCAACCGAGTAAGCCGATTCAACACTTCACAAAATCTATAAAGCAAAAAGAAAATATAATGGCAATAAACTGAATATGGAAGCTATTCAATCCTTTATTAAATTAAGATTATAAATAGTGTTACCTGTGATGTCCCCGAGTTTCTGGACAGCAGGCTCCTCCAGAAGCTTTGCTCCTGCACCATGGTCACAGGAGGTATTGTAGTAGATGAACCCAGGAAGTTATTTTACCAGGTACTGCTTCTCATCTTTCTGTTGACTGCATTATGGGATCAGAGCAGAAACTATGTAGGTTATGACTGGGCCATGGATTTATTTGATAAGAGAATCACTAGATCTTATAATGGGAATAAATGTACTTAATTTATTCCAGATTGGTGAGACATTGAGATGGTGTCCACATTTTACTTCCTCTCCTTTAGTCAGGCTAATGTCATTTAGCGTAATGTCATTACTGTAAAACATAGGAGAAGGGGCAAGTAAATAGGATACAAGTTTATCAGTTTGTCATTTATTTTATACATGTAATTGATATTGTATTATGAACAATCACTCAGGTCTGTTGTAACCAGGTTCAGTCTTGCCCACAAGTATTTTTTTAATTTGTGTTTTTTAACCATGTGGTTAGTGGGTTCATTGTTACCCCAAAGACATGGTCATGAGAGTAACGATAGGGATACTTGCATCAAAGAGGAAGTGCAGTCTCTCTGCTGTATCAGAGGGGGGCCCACTTCCACATCTGTCCATTTAATATGGTTTACTCAAGGGTTAATTTCTCAGCAAGTTTTGGAATGGTGGCTGGACCACTCTCATTGTGTGCGCTGTTTGATGAGAATACATGGAGAACAAGAAACACACTTAACATGATAGGCATTTAAATATCTTATTCAGAGACTTATGAACTGCAACATCAGAGTGTAGCAAATAACACTGACCATATTTACAATCATTATGGATCACCAATAATATATTAATTTGATGATTTAATTAGGGATAAATGGTAAATGGTGCATTTATATAGCACCTTTATCCAAGGTGCTTTACATTCACACACACATACATAGATGGCGACGGAAGCCATGCAAGGTACCAACCAGCACATCGGGATCAATTTGGGGTTCAGTGTATTGCCCAAGGACACTTTGACATGTAGACAGGAGGAGCCGGGATTCGAACCGCCGACCCACGGATCATTGGACGACCTGCTCTACCTCCTGAGCCACAGTCGCCCGGGTTGGCTGATAAAAATGGGGCAAGTGAAGAAGAGGAGGAAGTTTATGGATACAGTGAGAGAAGACATGCAGGTGGCTGGAGTGACAGAGGAAGAGGCAGAAAACAGAACTTACTTCATAATAGGATTCCAGGTGAAACATCAGCTCCGACAGGGTGTCCTCTGACTTGAGCCACATTTGGCTAGTTATCCGAGTGGAGTTATCCGGTTGGCAAGGATTGGGTTGTCAAGGATTCTGCAATGGGTTGTTTTTGCTGCTTGACGTCTTCAATTTTTGCCTGGATAGCAAAGAAAATGGCAATAAAATAGTAAACTAATAAACTGCAGTCGGTATTTTACCCATTGACTAGAGCCCTGTAATTAACATATAAACTCACCTAAGAAAGAAACACTTGTGAGTAAGGCTAGCAAAAAAAGGGCCACCTATGGGTTGAAATAATTGTTAGTCATCATCATTTTTCGACCGCTGCCAAGATCATGGATTTCACAATGCCACACCAGACTTTCCGGTCCTTCATTGCCATCCCCAGTTCCTGCTTACTATGCATGGGTCCCTAGTGATGCCACGGTCTCTCGTTTGACTTGAGGATTGAAGGATCGTTTCTGTAGTCAGGAGAAATCCACACCAAAACACATCAGCCTATAATCCTGTTCCAACATACATGTTTGCTTTGAATTGTTTCATAAATGACCCCTGTTCTTAATTGTTCCTATCCCACCCAGTGGCTCCCCACATTAAAATGTAGCTAAAATGCTAGAAGGCTAGTTGTCTTCATTACAGTAGGTATTTTAATAGCTCTAAATCTTTTTTTCCACTCCCCAAATCTGTTAATATTGTCCTGGTACTTACACATGCATGTTGGCCCCTAGGCCAGCCCTTGGTAGAACAGCTTCTACTGTACCTACGGGAAATCAGTATTTGTAGTCAGTCATTTGTAGTTGGTCAGTCAGTTTGCCTTTAACCCTAACCCTAACCTTAACCCTAACCCTGTGACAATGCATTGTTTTTTATTAGTTCAAGGATCATTTTAAGGTTCATTTTGCCATTTCGCATGTTGTTTTATATGTTTCATTCGCTGTTTTGATCACTTTAGAGTTGGTTTGTATTTTAGTGATAATGCATAGTATTACATTTGTTTTATTAGTTCTGATGATGATGATGATCACTTAAGTTTGTTATTTCACATATCTTGCGCAACACGCTAAACCCATCTTTTGTTTTATACGTTTCATTTGCCGTTTTGATCACTTTGTGTATAGTGTGTGTAGTGTCGCATATTCACATTTAAGCATTAACACACACCGAACACAGGGCTGCCTTGTGATGCCTGGAGATTATTCTGCTCCCTAATGGCAATGCCTGACTAAATCACATAGTCTTTCAGGTTAGCAGGCTGCTGTCTGTTTCTTTGTGGACGAAGAAGAGCCCTGGTTGGAACTGCAACTGAAGTCGCTTGGATGTGTGACCCGTTAGTCCCAAGTCCAGACTGTGGCTGTATCCTTCTGTGTCTGTTAGCGTCCACTCTACCTTTCTCCTTCCTTGCAGCATCAGTAGAGCGTATGGCAGAGTCATCCGCTTGCTGGTTAACAGAGAACTCAGGCAACTTGGTTCTGATCTGGTGTCCGAACTGCATCTCCGCTGGACTACGTCCTGTAGTACAATGAGGGGTACTCCTGTAGGCCATAAGAAATGTCTGCAGTTCAGTGCGCCAGTTCTTTCCTTCAGCATGAGCCGTGCGTATGCGCCTTGCAGAGTGTTTTGTTTACCATGGGTATATCTTATTTACCACGGGTACATCTTTATTTACCATGGGTATATCTTATTTACCACGGGTATATCTTATTTACCACGGGTACATCTTTATTTACCATGGGTATATCTTATTTACCACGGGTATATCTTATTTACCACGGGTATATCTTATTTACCACGGGTATATCTTATTTACCATGGGTATTGGACACTAACAGACAACCTTTCCATCCTTGCTGCTTGATGATCTGCTGCTTCCGTTGCCCTTGCAATTTCTTGTAGAGTAGCAAGAGTCAAATCCTTTTCGCGCAGCAGCCGCCTCCGCAACGCATTGGAATTGCACATGTCAATCACTTGATCCCGTACAAAATCATCTCGGCTGTTACCGAATTCACACGTAGCGGCCAACTTCTTTAATGTGCACACGAAACTGTCCACCGCTTCTCCTTGTGAGTGTTCTGCTTGCCTGAACATGTGTCTCTCGTAGGGAATATTCTTCTGCGGTGTGAAGTGTGCATCCAGCTTGTCCACGGCCAGATCATAATTACTGTCGTCTCCCGTACCATCCAACGTGGAGAAAATGTCCTGTACATCCGAGCCAGCTAAATGCAACAGAAATGCTCTCTTCCTTGTCGCAGCAGTTATTCCCGCTGCCGTGACATAAAGCTTGAATCCTTTTATCCATTTCTCCCACCGAACTCCAACGTTGGCTGGGTCAGTGACATCAAAGGGTGGAACCGCAGGCAAACTCAGAGACATTGTTTCTCAGAGTTTAACTTTCTTGCTTTTCGCAAAACTCTTGTAGACTAATCCACTTTCTTGTTAAAAGTCCACAACGAGCAGGATATTTTCCTCGTCGCCAAATGTAGTGTCGCATATTCACATTTAAGCATTAACACACACCGGACACAGGGCTGCCTTGTAGTCTTTACTCGTTCACTTCCATGAATACAATCCAGTCACGTTGCAGAGGTTCTGAAATACGTGCCCATAGACGAGGTGGTGCTAGATTTTATCAACAAAGCACACATGTCTGGAGAGCAGCCGGAGCTATGGCGCACAATGAACATCGTTCCAGTACCAAAGTCAGGTGACCTCACCAAGACGGACAACTACCGTGGCATCAGCCTGAGCTCACAAGTTGCCAAGACCGCTAACAGGATGATCCTCAATCGTCTTAGACCAATCTTAGACCCTCTACTGAGAAACTCACAGAACGGCTTCCGCCCGGAACGAACAACAGTCGGGCAGATACTGGCACTGAGGAGGATATTGGAAGGGGTAAGGGAGCGCAACCTGTCAGCGGTGATCACATTCATCGACTTCCAAAAAGCTTTCGACACCATCCACCGTGGGAAACTCCAGAAAAGTTCGTCCAGATGATAGAGTCAAGCTACAGCCAGACTAGAGCCAAGGTCCAAACCTGCGACGGAGACACCAAAGAATTTGAAATTCTTGCAGGCGTCCTACAAGGTGACACTCTTGCTCCCTTCCTGTTCGTCGTAGTGATGGATCATGCACTGAGACTTGCAATCAATGGCAGAGAGGAGGCGCTGGGGTTCACTCTGGTCCCGAGGAAGTCAAGGCGAGTACACCCCATCATGGTCACTGACCTCGACTATGCAGACGACATCGCCCTAACCTCGGATACAGTCGAGAAAGGAACGGAGCTACTACTGGCAGTAGAAAAGGAGTGCAGGAAGATCGGCCTCAAGCTCAATGCCAAGAAAACAAAGGTAATGACATTCAACACCGAGGACAAAACCTTTGCCACTGCAGACGGGACGGTGCTCGAGCAAGTCGAGGACTTCAAGTACCTCGGGGCCTGGACTGCCTCAACTGAACAGGATCTGAAGGTTCGGAGAGCACTTGCCTGGAAAGCCTTGCACGGGATGAGGAGAGTGTGGAAATCAGACATGGGAGAAGACCTTAAGAGGCGGCTGTTCATAGCTACTGTGGAGTCAGTACTGCTGTATGGGGCCGAGACATGGACCCTCACAGTACAACAGGAAAAAGCCCTGGATGGAGTCTACACAAGAATGCTACGAATGGCACTAGGTGTCACATGGACGGACCGCATCAGAAATGTGGACCTCTATGGGGACCTACCACGTGTCACGGACAAAGTCAGAGAGAGAAGGATGAGGCTGGCAGGGCACTGCGTCAGGCACCCAGAACTTGAGGCAAGTAAATTGACCCTATGGGAGCCAACCCAGGGCAAAGCCAGGAGGGGAAAGAAGCGTACCACCCATGTAGACGTGCTGCGGCGCGACAGCTTGGCTGACAACACCGCAGAGCTCAAGAACCTGATGTTGGATAGGAATTTGTGGAGAGCAGCGATCCAGGAATCCCGAGTTGGTGTTGGCTAGACCTCAGTCTCGCAGTACTACCGTTAGTTCACATATTTGCAAATGTAACAGTCATGTATATTAACACTTTTCTTGCGCAACATGCTAAACCCATCTTTTGTTTCATACGTTTCATTCGCCATTTTGATCACTTTTAGGACTTACGGGGTTTTGGAGTGATGTGGAGTCCCTGGCTTGCTGGGGCTGGGAAACTGAGGCACCATGTTAATGGTGCCTGTTCCCTGTTATTGTTTTGCATTGTAGTGGTGGAATATTTTTTAAATCAAGCACAAATGTTAAAGATTAAATTAGGACCAGTAGTGTATACATATTAAATAAGTATAAAATGCAGTGCAGTGTATTACAATCGAGTACCATATTAAAGATATTAAAACATGTATTTATTGTGTTAGTTTAAAAAGTAAACTCAATATATCATTTAAGAACATATATTCAGTCATTGTTGTACAATCAATAAGACAAGTTAAAACTAAGCATTTATTTATAATTTCAGTTTGTTTTAGCTAGTTTTGTAAACAGTTTGAATTAGTTGTCATTATTCATTACAACCTTCATTTAATTCAGATCATATATTGTTTTAATTATTTTTTAGCTTTGTTTAGTAGTTAAAGTATTGAAATACTAATGCCTTCGTGAACACTGTAGTAGGCTGGTATTATTTGAACAGATTCATTCTCAATATCTTTAACATATACATGGTCAATCAAGGTACCATTTTCTGTTGTTGAACTTTTTACACATTGTCTGTATCCATGTTGATTCATCAAATTGACAATGGTAGAAGATTTAAATAGATCTTCATTGAAATCTCCCATTATTGCTTTCCCTCCAGAGTATGAATCCAATTCTTGAACAAGTTTCACCAAATTTGTACGAAATAAGTCTATTTTATATGAATTGGGTCTATACAAAATAGCAGCTGTCAGATTAACCCGTGGAACATTAAACATCAAACACTCCAAGTTTGAGCTTTGTGGATTGATTATATGAATTGTGTCATTAATGCAATGATATATTCCAACTCCACCTCTTATCTGACGTTTTAAATCCGTAAACATTGGATCACTGTTATCGTAGCAATTTGATCTCGGATTGTGTTGAAATGTAAAACCTGGCAAATCAAGATCATTGGCTGTGTCATCAGAAGTTAACCATGTTTCTGTCAAACAAATGCAATTGGCTTTTTTTAGCATATGATGTGCTTGAACATCTGGAAAATGTGCTTTTAGTCCCTGAACATTGTGCAGAACAATTGTGAATGCGATTGTAGGGTTTTCTTTGGGAATAATGAAGTCCAGCATGTTTTGAATTGCCATGTCAATTTTGTCATTGCAATATATGACTGAATCCTTAAAATCTTCAATAATGAGGCCACTGAGAGTTCTTACACGACTTAATGCAACATATGCTTGTCCCGGTGCAAATATTTTTTTCAATGACACCACAGCATTATCAACTGTCAAACCTTGTACTTTATGGACTGTGCACGCCCACGCTAATCTCAGAGGAAATTGACGTCTTACTCCACCACAATTTGTCACTTGGTCTTCTTGTGGTTTGATTATCGTTACATTTTGTCGAGTCTTTGATCTTTGAATTTGTCCTACTTTTGCATCATCAAATACAACATGAATATCAGAAGGAAATGAACTATCAGGTGAGAGTGTGATATGGACGACGGTTCCAAAAGCACCATTTACAAGACCATCTGAAACATCAATATTCTTCTTGAGCATAACTCTAGCACCTACACCAATATTTACAACTTGTGACAAACAAGAATTAAATACTTTTTTATGGTGACCGTTTTTCTTTTCCATCCTTCCAGTTTTTGGGTTTCTTTCAAAATCGTCAGCCTCTATAACAATTGTATCTGGACAATGTTCAAGCAACATTTCAATGTTGAATGTGTCAACTTCGCTATTGGTAGCAAATATGTGGATTGCATTAGATTTCTCGCCAGTTTCACGTTGTTTTATCAAAAGTAGATCTTTGACATTGAATGGTTCTTTCTTTTGATGTGTTCTGAAGCGATTTAGTGTTTCCGCAAATATTGGATCTTTTTGTCTCACAATCTTAGTTAGGTTTGCAATCATAAAAGTAGTCCACAAATTAACTCCTGTCCCTTCTGCATATAAAGCTATGCCTTTCACAGGAGACAACTGATAAAAATCCCCAACTGCAATTATGTTCACTTTTCCAAAGAGGGAATAGTCACCAGTCTGTTTGATTTGTCTTAATCTCCCATGTATGTAGGCTAGAAGACGATGGTCCACCATAGATATTTCGTCAATGATTAATATTTCTACATTACCCAGTTTGGCACGTAGGGAATTAATTTTATCATCACCAAGAGGTACATATGGTAATGTGTTATTGACACCAATGGAAAAGGTATTGTGTATGGTTGAAGAACCAATGTTGTATGCAGCCACACCAGTTGGAGCCGTTAACAGAACCGTGACATCATCAGGATTTATAGAAGTTTGAGACAAGAGTCTGCTACATTCATACTGTATAGCTTTGAGTAAATGTGTCTTCCCTGTGCCTGCACCTCCAGTCACAAATACATTAAACGGTTCTGGATTTTCCCCATGGATTTTCTGTAAGCACCAGTTACGTATTTTGTAAAAGATATTTGATTGTTCTTCATTTAAAGATCTCATTAGATTTAATGCATCTTCTCTGCGCAAATGAGCATTATGCGGGTCAATTGTGCAAATGTTTTGTGTATTTGTATTTAAATCAGGGATCTTTTCGACATCATCTTCATCATCGTCATTAACTTCATCTTTCCTTAGATCGAGACATTCTAACCGTTCTTTTTCAGATTCAGGACATAATTGAGCCCAAGCATCTTCCAAATCACCTACTTGCTCCAAAAGCTCTTGTGCTTCATCAATTTGGTCACTTTCTTTTTCATAAAGACATCTGTTGGTCTCAACAATTGATTTTACCGTCTGTAAATCACCGTCAGCATTTCTTACTGAAGCGAGATTATAAAAATCTTCAAATGATTCAAAAGGTGGAGGTTTTAACTGTGAATCTTCACGATATGGCAAGAAAAGTTGCAGAATAGACTCGTAGTATTTTTCTGGATCTTTTGTCGGAGAGAATCTTGGATACCTCACCACTGCGGCTTGTGTTTGGATCCGTTTTTTCACACGTCCCAAATTGTTGTTTAGTTCAAATGTAGATGTAGATTGCTCTGATTTGGACAGCACTCTGTATTCTGAAGTAAATGTGGCAAGACATAAATGTTCAAAATCTTGAGTTTCTGGTCTGCTTTTATATCTGTCTGCAAGACTAATCATCCATATGCTTGAGTCATCATTGGTGTCCTGTGATATTTGGTTCTGCAATACTTTCAAAGGTTTAGTCATTCTAACTGCATCTCCAATAGGAATAAATTGAACTTTACGAGAACATTCCTTCAAATGCATGTTTGTTAGTCTATACACAGCCTCTTGTGCACTAACTTCTCTATTGTGAAGATAAACAGCTCCAAGTTTTTGAAAAGCCTCTTTAGCATTGACATTTCCATCCAGACTTTCTTTTTGTGTTTTATCAAGCAACATTCCCATGTTACGTTCAGATTTTGATATGTAGGTGATTATGTATACAACAACTGCGTATGCATCAGTAATGAATTGAAGGTCCATATTAGCGTTCCAGCTAGATAACAAGTCTCTGTTGTATTGATTTACCCAAGTTCCATTAGGTGAACGTTTCAAAACAACACTCGTCTTGTGAGAAACTCTATTGTATGCCAATTCAAATATTTCTTGATTTATACCAACGTCATCAAATAACTCTTCTGTTGATTCATATTTAGTGTCAGGATTTGATAATGCCGTTTTCACCTTTTCAAGAATATTTAAAGCTTCATCTCTTTTCAAGACAAACTCATCATCTTTTTTGTGTGAATCATCATTATTATCATCAACATCTTTTTGAACATCCTCTTCGTCACTTTTCTTTTTCTTTGGTCGGCTAATGAATGTTTGACAAGAAATTGGCCTAGGAAAATTAAATCGGCATGTAGTTTTGTTTTTTCTGCACGTCTTTGAATGTCTAGTGCTATGCTTTTGAACACTGTTAACAACCTCATACAATTTTTCATCATTCTCGTCTGGCATCTCACACGTTACATATTTGTCCACAAATGCAACAACGTCTTCATCTGAATCTTTATCTATTTGTGGAGCATCTTTAACCCACAACAAACCATGAACATGTGCACTTCCCCGTTGTTGGAATTCCACACGATAAAAATGATCAGTTACATGTCCAATAGGTGCAGCGGTAGATAATACAACATTCTTTAAATACTCGTGCCATCGATGGTCAAACATTCTTGCTGCTGTGACTGGGTTACGTTTTAGTAAGCCACATTTTTCTAACCAATTAAGTTGTTCCACATCAATCTGCTTTCCTTCTTGAAGCATAAGTGCTTTCAACATTTCTGGCCATCTCATATCTGCAGAACTAAATGAGCAAAACCAGGTAGGAAGACCAAGCTGTCTTAGCATTGCAAAAAGATCTTTTTGTACACACTGCCAAAATGGTGGACTTCCACGAATATTCCGAAGATACTTGTACCCTTCATTGTGATGCAAGATTCTCCTTAATGATTCAGTATCTTTTAACATATCAGCTGTGATATGCGCTGGAACCTTTTTGCCATCTCCCTTTCTCATAGCTATAGATACACTAGACACAACTTGTTCCAGTTCAGATATGTATTGAGCGTAAAATATATAATCTACACTATTTGCAAATCTTCCATCAGCATTTAAGATTCTGTTGTTTAGGTACTTTGAAAGTGTTATTCTCATTAGTCTGTCATCATGAAATGTAGGAGCACCTTTTGGAAACAAAACTGGAAAACATTTAGCTTCATTTGTTTTATCCATCAATAGTCTGACGGGATTGTTGCCTTCTGCAGGAGCCACCGATATTACACTGTCAAAGTGCTGATCTAGAATATCTTGTGCCAAGTCAACAGGCTGAAGACAAGTATCAAAACACGCTCCATTCTGTTGTTCTGTATAGGTTAAATCTTCATCATGTTCCGTTTCATCTACATTGCTTGCGTCATCTGCATTTTCAATTGTTTGTTCTCCTTCCTCAATAACATCAGTGTCATTACTTTGACTTAAAGGGTTTATCCAATCTGTATTGATTTCTGTGTCAGCATAGAAGGGATTGTGTTTAATCAGGTATCGCAAGGCATTTTTTACATGATCTGTATGAACATATTCATAATTATAATGTCCTTTATATGTAATTTTGCGTTTCAGTTTTACTCGTATCATCATGTCATCACAATCGTTTCTTGGTAGAACATTTGTCACATGGCTTAAGTTAGAAGGTACACAAACTACTGGTCCATGACATCCGTTTTGACCTCCTTTGGGTAATGCAACTACTTTGAGAAATGGAATATGTTTAGCCGTCAGATGAGTTTCCAAACTATTAAGACATTTTAATTCTGGTGCTATTGGTTCTAGATGTAGATTGTTTAATACACTTTGTTCTGGCATTTTACCCTTTAATATCTTTCTATTGCACGTATGACAAATCCATAGTTTAGCAGCTGATCCTTGTGACATTACACAATTAGGTAAACAGTTACCATTGCATTCATGCAAATATGTGTGAGTAATGCATTTGTCTGCTAAGAATCTGATATCGTCTTTCTCCTCATAGGAAGGTTTATTACACTCAAGGACCTGCTTTCGGAAAAGTTGACGATGGCAGACAGAGCAAACAAATTGAGGGCCTGTACGAATGTTTTTGTGGAATGTTTTAATAGCAACATCAATGTCAGTTTGCTGCAACGTATTTTTTATATAGTTCTCGTGTGCTCTCATATTTACATCTGCTTTGAACTCTGGTTCAGTAGCATATTTGATTTTGATGTTTTTAATTTTGTTAGTACAATAGACTTCATCATTGTGGTATCGGAAATGATCATCATCAATTTTTGCTTTTTTATGCATTTCATCTGTTTCATATCTGTGTTGTTTAGAGTCTAGAATTCTTTGTTTATGCACTTCATCTGTGTCATATCTGTGTTGTTCATAGTCTATTTTTGTTTTTTTATGCATTTCATCTGTTTCATATCTGTGTTGTTTAGAGTCTAGAATTCTTTGTTTATGCACTTCATCTGTGTCATATCTGTGTTGTTCATAGTCTATTTTTGTTTTTTTATGCATTTCATCTGTTTCATATCTGTGTTGTTTAGAGTCTAGAATTCTTTGTTTATGCACTTCATCTGTGTCATATCTGTGTTGTTCATAGTCTATTTTTTCTTTTTTATGCACTTCATCTGTGTCATATCTGTGGTGTTCATAGTCTATTTTTGTTTTTTTATGCACTTGATCTGTGTCATATCTGTGTTGTTCATAGTCTATTTTTGTTTTTTTATGCACTTCATCTGTGTCATATCTGTGTTGTTCATAGTCTATTTTTGTTTTTTTATGCACTTCATCTGTTTCATATCTGTTTTGTTCATAGTCTATTTTTGATTTTTTGAACACTTGATCCTTTTCATATCTGTCTCTTTCTTTCTCGGATTTTGATTTATTGAAACTTGTGTCATGTGGTCTTTTTCTTAGTTGCACTGTACTTTTTTCGTCTGTATTTGTACATATACCTGCACAACAAATGTGATCATCCTTACTTTTAACACATGTTACAACATCATAATGATTTCCATTAGTGTTGTTTAAATATATTGCTTGAGATCTCTGATTGAGTACGTCAACACTTCTACTTGCATGACAACTGGGGAAAATATTCCATATAACACTATTAAATGTCATAATAGTGGTTTGCAAGAAGTCTGCAGCTGCAAAGATTTCAAGTTCAGTAGCCCATGTTCCTGAATAATTCATTCGTGATTTAGTCAGGTATTGCTGCATCGATCCATAACCTTCTCTCAGATACTGTTGAAATGTTGATGGATTGTTGGAAATATGTTTAAATATAGCATGACGGATTTTTAAATGTTTATTTTCATTACCACAGATCACAAAGGACAATGCTCTGAAGAAGCAGTTCCCGTCACTTTTGATTCCTTTATTCTCACAAGGATTACCCATTGGTGTGAAGTCCATGCTTTGTTCTACAGTTTTCAAACTTTCATTGCTGATATTTAATTGAGAACACAAGATGTCCTGATCCACAGATCCAAGTGGTTTAAAAGACAATTTAGGTGTTACGGCATCAGTAATGACAACATCATCTGTTATTTCACCACTGTCAACATCATGTATGGTAGTAGTATTGTGGTATTGGGAATTATCTTCCATCTTTTGTTCTTTAAATACTTGATCGTTTTCATACCCATCTCTATCATTTTCACATTTTGACTTATTGGGTCTGTTCTGCTTGAAACTTGTGTTGTATGACATTTTATTTTGTTGCATTGTACCATTTTCTCCTGCTGTGTTTTTACATATGCCTGCACAGCTAATTTGATCATGCTTACTTTTAACACATGTTACAACATCATAATGATTTCCATTAGTGTTGTTTAAATATACTGCTTGACAATTGTGAGAAAGTATCACATTTCTTGCATGACAACTGGGGAAAATATTCCATATACCATTATTAAATGTCATAATAGTGGTTCGCAAAAAGTCTGCAGCTGCAAAGATTTCAAGTTCGGTAACCCATGTTCCTGAATAATTCATTCGTGATTTAGTCAGGTATTGCTGCATAGATTCATAACCTTCTCTCAGATACTGTTGAAATGTTGATGGATTGTTGGAAAGATGTTTAAATATAGCATGACGGATTTTTAAATGTTTATTCTCATTACCACAGATCACAAAGGACAATGCTCTGAAGAAGCAGTTCCCGTCACCTTTGATTTCTTTATTCTCACAAGGATTACCCATTGGTGTGAAGTCCATGCTTTGTTCTACAGTTTCAAGACTTTCATTACTGATTTTGAATTGAGAACACAAGACGTTCTGATGCACAGACCTAAGTGGCTTAAAAGACAATTTAGGTGTTATGGTATCAGTAATTATAACATCATCTGTTATTTCACAACTGTCATCATACATTGTACTAGTAGATGGCTCAATTATCAAATGAGGCTTTGGGGTATTAACCGTTGTACGTGTACTTTTCAACACAGTACTGTAGAGTGGTTGAGTAGTAGAGACACATGTGTTCATAAATGGCTCATGTTCAAAGTATTGTTCTGTGTTGTCATGCATCACAATTGTTTTCACTCCAGTCACTTCAAATGGCTCATAATCTGCCTTTAAGGATTGTGCAACTTGCCAGATGTTTCCAATCAATTCTACAATGTTAGAATGATATACTAAAACACTTTTTCCATTTTCATCAAAAAGCCCTTCACAACTACGTGCATGAGAGTCAATTACAGCATACCAGCCATTCTTTCTGACAATTGCACAAGTAAAGCCCTTCAAGGTTAATAAACATGCATCAAAATCTGAAAAAACTCTTTGTATTGCCTCATCCAATGGAAACAGTACGTCCTGCCATTCTTTATCATATTGGTCAATACCAACACAACCACCAAAGACCTTACTATACTCTATTGATATGGGCATATTCCACAGTACATGTTTCTTAGGCAATTCATCAATTGCAACATACCCACTTTTAGATGAAATTCTACATGCTTGACTCATTGAATCATACAGTGCATTCCCATGACATAGAATGTCATCAAGGTCCTTTGGTTTCCAGGTAAAGATATCTGTAATCTTACTCATGATTATTGCAGTCAGACTGTTTGGAACACATTGCTTTCCAGCATATAGACCAAATTGTTGATGACCTTGATGGAATGAACCATGAACATAAGGTACTTGGGGGGAATCAATGATAGTGCTTTGTAACAACGTACAATCTAAGGAGTCATGATCAGGAGTATAGCCAGAGAGTTGGTCAGGAGTATAGCCAGAGAGTTTGTCAGAGTTTCTATCAGAGTCTTTTCCACAGTTTGTCATCATATCTGGTCCGATATGTAAAGTTGATACATTTTGAGTATGTACAAACTCGGTAACCTGTTTTATCAAGCACGGTTTTGGGACATGAGCTGTTGTACATGTACTTTTCAACATAGCACTGTAGAGTGGTCGACTAGTAGAGGCACTTGTGCTTGCACATGGCTTTTGTTCACAATGTTGTTGTTGTTGTTCTGTGTCATCCATCACACTTGCTTTGACTCCAGTCACTTCAAATGCCTTACCATCTGCACGCAAAGATTGTGCAAGTTTTGAGATGTTTCCAATCAATTCCACAAGGTTAGAATGATATACTAAAACACTTTTTCCATTTCCATCAACAAGCCCTTTATAACTACGTGCATGGGAATCAAATACAGCATACCAGCCATTCCTTCTGACAATTGCACAAGTATAGCCATTCAAGGTTAATAAACATGCATCAAAATCTGAAAAAACTCTTTGGATCGCCTCATCCAATGGAAACTGTACGTCCTGCCATTCTTTATCATATTGGTCAATACCAACCGAACCACAAAAGATCTTACCATACTCGATTGATATGGGCATATTACACAGTACATGTTTCTTAGGCAATTCCTCAATTGCAACATATCCACGTGTACATGAAATTCTACATGCTTGACTCATTGAACCATACAGTGCATTCCCATGACATAGAATCTCATCAAGATCCTTTGGTTTCCAGGTAAAGACATTTCTAATTTCACTCATGATTATTGCAGTCAGACTGTTTGGGACACATTGCTTGCCACCATATGAACCAAATTGTTGATGAGCTTGATGGAATGAACCACAAACATAATGTACTTGAGGATTACTTACTTGAGGATTACTTACTTGAGAATTACTTACTTGACAGTTTTCACCAGAGTTCTTTCCAAAGTTTTCATCAGAGTTTTTCAAGTTTTTCAAGTTTTTCAAGTTTTTCTCAGAGTTTTCATAGTTTTTCATAGTGTTTTCATAGGTTTTTGGTTTTTTTTCTGCGGGTAGCTGCGAACCACTGTGAACCTCGTGAAATTGGTTGTCATGTTTTTTACGCGGTTGGCTAACCTCGTGAACTTTTTGAGGAAGTTCAACCTCAGTCTTGCTAAAGTCAGTAGTCTTCGATGGTTCAATTTTGCGAGGATGCAAATCAACTTTATCAGAAGATGGAACCTCACTAATTGCGGCATCTTTAGTCAGTAAGTCAGTGTCCAAGTCTGTGTCAAAAGAAGAAAAAGAACAAAGATTACGCAATGCTGGAATTGTACAAGGATGCACAACCTCGTGAATATGGTCACGAGGATGAACCTCATTCACAGCATCCTCAGTCAGAGACGTAACGATCAGACTTTTTTGAGATTCACAGTGGAACTTATGAATGTGGTTGTCATGTTTTTTACGCGGTTGGCTAACCTCGTGAACTTGTTGAGGAAGTTCAACCTCAGTCTTGTTAAAGTCAGTAGTCTTCGATGGTTCAATTTCGCGAGGATGCAAATCAACTTTATCAGAAGATGGAACCTCACTAATTGCCGCATCTTTAGTCAGTAAGTCAGTGTCCAGGTCAGTGTCAAAAGAAGAAAGATTACGCAATGCTGGAATTGGACAAGGATGCACAACCTCGTGAATATGGTCACGAGGATGAACCTCATTATTCACAGCATCCTCAGTCAATGGGCAGTCGGCCCCTTTTTTCTTTATCGCATCATACCGCCACTTACCTTTCTTTCTAGGCATCTCTCACTCGCTCTCTCTCGCTCTCTCACTCGCGCTCTCTCTCGCTCTCTCTTTCGCTCTCTCTCGCTCTCTCTCTCTCTCTCTCGCTCTCTCTCTCGCTCTCTCTCTCGCTCTGTTGTCTGAAAAACACAAATATAGATTGTTATTTTATCAATTACCTAAATGCATCATACTGAATGTAATTCAGAGTTGAAGGCACTTAAGCACAACTGGCAGGGAGGTGAGGGCATTTGAACATGGGGCCAAATATGTATTTTTTATAGAATTTTAGAGCGATTTAAAAAAATATTTACTATCGTTCTACTACACCCAATGACATTACATCTGGCCACAAAAGATCACAGAATCTACTGAATGTGAAGGAGAAGTCAAACTGACATATTGAGCCTATGGCATCCCCCTATTGTACCCCCTTCACATTCAGTAGATCCTGTGATCTTGTGGCCAGATGTAATTTCCTGGGGTCTAGTAGGAATATAGTAAATAAATAAAAATCGCTATACAATTTTGTAAAATAATTCATATTTATTCCCATGTTTGAATGCCCCCACCCCCTGTAAAAAATTGCTAAAATGAAAGAAAGCAAGAAATGAAAATAAAATAACTGATCTTTTACTTTCTCTAATAACTTAAAACATGAACCTTGGTTGGAAAAAAAAAACGTTGTCCTTTAAGTGGCATGCTGGAAAAAAAGCAAATGAAAACCTTCCAACGGCACAGACCTAAATACTAGCTGATGAATCTGAAACGTGATTTGGCCTTTAATTCAGCCTGGAAAATGAGCCGCTGATTATATAGGCCAATACAAAAAATAATCTTATTTTATTTATTTATCTTCCTAAAACGGGCAGCCTGTTTTGGCCTGGATTGGCTGTTCAGGAGTTGTCCTAGATTTCCCATTATTCTGTTAGATTTTATTTAAATCTTAAACTTGAGATATTTCATTCAAATAAATAATAACTTGACATTTTATCATCTACTCAGACTAACATTGGAAAAATCATAGAATCAAAGTCTCCTTTGATATGCCCATGGTGCACATGGGTCTACTGCAGCTTCAAGTTTGTTTTCATGTGATAAGATCAAACCTGTCCCAAGCCACAGCCCCTGGACTGCATACATGTTTTAATGATGAATGTCATTGGTATGCATTGTGCAACTTTCTTTCCAGCCTTACATGGCAGTACATAAACATCTTTGTTGGAATTAACTCATAGATTAGCAAACACTGCCATCTAGTATTCAAATTTGGACATACATTTGATAGTATTAGTGTTTGGATTTTTTTTACCCATTACACATCATTGGCAAGAAAGGAGTTAAAGGCATAGTTCAGATTTTTTGAACTTAAGATGTATGAAATACTTGCCATTAATATAGTGGTTGCAACTGTATTAATTTATTGCCCGAGTCCCATGGTGGGAGTTCTGCTCTGGTTTTGGTCAATATTAAGTAGTTCCGGTCATTTTGTGGGGGGCACTGGGGCCACGCAGTAAAAGTAAATTAATCCACAAAACGAACGTAATTTGTATTGTTGACCTATTTCTAAAATATTAGCGCGACTTTCGTTCAACTTTGACCCCTCTATCACATGGAACTATTTTTTGGGCGTAGTGATATGGACACAAAAAACATAGTTCTGTGTGATAGAGGGGTAAAAAAAGAACGGAAGTTGCACTAATATTTTAGAAATAGGTCAACAATACAAATGACGTTAGTTTTGTGGATTAATTTACTTTTACTGCGTGGCCCCCAGTGCCCCCCACAAAATGACCGGAACTACTTGATATTTCACCAAAACCAGAGCAGAACTCCCACCACGGGACTCGGGCAATCAATGAATACAGTTGCAACCACTATATTAATGGCAAGTATTTCATACAACTTAAGTTCAACAAATCTGAACTATCCCTTTAAGACAAAATGATCATTTCTACAACATCCACAATTGTGGATGTTATGTTGCTTACAAACAAGAACCAACAAAATGATAATTTATACAAGAACCAATTTACACGGTCAAAATCTGTCATAGTTTTAATTTGCAACAATGTAAATTATATAAATTAAGCATAAAATAATCTGGTTTACTACAGTGTGTTTGTATGAAGTGTTACTCAGAGTGTATCTCATCTTATTTTTTTCATTCAACACGGGCAGCTTGAGTCTGAACCACCCTTTTATCTTCAAAATTCAAATATAGCAATAGCCAAATAAATTATGGCAATTTCAATGCTTCAAAACAAGAGCCTACACATCAATGTTACAATTACTGTTACTATGTGATTCATAAAATTAACAACTTCAGGCTGCACTCACATATTTTGTCCATGTTCTGGGTTCTGTCTGTGTTTGATGGCAACATGAATGCATTCCAAAGGAAGTTGTGGTTTGACCAAACATTTGTTTGATGGAGGGAGGGGGGCAGAACACAGCCATCAAGCAAAACAAAAATGTTTGGTGAAGCCATGCTAGTTCCATTGGAAAAGCATTGGGGTGGCTATCAAACACATACAAGACACGACAAAACACATGTTCTTAATCTACTTTTAACATTATAGCTTGAAAGTAGTTAATTCCACAATTCATAGGTGATACTTTACACACATTTGTTCCTACCAAACATATCACTTGTTAGTAGGAGCCAACAGCAAACTTACCTATTCATGCAAAGAATAGCCCTAGTGGTGAGGGGCCTACACTGTAGGCTAAATGGGTATTTGGTGAAATCAAAGACATTATATAACAAGAGAGGATCTCCCATTAGGTCCCATAGTAACAACCAGCTCCCAGTGCCTCCGCCATTTTGGAGTGATGAGGAAACTTCCAGTGTCTTATTTACTTGTTTATTTCTCATATTTATGAACAGATCAAATCAGACATTGGTAACATATTCATTCAAAATGTCAGCATTATGTGCGTGTTTGAGGCATTGCATTAACATTAATTCAGATTATCAGTATGTGCTTATACTGCCATCTTGGAGTGATGCACAATCTAGTGGTGATTCCAAAAGGAATTTCTTGTCTTTGTTATATACTCTCTTTGGTGAACCCATGTGTGAAAGACCCATGTAGCTACCCTTAGCAAAGCCTGAACAAAAGGAACAATTCATGCCGTATGCTGCATGTGGAATGGTATCCAAAAACAAGTAACTTATTTTAAGTTAGTGTCAGTAAAGAATATTGTAATGTTTCTATCTATTAATGAAGAAACTTGGGTTCTTGCAATGTCACTTTATTTGGCAGCATCGAGGTCATATCTAAGGACCTGGAAATGTTTGTAGGTGTGGTCTGGGATATAGCTGTGGCATAGTCATCATTGCCATCTAGTGGCTGTTATAAATCACATCACATCACATCACTCCAAATATTTTTCAAAACAAAGTTATGGAGAATATATGATCAGTCTTGTTTGTAGTGTGAAACTATGCTTACCTCTAGACAAGCAGAATTATCATAGCTGAATGGATAGAGGGGCCACCTGGATATACAAAGGGTCCCAGGTTCAATTCCTGATCACCACATCAAGGTGTTAATGTGGAAGCTCATTTATCCATGTTCATAAATAAATAATGTGAGCTTGTTTCAAGCCAAAACATAACAGTGTAAAAAGTACAAATTCAGTTTATCTGTCTGTGGGTGTAGACTTACCTCTTGTTCATCAGATGATGGGAGCAACTGTTATGGTGATTGAAATGTAAATTTGAGCATCAACATATACTTTGAGCACCAAAGCACAAGTACTCAAACATATAGAAATTAGCAGATCTACATCACAGATGGGCTTTGTATACACCAGACTTTAAAGTTATTGATCTCACTGATATAGCCCACAGGGCGTTCAACAGCCCTCATCAGGCTGACTATACAGTGTCTTCAGATAATTTCAAGATGTAGTTGTTAGGCTGACTTCTACAGTAATTTGTGTAGGCAGTGAAAAAAAATTAGACTTATTACACTATTACACTAAATACACTATTTCAGTTACTAGTATCTCTATTATTGTGATGCCATGTCCTAGTGCCTGATGGGTCAAATGTAATCTACTTCAATATTTATATAGTTGAGTCATCACAAATCTTGCAGCACACAATGGATACACTGAGTTGTCTTTACCGGGATTTGAACACACAACCTTGTGGTCCAACGGCGAGAGCTCTACCAACTGAGCTATGCAGACACAGTCAGTTGACTCATTCTAAACAGTAACATCATTCAGTATAAACTTTAGTGTGTGTGTGTGTGTGTGCGTGCGCGCGCAATTTTCATTGGCTCATAAAAACTTCATTTTTTCACTTAGAAAAAATGTGCTACGATTATTTGTCCGTATATGTCCAAAGTTCACGTGTAGAAGTTTTCGTGCATTTTGAGCAAAGATTCTGGGAGACGTTACATTTTAACTGTTTTTCATATAATTCAAAATGGCGGGTGATCTAAAGGTCAGAGGTCAAAAGTCAGAACACGAAAGTTGTTCGGCATGAGGAGACACATATGTGTATCAAAGTGTCATTGCCAACGGTCAAACGGTTCATGAGATATGCACGTTCAAAGTTTGCAAGTTTGCAAGTTTTGCATCAATTGAGTGTTATAGCGCCACCATTTGGCCAATCATGATGGGATTCGCATAGTAAAGTGACATAAGCATGTGTGTGTATTAGAGGCAGAAGAATAATTTTCACAAAACAGCAATTTTCATTGGCTCATAAAAACTTCATTTTTTCACTTAACAAAAATGTGCTACGATTATTTGTCCGTATAGGTCCAAAGTTCACGTGTAGAAGTTTTCGTGCATTTTGAGCAAAGATTCTGGGAGGAGTTACATTTGAACTGTTTTTCAAATAATTCAAAATGGCGGGTGATCTAAAGGTCAGAGGTCAAAAGTCAGAACTCGGAAGTTGTTCGGCATGAGGAGACACATATGTGTATCAAAGTGTCATTGCCAACGGTCAAACGGTTCATGAGATATGCACGTTCAAAGTTTGCAAGTTTTGCAAGTTTTGCATCAATTGAGTGCTATAGCGCCACCATTTGGCCAATCATGATGGGCTTCACATAGTCACCGTTTGGCATGGTCCTCTATCATGTTGACAAGTTTTGCGCAAACCGACTGCACGGTTCAGTCAGAACAGCTATTTTTGGCGGAAGGAGAATAAAATAAAGTACTGATCATATAATTCAAAATGGCGGGTGATCTAAAGGTCAGAGGTCAAAAGTCAGAACACGAAAGTTGTTCAGCACGAGGATACGCATATGGGTATCAAAGTGTCATTGCCAACGGTCAAACGGTTCATGAGCTATGCACGTTCAAAGTTAGCATTTTAAATTGAGCACTATAGCGCCACCATTTGGCCAATGGTCTTGGGCGTCGCATATTCACCGTTTGGCATGGCCCTCTACCAGATTACCGCGTTTCGCGAAAACCGACTGCACCATTCAGTCAGAACAGCTATTTTTGGCGGAAGAAGAAGAAGAAGGAGAAGGAGAAGGAGAAGAAAAATAAACACAAAAACAAATAGTGACCAAAGTCACTGCGTGACTTCTTGGTCCCTAAATATAGCTGCAAGCAGCGATAAAGCGGGACCAAGATAGAAGAAGAACAATGCGCAATGAGAACAACATGCACAAATGAGACTGACGAGCTGAGTTGTCGGTACCGGGATTTGAACTCGCAACCTTGTGGACCGAAGGCGGGAGCTCTACTGACTGAGCTACACAGAGACAATCAGTGACTACATTGTAAACAGTAAAACCATTCAGTGATTTGCTAACAAGAAGGTGTGTCCTTATTTTGGACACACCGCGTGCGTGCGTGCGTGCGTGCCTGCCTGCCTGCCTGCCTGCCTGCCTGCCTGCCTCCCTGCCTGCCTGCCTGCCTGCCTGCGTGCGTGCGTGCGTGCGTGCGTGCGTGCGTGCGTGCGTGGCTGCGTGGCTGCGTGGCTGCGTGGCTGCGTGCGTGCGTGGCTGCATGCGTGGCTGCGTGCGTGCGTGGCTGCATGCGTGTGTGTGTGTTAGGCAGACAATCGTTCATAACCATGGATTTGGATTGAAGATCATCTCTTTAGTTTTTGTGGTGTTTAACATAAGGTGGCTATTATCACACCAGTCTTTAAAGTTATTGATCTCACTGATATAGCCCACAGGGCGTTCAACAATATGTCAAATGTAATCTACTTCAATATTTCTATAGTTGAGTCATCACAAATCTTGCAGCACACAATGGATACACTGAGTTGTCTTTACCGGGATTTGAACACACAACCTTGTGGTCCAACGGCGAGAGCTCTACCAACTGAGCTATGCAGACACAGTCAGTTGACTCATTCTAAACAGTAACATCATTCAGTATAAACTTTAGTGTGTGTGTGTGTGTGCGTGCGCGCGCAATTTTCATTGGCTCATAAAAACTTCATTTTTTCACTTAGAAAAAATGTGCTACGATTATTTGTCCGTATATGTCCAAAGTTCACGTGTAGAAGTTTTCGTGCATTTTGAGCAAAGATTCTGGGAGGAGTTACATTTGAACTGTTTTTCATATAATTCAAAATGGCGGGTGATCTAAAGGTCAGAGGTCAAAAGTCAGAACACGAAAGTTGTTCGGCATGAGGAGACACATTATGTGTATCAAAGTGTCATTGCCAACGGTCAAACGGTTCATGAGATATGCACGTTCAAAGTTTGCAAGTTTGCAAGTTTTGCATCAATTGAGTGCTATAGCGCCACCATTTGGCCAATCGTGATGGGCTTCGCATAGTAAAGTGACATAAGCATATGTGTGTATTAGAGGGAGAAGAATAATTTTCACAAAACAGCAATTTTCATTGGTTCATAAAAACTTAATTTTTTCACTTAGAAAAAATGTGCTACGATTATTTGTCCGTATAGGTCCAAAGTTCACGTGTAGAAGTTTTCGTGCATTTTGAGCAAAGATTCTGGGAGAAGTTACATTTGAACTGTTTTTCATATAATTCAAAATGGCGGGTGATCTAAAGGTCAGAGGTCAAAAGTCAGAACAAGGAAGTTGTTCGGCATGAGGAGACACATATGTGCATCAAAGTGTCATTGCCAACGGTCAAACGGTTCATGAGATATGCACGTTCAAAGTTTGCAAGTTTGCAAGTTTTGCATCAATTGAGTGCTATAGCGCCACCATTTGGCCAATCATGATGGGCTTCGCATAGTCACCGTTTGGCATGGTCCTCTATCATGTTGACAAATTTTGCGCAAACCGACTGCACGGTTCAGTCAGAACAGCTATTTTTGGCGGAAGGAGAATAAAATAAAGTACTGATCATATAATTCAAAATGGCGGGTGATCTAAAGGTCAGAGGTCAAAAGTCAGAACACGAAAGTTGTTCAGCACGAGGCGACGCATATGGGTATCAAAGTTTCATTGCCAACGGTCAAACGGTTCATGAGCTATGCACGTTCAAAGTTAGCATTTTCAATTGAGCGCTATAGCGCCACCATTTGGCCAATCGTCTTGGGCTTCGCATATTCACCGTTTGGCATGGCCCTCTACCAGATTACCGCGTTTCGCGAAAACCGACTGCACCATTCAGTCAGAACAGCTATTTTTGGCGGAAGAAGAAGGAGAAGGAGAAGGAGAAGAAGAAAAATAAACACAAAAACAAAGAGTGACCAAAGTCACTGCGTGACTTCTTGGTCCCTAAATATAGCTGCAAGCAGCGATAAAGCGGGACCAAGATAGAAGAAGAACAATGCGCAATAAGAACAACACGCACAAATGAGACCGACGAGCCGAGTTGTCGCTACCGGGATTTGAACTCGCAACCTTGTGGACCGAAGGCGGGAGCTCTACTGACTGAGCTACACAGAGATAATTAGTGAATACATTGTAAACTGTAAAACCATTTACTGATTTGGTAACAAGAAGGTGTGTCCTCATTTTGGGCATGTCTTTATCCATTACTACAGTGTGTTTTCACGCACAGTTAAAGTGTGTGTGTGTGTGTGTGTGTGCGCGTGCGTGCGTGCGTGCGCGCCTGCCTGCCTGCCTGCCTGCCTGCCTGCCTGCCTGCCCCTGCCTGCCTGCCTGCCTGCCTGCCTGCCTGCCTGCCTGCCTGCGTGCGTGCGTGCGTGCGTGCGTGCGTGCGTGCGTGCGTGCGTGGCTGCATGCGTGTGTGTGTTAGGCAGACAATCGTTCATAACCATGGATTTGGATTGAAGATCATCTCTTTCGTTTTTGTGGTGTTTAACATAAGGTGGCTATTATCACACCAGTCTTTAACGTTATTGATCTCACTGATATAGCCCACAGGGCGTTCAACAATATGTACAAATAAGACTGACAAGCTGAGTTGTCAGTAGCTGGATTTGAACACACAACCTTGCGGTCCAAGGGCAAGAGCTCGACTGACTGAGCTACACGGAGACAATCTGTTACTCCATTGTTAACAGGAAAATCATTCAGTGTTAGTTCAGCATAAGTACTCAAACTTTGGTGTGTGTGTGTGTGTGTGTGTGTGTGCGTGCACGCGCAATTTTCATTGGCTCATAAAAACTTCATTTTTTCACTTAGAAAAAATGTGCTACGAATATTTGTCCGTATAGGTCCAAAGTTCACGTGTAGAAGTTTTCGTGCATTTTGTGCAAAGATTCTGGGAGGAGTTACATTTGAACTGTTTTTCATATAATTCAAAATGGCGGGTGATCTAAAGGTCAGAGGTCAAAAGTCAGAACACGAAAGTTGTTCGGCATGTGGAGACACATATGTGTATAAAAGTGTCATTGCCAACGGTCAAACGGTTCATGAGATATGCACGTTCAAAGTTTGCAAGTTTGCAAGTTTTGCATCAATTGAGTGCTATAGCGCCACCATTTGGCCAATTGTGATGGGCTTCGCATAGTTAAGTGACATAAGCATATGTGTGTATTAGAGGCAGAAGAAAAAAATTCACAAAACAGCAATTTTCATTGCTTCATAAAAACTTAATCTTTTCACTTAGAAAAAATGTGTTACGATTATTTGTCCGTATAGGTCCAAAGTTCACGTGTAGAAGTTTTCGTGCATTTTGAGCAAAGATTCTGGGAGGAGTTACATTTGAACTGTTTTTCATATAATTCAAAATGGCGGGTGATCTAAAGGTCAGAGGTCAAAAGTCAAAACACAAGAGTTGTTCGGCATGAGGTGACACATATGTGTATCAAAGTGTCATAGCTAACGGTCAAACGGTTCATGAGATATGCACGTTCAAAGTTTGCAAGTTTTGCACGTTTTGCATCAATTGAGTGCTATAAGCGCCACCATTTGGCCAATCGTCATGGGCTTCGCATAGTCACCGTTTGGCATGGTCCTCTATCATGTTGACAAGTTTTGCGCAAACCGACTGCACGGTTCAGTCAGAACAGCTATTTTTGGCAGAAGGAGAATAAAATAAAGTACTGATCATATAATTCAAAATGGCGGGTGATCTAAAGGTCAGAGGTCAAAAGTCAGAACACGAAAGTTGTTCAGCACGAGGATACGCATATGGGTATCAAAGTGTCATTGCCAACGGTCAAACGGTTCATGAGCTATGCACGTTCAAAGTTAGCATTTTCAATTGAGCGCTATAGCGCCACCATTTGGCCAATCGTCTTGGGCGTCGCATATTCACCGTTTGGCATGGCCCTCTACCAGATTACCGCGTTTCGCGAAAACCGACTGCACCATTCAGTCAGAACAGCTATTTTTGGCGGAAGAAGAAGGAGAAGGAGAAGGAGAAGAAGAAAAATAAACACAAAAACAAGTAGTGACCAAAGTCACTGCGTGACTTCTTGGTCCCTAAATATAGCTGCAAGCAGCGATAAAGCGGGACCAAGATAGAAGAAGAACAATCAATGCGCAATGAGAACAACATGCACAAATGAGACTGAAGAGCTGAGTTGTCGGTACCGGGATTTGAACTCGCAACCTTGTGGACCGAAGGCGGGAGCTCTACTGACTGACCTACACAGAGACAATCAGTGACTATATTGTAAACAGTAAAACCATGCAGTGATTTGGTAACAAGAAGGTGTGTCCTCATTTTGGGCATGTCTTTATCCATTACTACAGTGTGTTTTCACGCACAGTTAAAGTGTGTGTGTGTGTGTGTGCGTGCCTGCCTGCCTGCCTGCCTGCCTGCCTGCCTGCCTGCCTGCCTGCCTGCCTGCCTGCCTGCCTGTGCGTGCGTGCCTGCCTGCCTGCTTGCCTGCCTGCCTGCCTGCCTGCCTGCCCCTGCTTGCGTGCCTGCCTGCCTGCCTGCCTGCCTGCCTGCCTGCCTGCCTGCGTGCGTGCGTGCGTGCGTGCGTGCGTGCGTGCGTGCGTGCGTGCGTGCGTGCGTGCGTGCGTGGCTGCATGGGTGTGTGTGTGTTAGGCAGACAATCGTTCATAACCATGGATTTGGATTGAAGATCATCTCTTTAGTTTTTGTGGTGTTTAACATAAGGTGGCTATTATCACACCAGTCTTTAAAGTTATTGATCTCACTGATATAGCCCACAGGGCGTTCAACAATATGTACAAATAAGACTGACAAGCTGAGTTGTCAGTAGCTGGATTTGAACACACAACCTTGCGGTCCAAGGGCAAGAGCTAGACTGACTGAGCTACATGGAGACAATCAGTTACTCCATTGTTAACAGGAAAATCATTCAGTGTTTGTTCAGCATAAGTACTCAAACTTTGGTGTGTGTGTGTGTGTGTGTGTGTGCGTGCACGCGCAATTTTCATTGGCTCATAAAAACGTCATTTTTTCACTTAGAAAAACATGTGCTACGATTATTTGTCCGTATAGGTCCAAAGTTCACGTGTAGAAGTTTTCGTGCATTTTGAGCAAAGATTCTGGGAGGAGTTACATTTGAACTGTTTTTCATATAATTCAAAATGGCGGGTGATCTAAAGGTCAGAGGTCAAAAGTCAGAACACGAAAGTTGTTCGGCATGAGGAGACGCATATGTGTATCAAAGTGTCAATGCCAACGGTCAAACGGTTCATGAGATATGCACGTTCAAAGTTTGCAAGTTTGCAAGTTTTGCATCAATTGAGTGCTATAGCGCCACCATTTGGCCAATCGTGATGGGCTTCGCATAGTAAAGTGACATAAGCATATGTGTGTATTAGAGGCAGAAGAATAATTTTCACAAAACAGCAATTTTTATTGGTTCATAAAAACTTCATTTTTTCACTTAGAAAAAATGTGCTACGATTATTTGTCCGTATAGGTCCAAAGTTCACGTGTAGAAGTTTTCGTACATTTTGAGCAAAGATTCTGGGAGGAGTTACATTTGAACTGTTTTTCAAATAATTCAAAATGGCGGGTGATCTAAAGGTCAGAGGTCAAAAGTCAGAACAAGGAAGTTGTTCGGCATGAGGAGACACATATGTGCATCAAAGTGTCATTGCCAACGGTCAAACGGTTCATGAGATATGCACGTTCAAAGTTTGCAAGTTTGCAAGTTTTGCATCAATTGAGTGCTATAGCGCCACCGTTTGGCCAATCGTGATGGGCTTCGCATAGTCACCGTTTGGCATGGTCCTCTATCATGTTGACAAGTTTTGCGCAAACCGACTGCACGGTTCAGTCAGAACAGCTATTTTTGGCAGAAGGAGAATAAAATAAAGTACTGATCATATAATTAAAAATGACGGGTGATCTAAAGGTCAGAGGTCAAAAGTCAGAACACGAAAGTTGTTCAGCACGAGGAGACGCATATGGGTATCAAAGTGTCATTGCCAACGGTCAAACGGTTCATGAGCTATGCACGTTCAAAGTTAGCATTTTAAATTGAGCGCTATAGCGCCACCATTTGGCCAATCGTCTTGGGCGTCGCATATTCACCGTTTGGCATGGCCCTCTACCAGATTACCGCGTTTCGCGAAAACCGACTGCACCATTCAGTCAGAACAGCTATTTTTGGCGGAAGAAGAAGAAGAAGGAGAAGGAGAAGAAAAATAAACACAAAAACAAAGAGTGACCAAAGTCACTGCGTGACTTCTTGGTCCCTAAATATAGCTGCAAGCAGCGATAAAGCGGGACCAAGATAGAAGAAGAACAATGCGCAATGAGAACAACACGCACAAATGAGACTGACGAGCTGAGTTGTCGGTACCGGGATTTGAACTCGCAACCTTGTGGACCGAAGGCGGGAGCTCTACTGACTGACCTACACAGAGACAATCAGTGACCATATTGTAAACAGTAAAACCATTCAGTGATTTGGTAACAAGAAGGTGTGTCCTCATTTTGGGCATGTCTTTATCCATTACTACAGTGTGTTTTCACGCACAGTTAAAGTGTGCGTGTGTGTGTGCGTGCGTGCCTGCCTGCCTGCCTGCCTGCCTGCCTGCCTGCCTGCCTGCCTGACTGCCTGCCTGCCTGCCTGCGTGCGTGCGTGCGTGC